>NC_050464.1:4966218-5266218 GCF_903995425.1 Onychomys torridus
TCAGAGGTAGATTTAGTTTTCAGACTGATGCACCTGGGGAGAGAGGTCCTCAGAGGAGGATCTGTCTCCATCAGTTTGGCCTGTGGCCATCCATGTCTGTGGGGCATTTTCTTGATTGCTAACTGATGGGTGAGGGCCAGCCCACTGTGGGCCACTGCCTACCCATGGGAAGGTGGGTGGTCTTGGGTTATACAAGAAAGCAGGCTGAGCAAGACAAGGTGAGCAAGGCAGTAAATAGAGTTCCCCAAGGTCTTTGCTTCGATTCCTGCCTCCAGACTCCAGCCTTGGCACTCCTGGATGAAGGATTGTAACCAACCCTTTCCTCCCCAGATTAGTTCTGACCAGTGTTTCATCACATCAATAGAAAAGCAAATTATGACAAACTCCATACTTTAGGGGTCATGGTCACTTCTGGTGTGCTTTGGGAATCGCCTTCTCCCATTACCCACCCACATGGTGTTTGCAGTTGGGCAGTGGGCTCTGTGCTGGACCCTAATCCTCAGCCTGGTGCAGATTTCTATGAACTTCCAAGGAGCAGCCTCTTCTCCCTGCTCCCCACTGTTTGCTGGGCTAAGTTGGCAACACTGTCCTCTGTACCAAGTGTTCTCTGTCCTTCTCAGGTACCAGGACACCCGGCACACAGGGGACTTAAGCAGCTACATATACTCCCAGGCTGGTTGGGAGGCAGATTTCAATTAGCTCCGGAGGGTGAAGCGTAGAACCATGTCTGCTTGTGAACCCTGGGAAGCTGAGGGGAGACAGTGCCACCAGGAGACCCAGGATCAGGTGGGAGAGAAGGAGGCTGGGCTGGAGCAGCCCCAGACTTGGTCTTGGAGCCCATTTCTTCTTGTCTGGAGCCTTCTTCGTAGCCGAAAAGGCCATTCCCTGCTGTCTACCCTATGCTTAAGGTTGCATTTGGGGGTTCAAGACACCGTCTAAAGTGCTACGCACATGCTCCTGGACTCTGGGGGGATGAAGGCCAGTGTTGACCTTATTAATTAGCAGTATGGTTTGAATAGGAAATGCCCCGATATGCTCATGTATTTGAAGACTTGGTCCCCAGATTTAGCCCTGTTCCTCCCAAAACACTGTTATTTGGAGTTGTGGGACTTTTAGAAGGTGGGGCCTCACTTGAGAAATCGGGTCACTGGGTGTGGGTCTTGAGGATTTATCTCTCCACTCTCTGATCTTTGGGGATGTGAGGAGCCCCAGCCACACACTCCCGCCATTACAAAGCTGCCCGCTGTCTTGTCTTCCCTGCCAAGATGGATACCATCCCCTCAAACTGAAATAAATCACGTCTCCCTTGAGTCACCTCTTGTGGGGCATTTGGTCACAGCAAAGAGAAAAACAGCTTACAAAATTAGTGTGTGAGTGGGTCCCAGGCAGGAGTCAGACTCAGCGCTGGGAAGACTAAACCAAAGAGCTATCTTTAGAAGTGGGGCCTCGAGTTAAGATGACCGCTCCCAAGGGATTCCAATCAGAGCTGTTCCAGAGTGGTCACGGTGGCCACAGAAGCCTGTGGGTTCCTTGAGGGCATCATCGTTCCTCTGTTCTGGTCCAGAGGGCTCTTGAAGTCTTCACACTTCCTGAATCACATGTGGCGTCTTATCAAGGGGAAATGACAAAAAACAAAAAACAAAACAAAACAAAACAAAACAAAACAACAACAACGAAAACGTGACTGGTGGACGTGTTTCCCACCATTTAATAAACTTCTAAGCAGAATAAATAGCCTTTCTGGTGACCATGTTCAAGATGCTGGTGACACCATGCTGGCTCCAGACAATTCTGAACGCTGGTTCCTATGCACCAGCTCAGGTCCACATCTGCATCAGCACATCTGCCCCTGGGTGCCTGTTTCTATGGGTACAAACCAGGACTGACGCCCTCCTGGTATGAAAATAGTTGCCTTGGATGATTTGGAAGGAGCACCCAGGTAGTAAATAAGGTCTTTTATCACAGATAATGAATAATGAGAGTTATTTAGAGACAAAGTTTTGGCAATTCTTCACCTGTCAGATGAAAAGGGCACAGAGAACAAGCGTTTTAAAATAGCAGAGGCTCACACAGCGTGACAAGGTGGCTTGCAGCCTGAGAACCGCTGTCTAGCAGCGGGGCACAGTATGAATTGCACCCTCCGAGAGGGTCCTCTCCAGGCCTCCTTGGCCGGGAGCCTCTGTCTTAGGTCTGAAGGACCCAGAGGTGCTCCTCCCTGGGATGTGACCTTGAGACAAGGTCTTGTTCCCTTACTTCTCATTGGAGCCTCAGCTTTCCCAGCATCTCCATTCAGTTCCTCCTCACCTGAAGAAACACACACACAACTCTGTGAGGGCAGCTAGATTTTCACTTTGCATGGGATTTTGGGGGAGGTAATCTATAGAAAAGAAGGTCTAGAGCACTGGGACATGCAGGTCAAAACTATAGCAAGATGCCAGCTCACCCCAGCTCGAAGGCTGATATGATGAATGCCAGAAACTTGTGCACTGTCAGGAAAGGTAAATTGGCGCCGTCATTAAAAAGCCTGCAACTTCCATGGTGGTCCTGGACTCTCTAATGGAGTTCGATGAGGTCCTCCACCCTCTGTTTCTCTAGCTCCTTGGGAGACTTTTGGACCTGACTTTCAAGGTCTGTGCTTGTACCCAGCATAGCAGCTTGGGTGGCAGGTTTTAGAAACACAGCACTTGCTATTATGGCCCAATTTCAGCAGAACTAAGAGGTACAAGGCAGATCTAGTGGGATTCTTGGGTTCCCACAGATGGGGACAGGTACATCGTGGAACTGAATGTGTCTTTACTGGCTGGGAAGGCTTCCCATCTACCTGAAGCAGGAAGTCATATATATCCAGATTTTCTTAAAAACATCTTTTCATCCTGGAAATTCCTTGGATATAATTGATGGGAAGCTAACTGACTTGGGGGAGTACAGGACCCCTCCCTTGTAAACTCTGAGTCTCCAAGCAATTTATATAACTGCTCTGTCTTCTGGGTTCTGAAGGAGGGGCATAGGGAGAAATGCCTATGGTATTTAGTTGTGAGGATAAAGTGAGACAGGAAAACAAATGTCCACCAGAGCTCATGAGAGAGCGAACGTCTCTCTCCCTCCCTGTCTTCCAGTGATACCAGCATGAGCTGGCGGCCATCTGCCTGCTCACACCTTCCTTTCTCACGGCCGTTAGGAAAGACCTTGCCATACAGTACATGGACATGCCATGAGTGGTCAGTCTGTGGGTGTGGCTGAAGGAAAGGCTGTTAAACTTTAGAACCTTTCATTTTCTTTGAATGAGTAAGCTGGGTCTGGAGGGAGAGATAAACACAGGCTTGCTTGTCAATGGCCACAGAAGAACTTCAAAGCATTCACCAACTGAGCATTGACCCGATCTTTTCAATTTCATTCAGGTCTTTGCTTTTCTAATGAGTTTCAATTTAAATTTCTGCTGGTTGAAGACTCCGGGGCCCCCACTGGCCTACAATAAAAACAGGAGCTGCTGTCCAGGCCCTGGGTTAGCAGCCAGCAGTGGGGAGCCTGCGCTGGCCTGTCAATGGTGAACCCAGCCACCTGACCCTGTTGCCTCAAGACCTCCAGAAAGAGAGGCCAGGCTACACCACCCCTCAGTTTTCTAACTTGAACAGGAGCTTGCATTCCTACTTCTGAAGGAGGCTGGAGGGGAGTTGGAGAGGGGGTGGCACCTGCTTTCTATTTTCAGGCCCTTCATGTACAATGTAGGTGTGAGTTGCCAAAATGACATCTGCAAAGTTTCTGCATGTCAGCTTCGGTGATCTCTTCATTGAATTCTTGAAGTCCCTAGTAAATGGTGGAGGTCTCCCTGACAGCCCGCTACCTCCTCTTACTTGGAGCTGACTGTTCCCGGCATCACTGGGGTCATGGGGGTAAACAGATGAGTTCAGCAGCTGCCTCTACTGCCTCCATTTTCTGCTCAGCCTCCAGAGAGGAGATGTGGAGTCCCCTCATGCTAAGGCTGATGTCCTTGCCTGGCTCTAGCTTCTGGTGCCTTCTACTTTGTCACTTTGTCCAGGGCCTGAGTCTGGGCGGGTTTCTCTCTTGTAGCTTTGGAGCCTGTCCTGGACTAGCTCTGTAGACTAGGCTGGCCTCGAACTCACAGAGATCCACCTGCCTCTGCCTCCCGAGTGCTGGAATTACAGGCGTGTGCCACCACCGCCCAGCTAGCTTCTTTGCTGCTGCTGCACTAAGGAATTCAAGTGTGACTCGGTACCAAGCGTCCCCTTCAAGGGCCCTAGCTTACCTCCACGGGCTCTGGCTTACTGCCTGCCCTTCTGGAAGGAGACGTCACATAACACCGGCAGCATTTGCTGGCCATGAATGCAGGAACTAACACTCTGAATTGCCATAATTTGGATGCTGATTGTCCCCTCCCCAGCATGGCCTGTGTACTGATGGTTTGGCCCCTGCGGTGGCACTGTTAGGAGCTGGCGGTACCTCTGTGAGGTAAGGTCTAGTGAGAGGTCTGTAGGTGACTGATGAGGAAATGGAGAGCTGTCTTGTTGAGAAGCCTCCAAGACTGAGAGCTAAATCAGCACCTTTCCCTCAATAAGTTGACCACCTCAGGTGTTAGGTTATAGCAATAGAAAGCTGGCTAACATACATAACACAATTTCACCTGTTCAAGCGCTTAGGTCCTGTGTGTATTCCACTGTACACAGTAAACTCTCACTGAAAAATAATTGAAATGTAAGTGGATACCAAAATTAGCAAAAAATTCAGGAAAACTGGGCATTAAAAACCAGCCCATCACTAAAATGTTTATTTTGTGAAATGAGATAAAAGATACTCAAGTATTGTTTCAATTAATCTTCCTAGCTTTTGGTAATTCTGGAAAAAAATTAAACTGGGGGAAAAATCCCGAAGATTAAAATATGTTCTTTGAGTTTCAGACTCATTTTTCATTCCTAAGACCCCTTAGGCTTTTCTCTCCTCTGCTCACCATTCAGACCATCTCCACCTCGGGAAATCAGATACTCCTGTGAGATCGAGGTGTAACTTCATGACACTTAGGACATCAGGGACAGTCCCTTCACTAGCACAGCAAGACAAGGAACGGCAGGGCCAGCCCACAGCTTCCTTTCTGCCCCACGCTCTGCAGCTGCTGTTAGCAAAGCTGGGTTTGAAACCAAATATCCATTTGCTTCACTGCACCCAGCTCCACTGTCAGGGCATTGCCTGTGCCGAGGCTAGCCCTCCCTGTTCTTGATCCTGACCAACCCTTTGCAGATGACTCCTCTGGCTCTTTTCCAACCACAGGGTTCATCTCTTCCTTGTCTTTGATCAAACTGATTCTACTTGATTGTTGGGTCTTGTCAACTTCATTCAAACTGGGTTGTCTAGAAAGATGGAAACAACTGAGAAAATGTCCCCATCAGGTTGCCCTGTTGGTAAGACTACAGAACATTTTCTTGATTAATGATTGACGAAGGAGAGCCTAGCCCATTGTGTGTGGGGCCATTCCTGGGCTGGTAGTCCTAAGTTCTAAGAAAGTAGCCAGCATTCAGGAGGCAGAGGCAGGCAGATCTCTGTGAGTTTGAGGCCAGCTTGGTCTACAAAGACAGTTCTGGGAGAGCCAGGGCTGTTACACAGAGAAACTTTGCCTCAAAAACAAAAACAAACCAAACCAACAAAAAACCATAAACAACAACAAAAAAAATCAAAACAAAAAACAAATTAAAAAAAAAATGAAAGAAAGAAAGAAAGCAGGCTGATCAGGCCATGGGGACCAAGCCAGTAATCAGCGCTCCTCCATGACCTTGGCATCAGCTCCTGCCTCCAGACTCACACTTCAAGTTTCTGCCCTGACTTCCCTCAGTGATGGGCTGTGGCCTGTGACATGTAAGCCAAACAAAACCTTCCCGCCCCCACTCCTTCCCCATATTGCTTTGGTCAGGGTGTTTATCACAGTGATAGAAAGCCAGCTAGGAGTATTATTGCCGCTATTTTTCTTTTGTGATAGGATCTTGTGCAGCTCAGGCTAGTCTTGAACTCAGTGTGCAGCCAAGGAAGGATTATCTTGAATTTCCGGTCCTCTGGCCTCCATCATCAGCCATGGAATTGCAGGTGTGCACTACCTCTCCTGGTTATGAGGTGTTGGGAATCAAGCCTGGGGCCTCATGCGTGCTATGATCAGCTCAGCTACACCTTCAGGCCCAGCATACCATAACGCTTTTGCTGTTTGCCAGCCAGAACACAATCTCCAAAGAGTGACAAGTTATTCCCTTTTTTCCCAAGACAGAGACCCCCCACTTCCTCCTAAGAATCTTATTTTTTAATTATTTTAGTTTTTCAAACAGAGTAGCTCTGCATAGGAGCTTGGAATTTGCATGTATTGTTTATTTGAGAAAGGATTAGGAATTCGGTTCCCTTTAGCACCAGGGTCCCACATCTCTTCAAGGAATCAAGATGGTATTTTGAAAAACGTTATTAAAATCAGATTAAATGCATCAGAGTGTGTTGGAGGGACAGAAGCATGGGGTGAGCCAGAATGGTTGACAGTTTTAGATGGGTCTGCTCTGGCTGGTGCCACACTGGTGAGGTCTTCAGGTCTGAAGCCCTCTTGTGAGTGTGGTTCTATAGGGTGTGAGCCGATTTTTCTTTCTTAGGAACTTAGGGCCTAGAACATGCTAGGCACATACTCTATCACTGAGCCGCACCTCAGCCATTGAGCTGCATTGTCGTATCAGAGGAGTCACAGAAAAATTTTCTTCCAAACAGTGCTCAGCCTTGGGGTAGTTTCAACCTGAGCATCCCTGCACCCCGCACCCCTTCCCCTGGAGGAAGATCCCGGTTCCAGGGCTCCATGACAACAGAGGATCAAAGAAATTCATGCTGCCAGAATCCCAAGCCCAGGCAAACATGCCATTCTTTGCATTTGAACTGAGGCTAGTTCTGTGCTGTGGAGAGGAGAAGGCAGTTTCCCCAGCCTAAAGTCACAGCCCAGAACCTGGGGGAGCAGAGAATGGGCTTCCTGGGATGTTAGAGGTCAGCAAAAAACGCAGAGAGTGGGGGAAGAGCCTCCAGTTACATAAAGGGGTCCTGTGGCCCGCTGAGCGCTGAGCTCAGCTTTGCTTCTGCAAAAGGCAAATCTCCCTCCATCATAGCTTGGCTCTGCCTGGTGACCTCAGAACACTGTGCTCACATGGCTCATGCATACTTCAAAACCAAAAAGAAAAGAAAAGAAACAAATGCCAAAGAAGGCCCTTCACCACGCATCTTTTCTCTTTGCTGTATAGTGGTGAATCAGTCATGACAAATGTCAGGGAGTGTGTCTCCTGGGAGGAGAGCCCTGTGCCCTTATTCTGTGCAGATGAAGTCACTGTGAGTCACACTTCATTTTTGAGTTAAGTCTAATCTTCCCAGGGTGGCACAACAAAAGAAAAATCTATTTTGGAAGGATCCCATCCTTAGTTACGGCTACCAAATGGTCCCAGGATCTGGGGCACTCAATAGTTCTCACCACTGGCCACATCCTGCTCAGCAGTGTCACCTCTCCTTCGTCAAGGAATGCCACCGCCTGTCCTCATGCAGCAACTGAGGACGCTGCACCGAGTTTGCTTGCTATAGCCCATTTGTCCTGTGTGCTTAGATTACGCTCTTGGAGGGCCACTTAGTAAGCTGTGCAAGTGAATGTACTTAATTATGGTGAAATGTGGTGATGTGGTTGTTTTTTTTTTTTCTCTCCAAATTTCCTAAAAATCAATATCTTCTAAGCTAGTCAGCATGGAAATCCATCAGTTTGCCAACGTAGAAACACTTACTATGTGCTAAGATTTTATTTCTTTATTTTTGTGTCCGCATATATGTCTGTGCCCAGTGTGCATGCCTCTGTTTTGGCCTTTACAAATGTCAAGTGGTGGTATATATGATCACACTCAGGCAATGATGAAAGATTACCTCTACTAGATCTTTACACATGGAGTTTCCAAGCTTTGCTCATTAGCAAGCACATTACAGCTAGATTACTGCTAGCAATTAAGAAGAGGAAACAATAATTAAGCAAACAGAACCATGGAAGATGAGATGCAGTACACGTGGTACGCATACCGTATGCACGGCAGGAGAAGGGCTAGGGGTTCTGTGGCAAGTTTGAGATAGAAAATCCAAGGTCTGTAGTTAAAAATGTCCTTGCATTCAAGGGCAACTGCAGATGACACGGGGCAAAAGAAAAATAGGAGCTCCAGCAACAGAGGCTGCCAGGGATCCCCTGGGTCTAGAGCACAGGCTATTATTAAACCTTCTTACTGCCGGGCTTTAGCACACTCCAAAGCTCAGGCATAGAGTTGCCCTGCTGGGTGACTTGTGGTTTATTCTACAAAGAGAGAGAAAAAAAAAAAAAAAAAAAAAGAGCCAGGACTGAATAGCATTTTGTTCTTGGGTCTGAAAAAATTTAAATACAAAGAGCTTGACTTCTTAGAAGCTCTCACTGGATACTGGACCCCTCCCACGCCCGCCCTCTGCTTTGTCTGCCTAAGACCCACCAATTACCGTGAAGTTGTCCCTGGGCTAGCAAGGTGCAGATACTGGGTGATTTGAGAGCCAAAGGCGCCATCCTCGAAGGCCTTGAGTCAGTAAGGATAATCCATCCAAGAGAAAAGACCTGTCACCAGGTACAGCAGTGCAAATGCACAGAGCACACAGGTCTTCAGTACCTGCTCTGACAGTTGGCAGGCAGAGAACCTGTGTTAGTCTTGCCCCTGTGGGAGAAGAGGAGCGTTCAGTAGAGAGGGCACAGGTATTGGGGTTCAAGGAAACCAGGAAAAGAGTAAACAAACGGTGGGGAGAGCTGTTCCAGGAGGCAGGAATAAACACCTGCATCTGTGGTGGGGCCAGGAAAAGAAAGGGGAAGAACAGCCCTTGGGCTTGTGATGTGTTGGCATTCCATGGGGAGCTTACATGACTGGGGAGTGGGCCAAGGCCTGGAAGGAAGGGTCGGATGAAGTGGGGAAGGAATGCATAGCTCTTTCAAGCTTTGCTCTAACTCAGAACCAAATAATGGGTGGTCAGAGTTTGGGGAACATGTCCTCAAAGGTCCAATTGTTGGGTGCTGTTGGAAGGTAGTAGACCCTTTAAGGGGTGGGGCCTACTGAGAGTCTTTTTGCTACTAGAGGAGTGGCCTTGGAGGGGACTGTGGGACTCCGGCCCCTTCTCTTTCTCTCTTTTCTCTTGGACAGAAGGGGAGGCAGTTTGATGTCTTGCTTCCTCCTCCAGAACCAGCTGATCATGGACTGGACCGTTAAAAACAGTGAATCAGAACAACCACTTCCTTTTTATAGATCAGCTACCCCCACGTGTGTATCACAGTAACAGAAGGCTGACTGGTCCAAGGGAGATGTAAGCTTATGGAGGGATTCTAAAAGACCGGAACTGCCAGGACATGTGTGTGACTAGGAAGTGATCCAGAGTCAGGAAAAACCTCAGTATAGACAGTGTAGAGTGTGTAGCAAAAGCCTTGAACCAATGAGAGGAGATGGTGTCCAGAGCAGAGGCAAAAGTGTTTTTTGTTTGTTTTGCTTTTTCAAGACAGGGCTTCCCCAGCTGTCCTGAAACTCCCTCTGGAGACCACTACCTCAGACTCAGATATCTACTTGCCTCTGCCTCTAGAGTGCTGGGATTTAAGATGTGCACCACCACCTGGCTGGTAAAAGTGGGACTAATGTGCAAGTAGGGGAAAGAAGGGGATGAAGTGAGATGACTTTTGTCTCTTTTCCTTTGCCCATTATGGATAGGAGGAAGATCATTTCTTTCCTGGAACTTGCTATGCAGCCAAGGCTAGCCTTGAACTCTATTCTCTTAACTCCGCCTACCAAGGGCTGGGAGTATTACAGGCACATACTACCATGTCCTGCTTCTTTTCTCTTTTTAATATTTGAAAACTTAATTTTCTCAGGTGAGTACCAATACAGATTGGAAATAACAGAAACAATGCACTCAAGTGAGTCAGGCTCTCCCGCCACTCACTGTAAATGTTGTTGTTGCTGCAGCTGCTGCTGTTGATGATGATGATGATGATGATGATGATGATGATGATGATGATGATGATGATGATATGCTAATTCTGACTCCCTGGCTGCCAAGTGTCTTCAAGGTTGAGGCTCCACACCTCTTATTCTTATTCTATGATGTTTTTCTCCAAATCACTACTCAAGACTAATTCAGAACTCTTTTATTCCTAAGACTCCCACCAGTGTTCTATATATACACCATAGTCTCTTCAGAGTAGCCTGTGACACTCTCTGCTGTGAATTTCACTGGAGACAAAGACTGGTTGCTATTTGAACATCTCACACTACCCTACACATAGTAACGTGCGCTGAGTGTGAGCAAGATTAGGAGACGGTGGTGCTGTCCGTGGTCCTGAAATAGCATCCCAGGGCTGAGCGCAGACTCCAGAATATCCTGAATCCAAACCCTCCAGCAAAGAAGAAACCAGGTCATAGAATGTGTTATAGTAAAAGGGGAGAATATCTGGTGAGAGAAAAGTGTGGTGAGTCAGCATAGGGGAGGCAGAGAGGTGGAGAGGAAAGGAGAGAGGGGGGAAGAAAGACTCCCTAGAATAAGTTTTGGGGTCCAATCTAGCCAGTACCAGAAAATTACAAGAGAAAGGGCCTCCATGGAGAGGAATGAGCAGGTGTTTGTCAACCTGAGCAACCATCCACACAGTCTGCAGTGCAGTTGGGCATCAGGTGTGGACATGACAGCCACACAGTCTGCAGTGCAGCTGGACAGCAGATGTGGATGTGACATCCACACAGTCTGCAGTGCAGCTGGACAGCAGATGTGGATGTGACATCTACACAGTCTGCAGTGCAGCTGGGCAGCAGGTGTGGATGTGACATCCACTCAGTATGCAGTGCAGCTGGGCAGCAGGTGTGGTAGACATGTGTAGTTAGAGTTTTCCTGCCTGGCCCACAGTCAGGACAAATCTCTCTTACCCACCAGTCCCACAGTCGCTCAGACCCAACCAAGAAAGCATACAGAAACTTACATTGTTTAGAAACTGTATGGCCATGGCAGGCTTCTTGTTATCTACTTCTTCTATCTTAAATTAACCCATTTCTGTTAGTCTATACTTTGCCACATGGCTTGTGGCTTACCAGTGTCTTTACATGTTGCTTTTCATAGCGGCGGCTGGCAGTGTCTCCCTCCAGTCTTCTACTTCCCAGAATTCTCTACTCTCTTGTCCCGCCTATACTTCCTGCCTGGCCACTGGCCAATCAGAACTTTATTTACACAGAGCGATATCCACAGCAGACATGACATCCACACAGTCTGCAGTGCAGCTGGGTGGCAGGTGTGAATGTGACATTCACAGCTATTTTCCACACTAATACTTCATCCTCATTTTTATCTCCTGTCTTAAAACAATGGTTCCTCTCACCACCCATAATGAATTAGAATTTACCTCCCTTCCATTTCATGAGCTGGGCTGCTGATTTCCTATGGTGCATGTCTCATCTCTCTGACCACTTTTACCATACCAGTCTCATGTAATTCAATGAAATTTTAGTCACTCTCCCCTCTGGGATGCTAAATTTCTCTTTTCTCAAGATTTCAGCATCTTTATCTCCACTAACTTTCTTCCTTCTGAGACAGGGTCTCATCTCTCCTGGCTTGATCTCAGACTTACAATGTAGCAGAGAATAACCTTGAGCTTCTGCTCTGCTGCCCCTACCTACAGCAAATTGATACTATACTCTCCATACTCTCCAGTAGCTGATAGGAACTGACAGGAACGATGAATAAGAATAGGTAAGGCTGCAGATTCTACAGCACACAGGATGGTTCAAGGTCTCTTGTTATTTACTCCTCGGGGAGTCAGGCTGAGACAATGGTAAACATATTTAGTGACTGATTCCTTCCGTATGCACAGAGGCTCCCTGCTCTCCAGGAGCCTGTGATGCAGAATGAGATATAGATGGTAAGATCTGACTGTGTGGATCTATCATCGTGTTGCCCTGATGGATTGTGCTGATTGTGGCCACTTCTCTTTGAGCCCAGATGACAACCTGTGGGACTCAGCTCAGGACCCTGTGTAGGGAAGAGGTACTGCTGAGTGAGGACTGCCCTTAACCTCAGCTGTCTCTTCCACCCAAGTGGGTTGGTCCAGGCCATCCTGAGCCCCAAAACTTCCTCATCTTAGGAAGTAGGACCCTGCCCCAGGCTAGCAAAACTATTAGCATCAGCTAACACCTCCTGTTCACGGACAGTTAAATGATGGCTGAAGTTGAGTAGGAAGTAGAACTCACTCACTTTATAGGGATGAAAAGTGGGACAGGCACTAGGGAGTCTGGGAACCCACAGCATTTCCTGCCAAGATTCTTAGAATTTTAGCGCTGAATAGCTGGAGACATTTTAAAATAGTGTCTGACCCAGCATCCCTATTTGAAAACAAACCCAAAACTTGGGCTTGCAGAGATGGCTCAGCAGTTAAGAGTACTGGCTGCTCTTGCCAAGGACCCAGGTTTGACCATCACCACCCACACAGCAGGTCACAACCACCTGTAAATCCAGTTCCCGGGGATCCACTGTGCTCTTCCGACCTCTGTGGGCGCCAGGCATGCATATGGTGCACATGCATACACTAAGGAAAAACACTCATACACACATAAGAGAAAAAAAATCTAAAATTTAAGAAAACCGAGACTCAGAGTAATAAGAAATGTGTCCATAGCGACACAAGTCAAATGTGATAGAGGCAGGACCTGTGCCCATTCCTAGTCCCAGATGAATACTTTTGCCACTGTATAAGGCTAATTTCTCAGAAAAAAGATTGGAAATTTGCCTTTTTCTCTGAACAAAAGCCTGGTAGGCAGGATAAACCTTACAAGGCCAGGCAACAAAAATTTAAGTAATTTACTTGTTGATATATAATTGGCAATATTCTGTGCCTGTCACTGGGCTAGCCTTGGCTGTGTTCTCAGCCCAAGAGCCTTGGCTACTGTGCTCACTATTTTCCAGGCAGCCTGGAGAGCAGCTGAGGGTCAGGGAGCAGGGAAGAAAACCCTGGGAAGTGATGGGAGAGGAGAGCTTGCCTTCAGAAACCTTGCCTGTGATGTAGGGGTGATCAACCAAGTCCTCAGGGTGCCGAGAATGGAAACAGGATCACATATAGGGCCTGTCTTAACCAAACACACAGTGGATATGTCGTTATCAAGGAACCAGACTCCAAAAGGGGTCAAGTGAAAAATGTTTTCAGTAATTTGAAATGAGGCTTAAGACATGAATTGGGCATAAAGACATGAAGTTGCCACCCCCATGGTTGGGCAACTTCTTAAGAAGAGCAGCATAGGTGTAGCAGGGTGGGGGTGTAGTGTGAGCAAAAAATGCTGATAGATGGTCTGGAAGCTCAGTTGCTAAGAAGCCAAGGAGAGTCGAGGCAGGAAGTGAGAAGCAATGTGCTAGATGAAAACACAGAGTTTATCAGGGCTCAGTTGGAGTTGAGCACATGAGCCACACAGCTCAGTGCAGTGAGTGAGGGGAACTGTGGAGGATGCCAGGCGCCCATGGAGAGAGTTGAGGCTCACCAGGTACCTGAGATTAAATGCCCAGCAGGAAGAACCTGAGCCTGGCAGCCTGCCTTCCCGAGAGACTGCCTGGAGAAACTCATCTGGGGATAACCAGGGAAGTTACCCAGTGTCGGTTGTTAGGATCCTTCCAAGTACAAATAGCTTTATTCATTCATTTAAACAGGAACGAGCAAGGGAGATACATTTATCAATCAAATATCATCATCATAATCTTACTCCATTTCCTGTTGCTATAACAAAATACCTGCGGCTAGATATTTAACAAAGAAAAGAATTTTATTTGGCTTATCATTTTGGAGGTTGAAAGCTCATATTCAACTTGCATATATCCAACCCCCAACATCCACATGGTTGCTCACAACCATGTATAATTTCAGCTCCATGGATCCATCACCTTCTTCTGGCCTCTGTGGACACTGCACACACATGTCACACACATACATATGTGTAGGTAAGACACTCATATACATAAAATAAATAAACCTAAGAACAAGAGAAAATTATAAGAAATATAACCAGGCCTAAGGATTGTAGAGTCAAGTTGGTACAACCACCTTTCTTTGTCTCTTGCTCAACTGATTTTCAAAATGGGAAAGAGAATATTTTTCTTTCATGGCTAAATATCAGGCTGCCCAAAGAAGCTTAATTACAGGATACTAAAATCAGGCCACTCGAATTAGCTGAGTGAATTATAATTAGTCCAAAGCAATGGTTACAGAATGACAAGCTGAAAGCCTGAGAGCATCACTGGGTCCTAGAGTTGGGACGTTCGCCACAGCGAAGAGGTTGAATTTTAAGTTGTATTTCAACCATCACAGCTCCCTCTGTGCCCTGTGTAATCAAAACCGCTACCCTTGGTCTAATAAAGTGGCATTTTATCCTAGGGAAAACCACAGAGTGAAAGTGAAAATGAACTTGAGCATGATTATTACTCTAGCTCTAAGGATTTATTATATATTTTTATTAGGTCTTGGAGAGTTTTATATGATATGTTTTGATCATATTCACTCCTCCCTGCTGTGGGATGTTCTGTATGTCAAATGTGTTGATCTGATTGGTTAAAATAAATAAAGTGCTGATTGGCCAGTAGCCAGGCAGGAAGGATAGGGTAGGCGGGACAAGGAGAAGAGAATTCTGGGAAGTGAAGGCTGGAGCGAGAGAGATGCAGCCAGCTGCCACCATGACAAGAAAGAGATAAAGTAATGGTAAGCCACGAGCCATGTGGCAATTTATAGACTAACAGAAATGGGTTAATTTAAGATAGAAGAAGTAGATAACAAGAAGCCTGCCACGGCCATATAGTTTGTAAGCAATGTAAGTTTCTGTGTGTTTACTTGGTTGGGTCTGAGTGTCTATGGGCCTGGTGGGTGAGAGAGATTTGTCCTGACTGTGGGCCAGGCAGGAAAACTCCAGCTACCCCTCCCCCTAACTCTTCCAACCCTTCCTTTCCCTACTCATGTAACTTAGTGTCATGTTCTGTCTGTCTGTCTGTCTGTCTGTCTGTCTGTCTCTCTCTCTCTCTGCAATGCTTCAAAACCAATGTTCTTCATATATGCTTGGATGTCTATTCTCCCATTGGAGTGTGATAAACTTACCAGGGGTTACACTCAGAGCAAACGGTCTCTCCTTCTCCCAGCGGCTCCTTGGCTGGATATGAGATTTCATACCCCCCTCCCTTTCTGTGCTGGCATTGGGTGCCTTGGGCTCACACAGGTTGTGTCTGTCACAACCACAGTGAGTTCATATGTACAATTGCCCTATTGAGCCAGAAGTCACTGTCTCCTTGTGGTAATCCATTGCCTCTGGCTCTTCTTCCCTCTCTTCCACAGTGATACCTGAGCCTGGGAGGGAGTGCATTAACTATGTTTCTTACAAATGAAAAATTCCCAACACTTTATTTATAGAGAATGGAGCTAAAGGGAGTCGTCAGGCAATGGAATTTATTCCCCCCACCTGCCCTGTACCCCCTATATCAGGACAAAGACTTCCATATGCCTTCGAGCATGATGGTGGAGTCTCTCTCCAGGCAGGACAGGAGGTGATGGAGAATCTCCTTAGGAGAGGAGCTGTGGACTTTGTGTGCGTGTGGAGAAGGACAGGAGACCTTCTTGTTTACAGAGCTGGTGGCTGGGGTTGTGAAGACTGGCCACCACTAGTTTGTGCAAGGGCCTCACAGAGCCCAACAACAGCAAAATCCAGGAGCTGGACAAGCCTTGGCACACAATCTGAATCCCTCATTTCACACAAGCAAGCGGACACCATGGCCTGTGCCAAGACTCAGCATCACCAGAGTCATCATCAGAAGAAGTGCATGTGCCTCTCTGGAAGAAGTGGATGTGCTTCTCTGGGGTTGGAGGACCTGATGCTCCTGACCTGGGGCTTCACATGCTGGATGGCTGAGGAACAAGGGCCAACAGGAGATGCCAGTGTCCAGGAAACAAATAGTATAATTTTCCTTGCCTAAAATAGCTGATCAATTACACTGGGGATGAGCTGAGCGAGTTTCACTGATATGAATGAGCCTGGATGAATGAGGATTTCAGTCCATGAGTGAAGAATTACAGTGTTTGAAGTCAGAATCAAATAACAGAGAGGCACAGAGTTCTTGAAAAGCAGCCTGTTGGAGCAGAGTGGGTGTTGAGATGAAGTCAATGGGACTAGACAAGCCATTTGAGGCTAGTTCAAGCCATGATGCAAAGGCCGGTGTGTCAAAGGCTTGAACGGAAGAGTGGTGCTATTGGTACTTGTAGTCTCTAAGGGGTGGAGCGTAGTTGTAGGTCACTGGGGTCATGCCCTCAAGGAGATGGTATGGTCCTGGCCACTCCCTCTTTCTATGTATCATTCCCAGCCATGAAGTGCACCTCCCTGGAAATTCATATGATCAGAATTCAGACACGTTTGGGAAGATTCACTTAGGATTTCTTCCATATGGGTTATTTATTACTACTGTCCTACAGTGCAATAGGATTTTTTGGTCAATGGTAGACAGTGTATATGATGAGGGTATCATAAGATATGTTGCCTAGTGACATGATAACCATCTTGGCTTGTGTAAGCACAGTCATTATGTTTAGAAAATGACAAAATCACCTGACAACACTGTTCTCAGGATGTGTCCTCACTGTTACACCATATATGCCTGTACTCAGGGATCCACTTTTCAGTAAGCCTTTATTGTGGTCACAGGTATACAGAATAATAACAAAGACCATTTCTGGAAGCCAGTTCCTGTGCTGAGTTCACCAAGCTCCATGGGTGTGGTAGATACCATTATAATCACATTTTGATACATGAGAAAATAACCCCAAACAGTTGTCTCACCCAGTCACACAGCTACAGAGGTTGTGGCAATTTCTTCCCTTCCAGCTCCTATGGACATTCTAAAGGGCAATGGAACACTCTATCCTGAGGGAAATTCCTGCAGGATGCTCAGGAAAGGACACAATTCAAAGGCTTCAGGAAGTCCCTGAAACTGAACAGATTCACTAGGTCCCTCTTTCCCCAAGTACACATAGGCAATAAATACTGCTGAGATACGGTTTCAGACCTGCTCAGCTGCCAACAGGAGACCCAGGCTAGCCGAACTGCCTAGAGAAGCAGGGACTAGCTGAGCTTCCTAGAAGTTCTCAGACCAGACTAGATGGCTGGGAGAGACTCAGAATGACTGAGCTGCCCAGAAAGGGCACTTTGCAACCTGCTGATCTGCCTGCAGGCTGTTCAGTGGGCTCCAGCTTCCCAGCTTTGAGGGCTGTCACCCATGCTGTTGTGGGTTTTGATGATGCAGCTGTCTTTGAGTAATTTCTGCTCCTCTAAGTAACTCTCACCCATAGTTCTGTAAGTAAACCCAATAAAACTCATTGGTTTACCAGTCACTGAATGGGAGTCCAAAGCACACTGTGGCAGATGGACAGCCTGCTTGCCTTGTACCTGGAGCCTTGTTTAACCCATTTCCCACTCCAAGGGAGGATTCCACCCACTGCAGATGGCCATGCTGAGCCTGGAGAGAGTCTAGTGATTTATTCATTTTTACCTAAGGGTATGGCCAAGTCCACTCTCCAGGCCCTACACTGTCCCTGCCCAGGTCCCCCTGAACCCTCAGCATACCTCATGGGCTAGCTTGGAATCATCCAGCCTGGATAATGACTGTGGATCAAGTTTCCTGTGGAGGAAATTCAGGTCTGAAGCTCTCATGGCTAGTGCTCAGCCCTGGTAGCCAGAACACAGCTTCTGCCACTTATCTTGCCCAGAATGCTTTGCACAGGAATCAACTCTTTAAGGAAAATGAAATTCTATTTCTTTCTTGAATCTTCAGAAATGGGACCTATAGCTTTTCGGGATTTTTTAAGATTAAAAAATGAATTATTTATTATTAGTATGATTTCCCTGTTCTGCAGATGGACCCAATCTCTTGGAGTTTTAGTCATAATTTTTATATGTTTCTTCTGGTGGATTCAAGCCTCACTAATCCCCTACTCCTGTTCTGAGACTAAAATGGAGATTTTCATTCTTTTTTTCCAGGTTTTTGGTTTTTTTATATTTATAAACAAAACCAGCCTCCCCCATTTAAAGGGGAGGTGGGTGGTGAACTCATGGCCTCAGGCACAGTAGACTAGTACTCTGCCTTGCAGCTGCGCACTTAAGCGCATCACTCTTATTTATATGGATTCCAAAAGTCTTTTTGCTTTCTCTCCAGGCGGCGTGGGTTGGTCAATAGTCTTTTCTTCCCATCAAATACTTTTTCTGGCTACTCTTGGAGCAAATACCATAGTCAAGGTGAAATGGCTATTTTGGGATTGTAAATTAGGAAGAATTGAATGAATATGCAAATTATAGAGGCCTCCAGTCGAGTAGAGGGCAGCCTGCCTAAAGAGAAGGCAGAAAACCACGCTTAATCAAATCACTGGGATGCCTTTATAGATCAGCTCAATTCACTCTTCTGCCTAAAAAGGGCAATGGGCTGGAGAGATGGCTTAGCAGTCAAGAGTGTGTACCGCTCTTCCAGTGGACCTGAGTTTGGATCTCAGCACCTATGTCAGGCGGCTCACAGCTGCCTGTAACTACAGCTCCAGGGGACATGACATCCTTTTCTGGCCTCCTTGAGCACTGTACTCATGTGCCGAAGCCCGCCACCCCCAACACATATACATAATTAAAAAGATGAGCATGAACATAACTGCCAGATGCAGCTGTGTAAACACAGCAATGAGCACATGAGTTTTTCATGCATTTTCTCTGAGCAATAAAAATAAACCGCCAAAGGGGCATTAGGGACCAGTTCATTCTGCGGTTCCAGGGCTCCGTGGATGGGATCACCATGATTGGGGAGGGGACGTTCACTCCCATTGTGCTCGGAAGTCCATGAACCAGCACTGAGAACTGGGCCATCCATCACCAGATGTTTCAGGGGGAGTAATCTGTGATGTCCTCGTTCTGTAACGGTACCCAATTATAAGCAGATCTGTCCAGGACACTGCTACAAAGTGTCCATCAGGAGGCATGCAGAGTGACTCTCTTAGAGGGGAAAAGCAGGCTGTTAGAAGATTGGATTTGGTACAAAGCCAGATGACATCTTTTTGCTTGGAGAGCTTGGGACCGCTCTGAACTTGAGGAAAGTGGGTTGCTCCCTGAAGCTTCTTATCTAGGTCCTAGCACCCGTCTCTGCTGCTATTTCTGTGGCATCTCTACTGTAATGGGAAAGATTTGCTAGGACCTATCAGTTCATTCAGGGCAAGCATTAAATGGGTTTCTGTGAGCCCCTGGCTTCCCTCAAATACACCCCACCTCCTTTGGCCCTGGGTTACAAAATCCCCTCAGGCCCTGGTTTCACCCTAGGAGATTGGAGTAGATTTCAGTTCTGAGAGGAGCCCATAGTCTTCTCCAAGAAGAGATTCCTTAAGATAGACAAACCTTTCTTTCAGGTTCATGTGTCCTGAGCATGCAACTATGTGTTGGGACAGCAAACACGAGAGGCTCCCACACTGGAGCAGCATGTGCTTGAAGATTGCGCTAGGCATCGTGGTGCGTTCGTGTACAGACAATCTGAAACTTATTACAAAGGTGAACACAAAAATAGTGTGCACTGAGAACCATGTGTTTTTCCTACTGAAGGTGGTTAGCTGACAAGGGCCCAGGCTTCCTGAACCTCCCTTTTCCCTTTGAGCCAATTATCCAATCACCTCAGATTGTCAAGTCAAACCCCAGTCAGTGGGTGGAGATCCAGTAGCCACCTATGTTAGGGATAAAAGGTAGAGGCCATCTTGGTCATGTGTGCACACATTCTTTTTACAAAAAGAAATCACCTTGTCAGTTATTTTTGCTTTGTTCATGTGTTCCTTTGTGTGACACCTCAAGGATTCTTTTTAAATAGCACTTTAAGGGGCAGTGGTAGTGCACGCCTTTAATCCCAGCACTCATGAGGCAGAGCCCGGCGGATCTCCGTGAGTTCGGAGGCTAGCCTGGTCTACAGAGTGAGATCCAGGAAAGGCGCAAAGCAACACAGAGAAACCCTGTCTCGAAAAAAACAAAAACAAAAACAAAAAACAAAGAAATAGCACTTTAAGATGAAATTAGAGAGAAGGGAATAATCTAGAACAGTCTTACGTTCAGGCCTGTTGGAGATACATTCAAAGCAGGCTGGGCCTTGCCCCAGGCTCATGTGAGTTAGGAAGGCTGATAAAACAGACCTGGAGGTGGAGTGCATGGAGCTCTGCAGTCTGCTAGGCACTGTTTGTAGTAGTTAGTGAGCACTGGCCATCCAGGGACTTCGGCTCTGCATGGAGTTCGAAGAGACCACAGCAAAGACAGATGTACTGCAGGGACAAAGTAGTTACAGCCTGCGAGGGAGAGAGAAAGCGACGGTGCCCTAGGGTGAAGGCAGTGCAGATCCTGACAGTGTCCTCGAATGCCTCTGAAGCATAGAGAAAATTAGCCAGGAAGGGGCAGGTGCTGGGGAATGAATTTATCCTTTAGACCAGAATAGGGAGACTAGTTGATTGAATGCACCACTAGAGGGCAGTGGACAGGGCAGCAGCTACCGTATGGCATGAAGCACTGGGCTATGGCTGTGGTGAGGGATGTTTTCATTTTAGAGAAGTGTATGTTTGATTAGAATTCCCCAGTGTACAATTTGCTGGCATGGAATTCACACCACATGAAGGACGACAGTCACACCTGGCCACTGTATGGTGTGACGTGAGCCACTGAGCACATAATTTACAGTCATGCAAATCACAGAAATTCTCTTGGGCAAAGTTTAGACCTGAGCAGGGACTTGGGTCACAGGCTGGGCTGCCACAGCTTGGTGATGTCAGATAAAGGCATTCCACAGCTCTCAGGAGGGTTTTCTCTTTGGGACTTCTGAACCACACTTGCGAGAATTCGTTAATGGGGATCAGGTTCATTTTCTGGTCTGTTATGAGTGACTTTTCCTTTACATGATACTCAGAAGAAGTGTTTGGAGTGTGATGCTCCTGGGACAAGAGACCAAAAATAGGTCTCCCTTAACCTGGTTGCAGACAGTCACCAGAAGAGTAACCACACTCCAGAGTCTCAGGCCTGTCACACATGCTTCTGTGGAGGCCAGAGGAGGACACGGCTTTACCACATCACTCTTCCTTATTACCTTATTCTTCTGAGGCAGGAATTCAGAATTTTCCCTCCCCCAGCTTTGATGACAACCAGCAAGCTCCAGAAATCCTCCTGTCTTCCCCCCAGTGCTGGAATTACAGGGACACACACTGCCATGCTGGACTTTTCGTTTTGTTTTTGTTTTTTGAGACAGGGTTTCTCTGTGTAGCTTTGCACGTTTCCTGGAACTCACTTGGTAGCCCAGGCTCGCCTCGAACTCACAGAGATCCACCTAGCTCTGCCTCCTGAGTGCTGGGATTAAAGGCGTGAGCCGCGGCCACCACCACCCTGCTCACGCCGGACTTTTCACATGGATACTAGGGATTCAAACTCAGGTCCTAACATCTGCATAGCAAACTCTCTTATCCACTGAGCCATCATCCAGCCCAGAAACCCATTTTTGAAAACTGATTCTTTTGTGGCATGCCTCCAGCTCCTGGTACATACTGCAGAGGATAACAGACACACGGAGATGGCCTTCGTGTTCCTGTGTGAGCTGGTGAGTCACTGCTGGCATGTTTTGAAGTGTTTTATGTGAGGCCAAAGGTAGTTTTCCTAGCCATCGGAGCCTAATTAACCAAAAAATTAGGATTTGAATGACAGGCAAGAGCTCTTGATCTGTAACAGAATATCCATTTTTATTTCAAGGAATCTACTAGTGGATCTTGACTGCACAAAGTCAGAGAATAGACCAATTTCAGATGCCAGCACAAGGCAGCCACCTCATTCACCCAGCCCTGGGGCAGCATCTCCTTGAGCCAGGTTTATCAGAGTCATGAGAGGGTAAACGAAGAACGAGAGAGAGAGAGAGAGAGAGAGAGAGAGAGAGAGAGAGAGAGAGAGAGAGAGAGAGTAGATTCAGAGTGGAACAGATGCCCACATCCTACCCAGACCTTTCCCAGTACCCCAAACTTTGCTTTGGGGACACACACTACAGCCCACATCCGCAGCAGCTCCACAGCGATTTCCAAGACTTCTAACTTGGCAAGTTCTGCTGTCTGTTGTCTCAAATTACCCTTAGAAAGGAATAAGCCATTCTTTCCAGGGTTGGCAGCTCAAAGGAATGCATTAAAAAGAAAAAAGCAAGCGATGTAGTTCCTTGTGACTCAGAACACAGCCGTTCTTCGGAGGAGACCTGGGAAGGATTCCTCCCTCTAGGGTGAAGCTTGGACTCCGCTTGGTTTTTAAGTTGGTGGCAATTCGCAAGTAAGAACAGATTCCATGGGTGCCAGGCACTGTTGTTGAGAACAATCCATTTGCTTGAAAATTACCTGGAGAATTGCTGTTTCTGGGACACAAGCCAGCCATGTCCCTGCAGAAGCATTCTGACCAAGTGAAAGCTCCGAGCTCTGATAAGCAAACAATTGTGTGATATTAGGTTGCTAGGGGCGATGAGCTCTAGACTCCTCCTCCACAGGAATCTATTGAACATGAATTACATCACTCTGCTTCAGAAAGATGGCCAACCACTTTCAGAAATAGATTCTAGGTGAATTCCAGAATGAGCTTCATGGAATGTTAACTTTCTTTTTTGGGTGAGATGTGGTTTAGTAGGTGGAGTGCTTGCCTAGTATGCATGAAGTCTTGGGTTTGATCCTAAGTTCTGCCTGAAAATGGGCACCCTGGTGCATGCCTGTAAACTGGGTTCTCAGGAGATGGAAGCAGGGAGATCAGAAAGTCTAAGATGTATCAGCTACATACAATTTTGAAGCCAGCCTGGGCTACATGAGACCCTGCCCCTGAAACTAAACATCAACAGACCTCCAAACCTCAAAACAAGCACACAAATGCCCCGAAGAATTTTGCATCCAATTCCTTTTGGCAAATGCTATGCATTTAGTGCTCTGCCCACCACACGGAATGCACTCTACTGCCCAGATTATTTAGGAGCATATGGTTTATGAGCACAGTCTTGGGAATTTCCCTACATACCACATTGTTCATCTCTTTTGCGCCTTTCCTGTCTCCTTCACACAGCTCAGATTTGTTTGGTGGGGAGTACATGATGTGAAGAGTATTTATTCTGCAGTTGTTAGCTGCAGATCACTGTGCTGGTTTGAAAGAAGAGTGCGTCCCACAGACTCAGGCATTTGAACTCTTGGTCCCCACTTGGTGGTGCTATTTGGGGAGGTTTAGGAGGTGTGGCCTTGGTGGAGGAAGGACATCTCTGGGAGCCATCTTTAAGAGTATATACCCTTCTCCTACCTCTAGTTTGCTCTCTCTGCTTCTGTCGAGATGTGAGCTCTCAGCTTCCTGCTCCGGGCACCAGGCCTGGTGCAAGTCCCTGCCATGATGGTACCATTCCCTCTAGAACCGCATGCCCAAATAAACCCTTCCTTCTGTGAGATGCCTAGGTCATGGTGTTTTATCACAGCCACAGCAAAGAAACTAATGCACAGACGGAAGTTACGATGAAGGTGATTGATGGTGTCCAAAGGTTCTATACCACCATCTGATTGGTCTGATTGCTGTGTCAGCTGCTGAGGTGGAGGGTTGTCTACCTTTCCCTTCATCTTGTGCGTCTTTTGCTCCTTGTAGTT
The DNA here is from genome assembly GCF_903995425.1 of Onychomys torridus. Taxonomy (NCBI): domain Eukaryota; kingdom Metazoa; phylum Chordata; class Mammalia; order Rodentia; family Cricetidae; genus Onychomys; species Onychomys torridus. The sequence goes on from NC_050464.1 coordinate 4,989,938, forward strand.
TCAGGTTGTCTTACTAGTTGCTCTTGTGGGTATTGTGTCAGTCAGTTCACAGGAACTGAACTGACAGAGTCAATATATTAAAAGGGTATTTAGTAGATTGGCTTGAGTGATACGGCCTGGGTAGTCCAGCAGTGACTGAGAACACAGTGGCTGCTCAGTCCACAAGGCTGGATGTCTCAGCAGGCCCACTCTGACACTGGAGGATCCCCGGAGAGCTGCTGGTCCTCAGTCTGCACTGAAAGACTAAAGAAGCTGTTTCTAATATCAGTGAAAGAACGCAACAGTGCAGCAACAGGGTAGACGGAGCTGTCAGCACAAGTGAGGGCAAGCAGGCAAAAAGCCAAGTTTCCTTCTTCTGTCTCCCTTCCTTTTTTTAAAAAAAAATTTTTTTAAACATACTCTTTTTAAAAAGATTTATTTATTTATTTATTATATACACAGAGGAAGGTGCCAGATCTCATTACAGATGGTTGTGAGCCACCACATGGGTGCTGGAAATTGAACTCAGGACCTCTGAAAGAGCAGTTGGCGCTCTTAACCTCTGAGCCATCTCTCCAGCCCCTGTCTCCTTTTCTATCTGGACTCTCTGTCTGTATTTCATCAATCTATATGCAGGGTGGCTCTTCCCACTTGGAGTAAACTCATCAAGAATATCTCTCCAGGAGGGCCCAGAGGCTTTCTTCCCAACTGATGCAGACCCAGTCACATTGACAACTAAGATCAGTTATCCCAGTATGAAGTGTCCTTCTTCAAAGGCTTACAGATCTGGTTCCCAGCTAGGATGCTCTTTAGGGGAACTTCAGGAAGTGGGTCTTAGCTAAAGGAAGTATATCAATGGACATGTGAGTCCTTTTACCCATCTTTCTGGCTACCACGATGTGGTGGTATTGTGTTCCCACAATATTGTACACCCTAATAAATTTATCTGGGGTCAGAGAACAGACAGTCACTAGAACAAAGCCAAAAATGGTGGCTAGAAAATGGGTCAGAGCAAGCCATAGCAGAAGCTGGGCGGTGGTGGTGCACGCCTTTAATCCCAGCACTTGGAAGGCAGAGCCAGGTGGATCTCTGTGTGTTCAAGGATACAGCCAGCATGGAGACACATGCCTTTAATCCCAGAAAGCGAGCTTTTAATCCCAGGGAGTGACGGCAGAAAGAGAAAGATATATAAGGCATGAAGATCAGAAACTAGAAGCATTTGGCTGGTTAGGCTTTTAGGCTTCTGGCAGTAGTTCAGCTGGGACCCATTCTGGATGAGGACTCAGAAGCTTGCAGTCTGAGGAAACAAGACCAGATGAGGAACTGGCAAGGTGAGGTAGCTGTGGCTTGTTCTGCTTCTCTGATCTTCCAGCATTCACCCCAGTAACTGGCTCAGGTTTGATTTTACTAATAAGAACTTTTAAGATTCCTGCTACACCATGAGGCATGGAATCTCCTCCCCCATTTGCTGTGGGATGTCTTTCTGTATGCTATGAATATGTGAGGCTCCCATTGGATAACAGGTAACATTGGCCTATGGCAGGGCAGGATGAGCCAGGCAGGAGAATCTAAAAGAGACAGTGAGAGAAGAAAGGCAGAGGGAGGAGACACCAGCTCTCTGTCCAAGGAGCAGCATGTAATGGGACACAGGCAGAGCTACGGAACATGTGGTGATACATAGATTGATAGAAATAGGTTGAGTTAAGTTATGAGCTGGCTAGCAAGAAGCCTGAGCACTAGGCCGTACAGTCTGTAATTAATATAAGCCTCTGTGTAATTACTTTATAAGCATTTGTGGGTCTGCAGGTGGAAGAGAGTCATCCAGACTGCGGGACAAGGCAGGACTGGAGAAATTCCTGCCTGTACTCATTCCCTCCTGCTCCCTGGGGCTTTGACCAAACACGCAGGGCCAAGCCACCATGGACAGGACTTCCTGAAGTCATGAGTCAAAATGAATCTTTCCTTCTTGAATGTTTTTCCTCGGGCACTTGGTTCAGCAGCTGAGGGGACCCTGGAAGTCTCACAGCCGGTAGGGAGGTGGTCTGTGGGAAAGGAAGAATGTCAGCACCATCTTTGCAGGCACTGGGTCAAAAACTTCCAGAGTCCGGCTTCGTAGTTTTCTTCTTACACATGTAAGCATAGTAAAACTTTGGAAAAAGGTTTCTGTGTGACAATTATCACAACAAAGCTTTAGACACAGAAACATCTAAACTCCCCAATAATGTAGCACTTGTGACCTTTACAATAAGAATGAGTCCCATTGACTGATAAACAGTGCTCAGGGTAAAGGCCTAGGGAGGAAGGATTTGTAATAAACGTAAGGATGGATTCTACTGATGGAGGATGCACATGGGACCTCTTTCGTAAGGATGGGTTCTCTTCACAGAGAGACAAAGCTCAGGATCTGGCAGGGATTCAGGTGGAGGCTGGCTCCTCATAGAATAGCAAAGGATCACCAGGTTGTTTGACAATTTTCACTCTGGCATTCCAGGTGACCAGGCGTCATTCATTTCTTGCTGTTGAAGGTAAGAGGCCCATGGCGTGATTGACAGTCCTGGTTTCTCCAGAACTCTAGGCTGTGTATCCTACAAGCTGCATGAGTGTGGCTAACACTGTTGCATGCACATCGCAAGCGCTGTTTTTCTAGTGAGCTTTTTTTGGCCATTAACAATAGCTCGTCTTGCTGGACAGTGGTGGCGCACGCCTTTAATCCCAGCACTCAGAAGGCAGAGGCAGGCGGATCTCTGTGAGTTTGAGACTAGCCTGGTCTACAGAGCGAGTTTCAGGACAACCAGGGCTACACAGAGAAACCCTGTCTTGAAAAAAACAAAACAAAAAACAAAACCAACCAACCAACCAACCAACCAACCAACCAACCAACCAAACTAAACCAAACAAAAAACCCAACAAACAAACAAAAAACCCAACAGCTCATCTTTATTCTCTCAATATTCTTTCTTAGAAGTCTATTTTGCTTCATAACAAAATAGGCCCCTTTGTCTCCTTAGGCCTACTGTCTGTGTGGTATTTTAGCTTTCACTTGCTTGTTCCTTTATACTGGAAGCATGAGGGTTGCACATGGTGGTATTCACCTGCAACGCCAGCATTGAACTTGGGAGGCAGAGGCAGGAATGACATACATTCAAGGACAATCTGGGCTGCATAGCTACACTGTGCTTTAGAAAGAGAACATGATATTTGCATGTAGCTTGCAGTACATTCTTACCTTACAGTCCACTTTGTAAAGCTACTTTTAAAATTTGGTTGTTTGGAAATTCATAGTTACTATAATTGTGTTGGAGTCAGGCCTCTAACTTTTATCAAATCACCACAGAACCCATTTTTTCTTTGTTCTCCTCCTGGCTTTGTTTTAACAGATTATTTGATTTGAAGTTTTTTTTTTTTTTTGAAGATTTATTTATTTATTATGTATACAGAAGAGGGTGCCAGATCTTATTACAGATGGTTGTGAGCCACCATGTAGTTGCTGGGAATTGAACTTGGGACCTCTGGAAGAGCAGTCGGTGCTCTTAACCTCTGAGCCATCTCTCAAGCCCAAGGTTTTTTTTTTTTTTTTCTTTAGATCTAGTCATGGTATTTATGTTTATGGGTGTTTTGCCTGCATATATGTATGTGCATGCCTGATGCTTGAGGTGATCAGAAGAAGGTGGAACGTCCCCTGGAACTGGGCTTATAGATGGTGGTGAGCCACCATGTGGGTGCTGGGAACTGAATCTGGGAACTGTCCTCTGCAAGAACAGCCAGGGCTCGGAACCATGGAGTCATCTTTCCAGCCCCTTGAATATTTTTGATACTCAAACAATTTTCAGTTGCTGTTTTGTTTTGACACAGGGTTCCACCACGTAACTCTGGCTGGCCTGGAACTTGCTATGTAGTCTGGGCTAGCCATCAACCCATAGAGATCCGTCTACCTCTGCCTCCTCAGTGATGGGCTAAAGGTGTGACTATTACTCTGCAATTTAAAATTTGTTTTGTAACAATTTATTGTGGCAAAATAATAAAAAATGTTTTCCTGCCTTCTTTAAAATTAGTATGCAAGGGAGAGATGTCTCAGCAGTAAGAGCCCTGGCTGCTTTTGCAGAGGACCCAGGTTCAGTTCCCAGCACCCACATGGCAGCTCACGACCACCTGTAACTCCAGTTCCAGGGGATCGGATGCCCTCTTCTGGCTTCTGCAGGCCATTTGAAATAACTGGATTGCTGTTTGGATTTCATAGCTGTACGTAAAGATCATCTTGGCTCCCCTCCCCCAACTCTAATTTTACTGAAATTGTGAAAGACAAAACCAGAGAAAGGTTCATTCAGAGTTCAGGGATGGGTTGGGGCCCGGCATGGAGTCTGTCTTTGTTTTCACAAATCTCCCACTTGAGAGAGGCTGTAACTCTTACATCATGAATCACCTGATCGCTTTGATGCTTATTTTGCTCCTGAAAGTGTGTTTCATGTGTTTGAAATATGGGGGGTAATGATCTCATGATGTAGGATGTCCTTCTGTATGCTGTGAATATGTATTGCTCTCATTGGTTGATAAATAAAGCTGCTTTGGCCTGTGGCAAGGCAGGATAGAGTCAGGCAGGAAATCCAAGCAGAGATACAGGAGAAGAAGGTTGGAGTCTGGGAGACACCATCCAGCCACCCAAGGAGCAACCTGCCAGCAGACTGGTAATGCCACAGCTACATAGCAATACTTAGATTATTAGAAATGGGTTAATTTAAATATAAAGAGATAATTAACAATAGCCTGAGCCATTGGACCAAAGTTCATGGACAAGCCATTATCAACATTAAGCCTCTGAATGGTTATTTGGGAGCTGGCAGGTGGGAGGGAAACTTGTGATTGCAATCTTCTGGGCTCATCTGACTAAACCCACGAGAACCTGAGGCTCCTCCGCAGGGTAGGTACAAGGCAGTTTACCCTTCTCCAATAGGTCCGTCATCTCTGTATTTCAGTAGCTGATCTTGATCCAGCTACGTGCCCAGTATTCCAGCACACACTGGGGACACTGAGGTGACTTCGACACTATTGTGCCTCTAGTGGAAAGAGTAGAAATGGGTGACTCAGCAACCGGAACGCAGCTGTGCCACGCTGTGATCTCCCAGCTTCTGCCATCTCCAGAGCAGGCCTCTGTATCACGTGTCTCTCAGTGTAATCTTAGGGGGTTCTCCATGTCCTAGACACTTAGTTGATGCAACCCCTGTCTTGCCCAGCTTCCAGTGCTGTGACAAAGGATCCGGGGATATAAAATGAAAAGAAGAGGTTTATTTGGGTTCATGACTTCAGAGTTGCTGGTCTGGCCTGGTGGCCAGTACGGTGCCTCATGGTGGGAGCGTGTGGCAGAGGAAGTCCACCGCCTTATGGTGTCTGGGAAGCAAAACGAGAGAGAGAGAGAGAGAGAGAGAGAGAGAGAGAGAGAGAGAGAGAGAGAGAGAGAGAGAGAGAGAGAGAGAGAGAGAGAGAGAGAGAGAGAGAGAGAGGCAGAGACACACACGCAGAAACCGAGACAGAGAGAAGGGGTTTCCAGGGTCCTATTGTACACTTTGAGAACACATCCCCAATTGCTTAAAATCCTCTCTCTCTTTCTCTCTTTCTCTCTTTCTTTGAGATAGGGTCTTACTACATAGTCCTAGCTATCCTGGAGCTCACTCTGTAGACCAGACTGGCCTCAAACTCATGGAGATCCTCTTGCTTCTGCCTCCCAAGTGCTGAGATTAAAGAGGTATGCCATCACCAGTGACCCAATTTCCTTCCACTGGGTCCCACATCCTTAAGAGTCCACTGTCACTGTTATCACCATAGGCTGACAACCAAGCCTTAGCACCATAGGCTGGCAACTGAGCCTTAGCACCCAAGTGGCATATAAGCTGGGAACCACAGCGGTGCCTAATCTCTTTGCTGTCTGTGCAGGAGGCAGGACACTGAGATCTGCTGCCTGCTTCCAACTCTAGCTGGACCAAGCTTTGCTCCCTTATGCTACTCGTTTACATTCTTGTACTGCACTTTTATTGAAATGCTCTATTGTGAATCTTTCTTTCCTGAACTATGAGGCCATGAAGTGTCTCACACTGGGTTGCTATACATAAGACATAAAGTAGATAGTTGTAAAAATGATCATTGGAACAATACAAGTATAATAACAGATTTTGCTAGTATTATTTTAAGCCACCTGCTGGGGAATTACGATATTAATAATGCATATACACATATACACACCATGACCACTGTTATTATTTCAGAGGTTCAGCTCTGAAAACCTTAACAAACCAGAAAGCATCTATTAGACATCTTAGCTTTCTGAGTGGATGTTGGCTCCTTTGAAGGACGTTTCTTCTCTCTGGATGGGTCAGAGCAAAGTGGTAAATGCTAGGATGTACTTAGCTAAGGGAGGCAGGATACGCACCAGCTTTCTCTTGTAACCACAGCAACCATGGAAGTGTTGATGGAAAATGAACGGTGCTGTCCCACCGGCTAAAATCACTGTTACTTCCTGGAAAGAACCAGAAGGCCTTTTCCTACCTTTGGGAGTCTACCTGTCCTCTTGGAGTCCCCGGGCTGGAGGGGCATACTTCATGAGAACTGTCCTTACCAAACTGATGTTCTCCTGCACCCCAAGTGAGTGGCACTGCTAGTCTCCTACTCGCCTTTGCTGAGATGGGAAACATTCAACATCTGCCATTTGCATAACGTGTGTGTTTTTACAGCTTAGAATTTTCTGTTTCTACAAATAAATGCTCGTTATAATAAAACTGAAATGCCAGAAAAAGAGGAACAACCTACTTTAAGGTCACCACTGCCTCCCAGCAAGGATGTTTAAAAATAACCCCCAATCTGCTGTGTACTTACAGCTTGCAGTGCCCCTGCTCAGTGGACATCCGGGGCAGTGTGCGTGTGTGTGCATGTGCGTGTGCGTGTGTGCGCGTGCGTGCGTGTGTGTGCACGTGTCTGTTTCCTGGGCAAACATCTCAGAGATATGGTTTTCCAGTAGCTTATGAGTTGTGTCCCATGTATAAGGTCTTCAATATTTCATTTACTCTGATGATGGCCTCAAACGCAGCCCCTCCTGGGGATGTCAGTAGGGATCCCAGTCTGAAATAGAGGAATGAGTTGCTGTTGAGGGTTCACCATAGCTAACAAGTAAAGGTTCAGCCTCTGTGTGCTGAGGACAGACATCCTCTATGCCTGTAAGCCCTCTACTCTGAATGGCTAGGCAAAGATTGTAGATATCAATAGGAGTAAGTGGTCTCTAGCCTCATGGAGACAGGACAGCTGTTTCTCGGAGCAGGGATGTCTAACACTCTCAAACACAGAGGGCTCGTTGCTGTGGCCATGATGGAAGCCCTTTAACATAGGGCTCTTTTCTTTTGCCTGTTATTTTATAAGCAGAATGTGGGTTACATCCTACCTGGAATAACATCAAGGCACCGTATTTATGAGCAAGAGAAAAAAAGAAAGAAACTGCCCACAGTTGAGGTAGATGAATAAAATGTTTTCCTATTGTTCTCTTGCCTAATCCAGATTGTGGGTTCAGTTAAATCTTTAAAACATTAAAAGATTGAGTGAGTAATTCTGTTCGCTGAGCACTTTTATTCCATGGGTCATGCCAAGTGGTATCTATATGCTATGCCACTTAATCTTACACAGTGAGCATGGGTAGGCAGGCATCATTATCCTCATTGTGGAGATGAAAAAACTGAAGTTGATGAAGTCTAGCATCCTGTGTCAAATCTAGGTTTTCCCATAGGTTCCAGATCCCTAGTGTGATTTGTTACCTCTGAGAACAGGGCCAAGACGATGGATGAAAATGTGAAGTCACGTCTGTCGTTGGTGGTCTCCCACTGTCTTGTGTAAGAATCTTTTTGACCCTGGAGGTGACTCTGGTTCCCTGCCACCTTTAATACTTTGGAAACCACTTGTGTCTGCGTGCACACACACACACACACACACACACACACACACACACACACACACACACACACCATTTCCCTCCTCTATCCATTGCACACAGCCACGCCCAAACACCTCTCCGCCATTTCTGCTTGCAAATGACTTCATGAGGCTGGATAGCCAAATTCACCAGAACACTTCAGTGAGGAGTGGCCCTGCTCTCCATGCCCCCCCTCCCTCCCTCTGTTCGTAAACAGTGGCCCAAACTCAGACCGCTTTACTGTCCAGGCCCCAAGCACACGTTTGCTTAGAGGCCGCCAAGCGCTTTTAGGAGGGCCATGTAACATTTCTCATCTGTAACTTCAGTCTTATTAAAAGACAGCTGTGGAGGAAAAGTCATCTTGCAACCGCTGGACTGTCAAGCAAGACCATCCTATGATATGTCACCAACAGAAACGTTATAAGGCCATTTGGAAATGACACATCCAGATGAAGATATAATAGATCAAACCATTCTTATCCAAGGCACTCCTCCTCCTGGAATCTACACTCTGCCTGGACACAGCGGTCACTAGAGACAGGTGGACTTGCTGTGCCTGCCAACCAGCAGCAAGCCTAGAACTGACAGCGTCTTGCTTACCTTCCTCCTTAGGCCCTCATGGGCTACCAGGAGGAGAGCAGTCTTGGGCCAGCCTGCCAGGTGAAACTAGTGACTCAGTTGTACCCCCTTATGCCAGCCAACTGTCAAACAACCGCTGGTCATGAGAAAGAAGTCATTCCTGACCAAATGGCTGTTCCGGTTCAGTTTCCGGTTAACAGAGAACAGGAGTTGAAGCCTGGTCAGAGTAGAGGAAGTGCTGAGCTGACTTTCTGACCCACAGACAAGAATTTACATGTTTAAAAAAAATCATATTTATATAAATATTTTAATACTTCTAAAGCTACTGTGTTTTTAAGGCTTATTAATTTTTATTTATTTAGCCCTATGAATGTTTCTCCTGCATGCATGTCTATTTACCACATGTGTGCCTGGTGTCCACAGAAGTCAGAAGAGGGCATCAGAATCCCTGGAACTGGAGATATAGATGGGTGTGAGGCACCATGTGGGTGCAGGGAATGGAACCTGGGTCCTCCAGAAGAGCAGCCAGTGCTCTTAACTGTGGAGTCATCTGTCCAGCTCCACAGAACCACTGAGTTTTGAGGGGGTTTGTTATGCAACACCACCTCACTGGAGCCATCTACACCACAGAAATCACCCTCCAGAGACTCTGCACTTATTTATTCTAATAGCGGACCTCAGTTAGTTGAGTTTTCCCTCCTTATTTTTGAAAGCCTAAGATGACCAACTCTCAAAGAGAATGGTTTATTGTAGCTTATGGCCTTGGAGGTTTGTGCTCATGACCAATAGGCCCTTTTGGTTCAGGTCTGTGAGGAGGAGGGCACCATGGCAGATGCATACCTCACAGTAGGAAAGCAAAAGAGGCAGAGATCGGGTCCCCACAAATCCCCTGCTAGGACATGTTTCTGATGACTTGATGACCTCTGACTAGGCCCTGCTTCCACCAAAGTCCACCAGCTCCTAACAGTGCCACACCAGAGGCTGAGCCTTAAATGCGTGTGTTACTGTAATTAACGAGGCAATTCCATGTAATTTATCTAGAATCAAGAGATGTTCATTTCTGGGATAACTTTCATATACCCAATAGGGGTTGGTGACAGGATCAGGGTGAGATGAGGTACCATCCAGCAGAGAATTCTGGCTTGGTGTCCCATCCAGCTGCCAGGACCATGATGTATCCAGAAGGGCCAAACACATACACACTGCACCTCGCACCTTGAGTCTTAAGGGGTTCCCTCTTAGCATGCCCTGGGGCAGGTCATAGGCAGGTGTGGCAGTTACCTGCTGTCACTCTAGGGCCGTGTTTCAAGGTCAAAGCTGGACCACTACACATGTACCTTTGGGGGTATTCAGTATCCAAACTACAGCAAGTTCTTTTGGGAAAAAATTTCAGCTACATCAAATCAGAGCAGGTAAAAGCTAGATTTATAGCTTACCTGTTCATGGCATAGTAAAAAAATACTCTAGTGTCTTGGAAACCAGTGTTATATTTCATATTTAATATCAATTCAAATATATTTGGATTGATTTAACCTGCATGGTATCCACTATAAAGAAGAAATTGAGAGTCAGTTTGCCGTGGTTGATACAACACAAACACTCACTAAAATAAATTGACTTCATTGTCCAAGTAGTATTTGAAAATGTCAGAGTTAAATAGTTATAAAGTATGGTGTCTGAAATCGTGGTTGCCTTCCAAGGAAAGACACAGGCATCTCAACCAATGCTGGCATGGCAAGCCCAGCTGGCCTCGTGTGGTCCAGGCATCTTGAGAGAGTCTCAGAACTACATTTTCCTGCAAGGAATCTGGGGCACAGGATGGATGAAAGATGTCATGCTTCATTGCCGCTTTAATTTCCAGACTGACTGCTCGCTCTGAGGCAGCGGTGTGTGCTGAATCATCCTTGTTTCCAATTTTAAGACACTGTTCAAAAGCCAGTGATCCATCACTAAAGATTCAGGGTTTTTCAGAGGACAGTTTTAACCCAAGGTAACTTCCTAGGTCCACAGACAATTGAATTTTCAAAGGAAAATCATTATTGAAGAAAAAAAAAGAAAAAAAAAAAACCAAGTCAGTGATACCAGAATAGCTTTCCTTCTCCTAAACATTGTGCCCCGAATCACTTAATTAATAATACATTACAAATACAAAGACCTCTAGGTCCTTATTCTTTATTCATTCAAGCCTGCTCCTCCCGAAGATAATTAAACAATATCTAGAATTCCCACTGCTAACCTAAAGATACTACTAGTGATTCAGTCAAAGTCTCAGATAAAATCCTGTACATAGTGGCTGTATCTATGATACCACATACACCTGTAATCTCAACTAGAAGGAGCTGGGACAGAGGAGTGCTGTAAATTCAAAGCTAGCCTGGACTACAGAGTGAGACCATGTCTCAAAACAAGAAAACAACAACAACAAAAACAAACAAAAAACCTATCTTGTTAAAAGAGTTAGTACAAGATTCTCAGTGGGTCATACCTTCTCTTGAGTACTCATTGTACTGTCTCATGCATGAGAGCAGTGCATTCATTGAAAATCTACTCTGAGGGAACTGCAAAACCAAGCCAGAAGCTGCTCAAGGATGGGTAGAGAACCAGACAGGCTCCTGCTCACCTGCTCCTATCTGTGTGGCCTGCTTCCCACATAACTCTGCATTTTTTTCTAGATACACAAAGTTCATACTAGACAAATGACAGTTTTAAAATGATGTATAATCCCCGATTTGTAAAAACCCAGACCTCCTCTGCGTACTTGTGACTTTAGAATGTGTCTCTGAGCCCTGCTCTCCAGCTACACCAAAGACAGACTGAGTACACATTCGTTTTTGAAGATTCAGCCGACTCCCCAGGCCCTTCCTCCCAGGCTTGCCTCTCCCAACCAGGGACCAGCGGTTCAGAAGCTCCTTTCCTGGGCTGTCTGGCAGAGCCTTCCTAAAGTTCTTTGTCCGGACACCTTTGACCTCTCTTCATTGCACTGAAGCTATTCCCCACTTCAGTCACGGATGCAGCCAGGGCTTGCCTAGGCAGCTGTGACTGTGAGCAAGCACAGCTAGTCACTAATACGTCTGAGTCCTGTGACACAGAGCTTAATGTGAAACTGATTTATTCCTTAAAATGGTTGCAGACGGGCAACAGAAGCCTGGATCCATACAAGCTGGTCCCCAGGGCTCAGGGAAGCTCCCTGGAGTGCACAGAATCTTGGCTGTCTGTGTGCTATGGCTTGAGCATCACACAGACACTCAAGTGCTAGGAACTTTATCTCCAGTGTGTCAATACTGAGAGATGGTGGAATCTTGAACAGTTGGGTGTGTTGGAAGGAATTAGGTCACCGAGAACTCTGTTCTGGCAGGGATTGATACCGATCTCTTGGGACCACAAGTTGGTTTTGGCAAATGTGAGCTGTTTAGAACCTGTCCCTCTGTGCCTGGATTGTTCTGTCACCTCATTCTCTACCCACCATCCTCTCTCCTCTCACACATTGGCACCACGCGCTATCCGCTGTGGAGTGATTCAGCGGAGGGCTCCCGGCCATGCTGCTGGAACTTTCGGTCTCCCAATCTGTGATTCAAGTAGACCCTGTTCTTACAGAATACCCAGCTTCCCACATTTCATCACCTCTGCATAAAATAGATGAGCTGAAACAGTCTCTTTTGCACTGCAGTGGATGGACCCTGTATTGATTATTTTTCCATTGCTGTGATAAACACCACGATTAGAAGCAACTTGGAGAGGAAATTATTTATTTTAGGTCACACTCCATCACTGAGGGAAGTCAGGGCAGGAACTCAAGGTAAAAACTTGGAGGCAGGAGCTGAAGCAGAGGCCATGGAGGAATGCTGCCCACTGGCTTGCTCTCCATGGCTCGTTCCTTCTTTCTTGTAGAGCCCCGAACCACCAGTTTGGAGGTGGCACTGCCCACAGTGGGCTGGGCCTTCCCCCATCGGTCACTAGCAAGAAAACGTCCCACAGATTTGCCTGCAGGCCTGAATATGAAAGCAATTCTGCAGCTGAGCATCTGTCTCTCCTGGTGACTGTAGCTTGTGTCCAGCTGACAACAGCTGAACAGGACAAGCTCCAGAGGCAGTGACCTCTTGCTCGTACACCTTGGCGGGTCCTTCAGGAGCAGCGGGATGTGCTGAGCTACAGTTCTGAAGGAGCCCTGTTTCTAGTCAAGATTGATACAGTCCCAGCCAATCCTCTTCCACCTCAGGACAAGACAATTCCCAACACTGGAATAGTCTACTATGTGAGGAGTACAAATAAGAAAGTTGTGTGTGTGTGAGTGTGTGTGTGTGTGTATATATGCATGTGTGTGAATATGTGTATTTGTGTGTGTGTGAGAGAGAGTATGTGTGTGCATGTGTGTGTATGTTTATGAGTATGTGTATGTGACTATGTGTGTAGGTATGTGTGTGTGTGTGTATGTTCATGTGAGTATGTGTGGGTATGTATGTGTATGTTTGTGTGTGAATATATGTGTATGTGTGTGTGTAAGAGCATGTGAGTGTGTGTATGTATGTGTGTATATGAGAGTATGTGTTCATTTGTGAGTATGCGAGTGTATGTGAGTGTGTGTATGTATGTGTGAGTAGTGTGTGTGTTCAAGTAGAACTGGGTCTGCCCAAAGGTCAGTCCAAGATCACTAAACTAACAGCCTTGTACTGCTGTGTGCATTAAGTAAGCAAACAAGAGAGCACACACCTTGGATGAAAGCCAGCTTATCTGACACACAAAGGTGCATCTGGTGGAAAGTAAGCTTTGAGACAGTATAAAAACCTGCCCAAAGTATCAGAAAGTCATTTCAATTTTTCTCATCTGTGGCAGTGACTAGAGAAATTCAAAGGCCTCATCTAGTCTGTCATTCTTAATCAATAGCACACTAATGGAATGCTTGGTGGAGTGGCGAGACCGAAATCTGGAGTGATGGTGTGTGCCTGCTGTCCTGAGTACCCCTGTCCATCCAGACACAGTGACCACACTTGCAATCCCAGCACTTGGAATGTAGAGGCAGGAGGGTTGTGAGTTTGAGGCTAGCCTGAGCTATGTAGTGGTTTTGGGCCAGGCTTGGGTACAGAGTATCTCAAAGATAAACCATGAAACAAGATGGCCCCACCTCTCCTCTCAGCTTGTGTTCGGATGAGGAACTGAGTTCTTTGGTCTCCCTGGTCATGAGCAGTAAAAATGAGGTGTGCTGGCCTTCTTGTGCTATGTTCAGAGCAGTGTGAATAAAAACTCCAGGTCACAGCATGTGCTGAGCACTGAGGCTTCTAATACTCTTTTTTGATGCACGATGGGAAAGGAATTTGTTCACACAGAAGTCTGCAGTGTGTCCTGGGGAGTAGCACACACAGAATAGGGAAGATTTCAAATGCACAGAAATATCTCAAAAACAAATTTCAATGTATTGTATATGGAGTGCAACAGACAAGCCAGGTTTCTTTGTCAAGGGCTACTGAAGTCAGAGGAAGCATACAGGCTCCCAGGAGCTCAGCTGCCAACCTGGGGGAGGTGGCATCAGGCACGGGAGCAACTTGGACTGCAGACAGTGGGCAGCAGTCCCTTTGTAAGACTGAGACCCGCCTCTGGTTAGGTTTGGGAACTGCTGCGCCTTGCCTCCTTCTCGAAGGGGAGTGCTGGAACACTGGCGATCTCTTGGCTAAGAGGACAGTGAACCCTGCCCAGTGGTGGTAAATGCATGCTGCTGCTCAACCTCCCTTCTCTACTTACACAGTCCTGGGTCCCTGCTAGAGAGTGGCTCCATCCACTGTGGTGATATTTTGTGTCCCCCAATATATTGTGCATCCTAATAAACTTATCTGGGGTCAGAGAACAGAACAGCCACTAGATATAGAGGCCAGAAAATGGTGGTACACATGCCTTTAATCCTATCATTTGGGAGGCAGAGAGCCATCAGGATCTCTGTGAGTTTAAAGCCACATTGGAAACCAGCCAGGCATGGTGACTCATGCCTTTAATCCCAGGAAGTGATGGAAGCAAGCAGAAAGGTATATAAGGCATGAGGATCAGAAACTAGCCTGGTTAAGCTTTTAAGCTTTGAGAAGCACAGTTTAGCTGAGAGGCATCCAGTCTGAGGAAACAGGATCAGCTGAAGAATTAGTGATATGGATTCACAACATGCCTCACAGTTGGGCATGGTTGTGCATGCCCCATGGAACCTAGTCACTTCCGCCTGGTCATTTCTGGGTCAAAGCATCTCACGTGACCAGGACCCTGTGGCTTTACGTGGTTGCATAAAGTGTGCAGCGCAACCATGTGATCTATGTGCATGCGTGGAATAGCCACATGGGCCTGTGTGCGCAGGTGCAGCCTGGCCTTTATAAGATTACTCACATGTCTTCCCACAGGCCTGTGCACCTCTGTCTCTTTACCTTATCTTAATAAAAACTCTTGTTGGTGGATTCTGTTGTGTTTCGTGACACTTCCTTGCAGGGTAAGAGCGCTGCAAATAACCAACATCTGGTGCCGTGATGAAACGGGCGCTTCCGGGTGCTCTGCGCCTGTAAACCTGTAAACTGGGGAGTCTGCGCCATCTACGACAGACCACTGTCCATTTGCCTGGCCGCAGGAATCTGCACGCAACACTGCTGCTTCGATTGGTGAGTCCCCCACTTTTCAACCAGCATAAATGGTTCCCTGAATCTGTGAGAATGACCGTTGAGCGTCAGGCATCTCACTGAGTATTCTTGAAACTGGGGAACTCCCAACCACGATCTTTATTGGCTATGGTCGGCCCCTCTCACAGGCTTAAATTTCTAGCCATCTCCCACGTCTGCAGTTTGAGATATTCCTCATGGTTGGACCACCCATCGGGTGCGTCCTGGGGCTGTGCGAGAGTGGCATGTTTTCCCAGCTTGACGAAGCAGTAGACGCTGTTCCGGATTCCCAGGAATCCTTGCTTCACACAGGGGGGGGGGGGCTGCTTTTTGGCTGATGAGCCGTTTAGCAGCCTGTGCCTGGTGAAGATCCGTCCTTGGCCTTAGGGACGCCTGGGGCCTGGGCTCTGGATCACATTTGTTTTTTTTTATTTTTTCATTTTCTGCCTCTCTGCTGCAGACATGGGAAATAAGGCTTCTAACCCCATCAGTCCTATCTCTCCCCTAGGCTGTCTTCTTGAAACTTTAAAACCTCTCAGCTTAATGCCTTGCTTAAAGATTCCTAAGCTTATCCATCTCTGTACTAAGAGATGGTCCAAATGCTTTAGAAAATAACAAAAATGGCTGCCGAGCGGCTCCTTAGATCCCGATATTTTACGGGAGTTATCTAATTTCTGCCAGAGAACAGGCAAATGGAAAGAGTTGCCCTATGTCATAGCTTTCTTCTTTCTCAGTGCTAAACTGTCTCTTCTGGATTCCTTCTCTCCTGCTCATGTGCTCCTAGCTATGCTTAAACTGGAGGATTCTCTGACTCTGGAATCTCTGACTCTAGATCCTGCTAACGAACCTCCACCTATCTAACCTCCGGCTCCCACCCCTACTCCTAGGGCGTCTGTTCCTTCAGCTCCTCTTCCGGATTCTTCTTCCTCTAAAGCCGATTCTTCCTTGGCAGCAGCCGTTTTCCAAAGGCTCTGTCCTGGCTCCAACCTTCACTCCTCCTGCCACTTGTTCTTGAACTGCTAAAGGCCCTGACCCCAGCCATTCAAACCCATTAACTAGTCTCCCTTTGTGAGAGGTGACTGGTGTGGACGGACTGATTAAGGTCCATGTTCCATTCTCTCTCACAGAACTCTCTCAGATAGAAACTAAGCTGGGTTCTTATACTTCTAATTCTGCTTCCTTTGTTAAACAGTTTCAATATATAACTCAATCTTATCATCTCACCTTTCATGATATATACAAAATACTTTCTAATAATTTACTTCCTGAGGAGTGCAGGCGGATATGGGAACAGGCTAGGACTCATGCAGATGAAGTTCACCAGACTGACCCCTCACATCCTCCAGGAGCCGAGGCAGTTTCTGACCAAGAACCACACTGGGACTATAACACCCGGGGTGGCTCTCTAGTCAGAGATAGGTTTATTACCTGTCTCCTGACAGGCCTCCATAAGGCTGCCCTAAAACCAGTAAACTATGAAAAACTAAAAATGATAATTCAAGATAAGGATGAAAATCTGTCTCACTTCTTAGAGCAGCTCACCAAAGCTCTACTTCAGTTCACTAGCTTAGACCCGGAGAGCCCTGAGGGCAGGCAGCTCCTAATGACCCACTTTGTCCCACAGAGCTTCCCCGACAATAGGGACAAACTTAAATATTCAAAGAATGGTCCTCTGACCCCACAGGCAGATGTGCTAGCAATAGCATTTAAGGTGTACCATGGGAGAGATGAGAAGGCTCAAAAAAGGAGCTGCCAGATGCTGGCAAACACTCTCCAACTGGCTCCCCAAAAGCCATTTGGTCCCTGTTCCAAGTGCAGGAAAGAAAGCCATAGGGCCCAGGCTTGCACCACTGCCCAACAAAGGGCACCGTTAGGGCCTTGTCCAAAATGTTGCCAAAAGGGTCACTGGTCAACTGACTGTCCTAATGTCCCAAGCGACATAGGACCACCAGATGAAGACCACCCTCCAGCTGACTTTGTAGGCTTGGCTTACAGAGACGACTGATGCTGCCCGGTTTCTGCCCCGGCCACTCCCATCTCACACAGGGAACCAAGGGTAGTGATAAAAGTAAATGGGCACCCATCTTGTTCCTTTTGGACACTGGGGCTACCTATTCTGTCCTGAGAGAGTTTTGGGGGGCCTACCTCTCCTTCTCGTCTCCCTATTGTCAGGGTTGGGGAACAGCCTTTCCTACCTCACTAGACACCACCACTTAACCGCATCTTCAGAGACATCCCTCTCACACACACATTGTTAGTGGTGCCAAGCTTCCCGGTACCTTTAATGGGAAGGGATCTTCTAGCTAAGGTAGAAGCGTCCATTTCTTTTGCTCCCCACATTCACCTCACCCCAGATGCTCCAGCATCTCCTCTTCTTCTCCTAGCCACTCACTCTACTGACTCTAACAATTCTTTTCCTTTGCCAGCCTCTCAGGTAGACCCAAAGGTCTGGGATACCCCAAACCCTTCTATTGCTAGACACCATCAGCCTATTACTATCCAGCTACAAGACCCTACCAGATATATCACCCAAGCTCAGTACCCTCTCTCGCTCCAGAGCCTAAGGGGTCTTAAGCCTTAAAACTTCTCAGGGAAAAACTGCTCTGCCCAACCTCTTCACCCTTTAACACCCCCATACTTGCAGTTAAAAAGTCTAATGGAACCTACCGCCTGGTTCAAGACCTCCAGCTCATTAACCCTGCAGTGGTCCCCCTCCACCCTGTAGTGCCTAACCCTTATACTCTCCTGTCCACCATCCCTTCAGGAACCTCTCACTTCTCTGTTCTAGATCTTAAAGATGCTTTCTTTTCTATCCCTCTCAGTCCTCAGTCTCAGAATATCTTTGCTTTCACCTGGACTGACCCTGACACTCACCTGTCCATGCAGCTGACCTGGACTGCTCTGCCACAGGGATTCAGAGACAGCCCACACCTATTTGGTCAGGCTCTGGCCTCTGACCTGCTTTCTCTGTCTCTCCCTGGCTCTAAACTAATACAGTATGTAGATAATATTTTACTCTGTAGCCCATCCTTGCAGGTTAGCCAAACTAACACCTCTGCCCTCCTAAATTTCTTATCCAGCCAAGATTACAGAGTATCTCCTTCTAAAGTTCAGCTGTCAACTCCCCAGGTCACCTGTTTGGGTCTAACTATTACTCCAACTCACAAGGTTATTACTGTAGACAGGAAGCGTCTAATCCAGTCTCCTGCAGTCCCTTCTACTAAACAGGAGATTCTGTCTTTCCTAGTAATAGCTGGCTTTCTACAGTCTTGGGGTCCATCTTTTTCTTATACGAGGCAGCTCAGGGCTCACCACATGAGCCCCTCCTCCATCCTGTCACTAAACCTTTCCAGAAGCTCTAACAGGCTCTTCTTCAGGCCCCAGCGCTTCATCTTCCAGACTTAACCCGTCCCTTCTCCCTCTATGTATCAGAGAAGGAGGAATTTGCCCTGGGAACTCTAGGGCATCAGCTGGGACCCTCCTTTGCACCTGTAGCCTATCTGTCAAAGAAGTTAGACCTTACCAGTCAGGGCTGGGCACCTTGCATCTGTGCCTTAGCAGCTGCAGAGCTCCTTATTCGGGAATCAAAGAAGCTAACCTTTGGGTCACCCATTACTGTCTTGTCTCACGATAATCTGTCCCATCTCTTGACTTATAGAGGCTTATAAACTTTACCTCCTTCCCGGGTTCTTTCTCTCCAGGTGGCATTACTAGAGGATGCCACACTTTCCAGACTTGTCCACCTCTTAATATTTCAAACCTCCTCCCTCAACCTAATGCTGACTATTCTCCTTCTTATTCCTGCACTGAAACCTTAGAGGAACTGTTACCTCACCCTTCACACATACAGGAGGGCACATTGTCGCAGGCTTCTTATTCCTGGTACACAGATGGCAGCTCCTTTTTATATGAAGGGACCCGTAAAGCAGGTTATGCCAATGTGTCTGATACTGAGATAATAGAGGCACAGGCATTAACCACACACACCACTAACCAACAGGCTGAGCTGATAGCTCTCACCTGTGCCTTCCAATTGGCACAGGGACAATCTGTGGTGGTATTGTGTTCCCCAAAATAAACTTATCTGAGGGTCAGAGACAGAACAGCCACAATATTAAACATGAAGATAGGCAGTGGTAGCACACGCCTTTAATCCCAGCACTAGGGAGGCAGAACCAGGCGGATCTCTGTGAGTTCAAGGCCACATTGGAAACATTTAGGCGTAGTGACACATGCCTTTAATCCCAGGGAGTGGAGGCAGAAAGAGAAAGATTATATAAGGCGTGAAGACCAGAAACTAGAAGCGTTTGGCTGGTTAAGCATTCAAGCTTAAAAGCAGCAGTTCAGCTGAGAGCCATTAGGATGACTCAGAAGCTTGCAGTCTGAGGAAACAAGACCAGCTGAGGAACTAGTGAGGTGAGGAAGCTGTGGCTTGTTCTGTGTCTCTGATCTTCCAGCAGTCACCCCAATAACTGGCCTCGGGTTTGATTTTATTAATAAGAACTTTTAAGATTCGTGCTACAACAATCTCTAAATGTTTACCCAGATTCCAAATATGCTTTTCATATCCTCCTGCCCCACGCTGCTGCTTGGAGGGAGCATGGCCTTCTCACAGCAAAAGGGGGATCCATATCTAACTCAGGCCAAATAATGGCCATTCTGGAGGCTTCCCACCTCCCCAAGGCTATAGGAATTGCCCACTGCCGGTCTCATCGGACCAATAGTTCCATCATCTCTAAGAAACAACCACACTGACCAGGCAGCCAGGACAGCGGCCCTCCAGGGCCAAGTCTCACCTCACCCCCCACAGGGAATCCATACAGTACAGCTTACACCCTCACAGGGAACTCCTGACACTAGGCAAATTCTTTCCTACCTACACCAGCTCTTTCATCCTAATAATCTTGCTGTCTCAACTCCTAAAATCTCACCTGCAGCCCACCTCTGAGGACTTACAGTTCTTAAGAACTATTACTGCCTTTTGTGAGATCTGCCAAAAAATCAGATCCCAATACCAAGTACAGGAGTCAGCCTTTTCCCACCCACCAGGCTCGAGGTTCCCTTCCAGGGACTGACTGGCAGCTGGATTTTACCCATATGCCCACCGTCAGGAAAGTTAAATATCTCCTCGTGATGGTGGACTCATTTTCAAATTGGGTGGAGGTATACCCGATTTCTAATAAGTGGGCTCAGACAGTTGCAGACCTCCTTCTCCGAGAAATTATTCCTCGGTTTGGGGTTCCTGCTTCCTGTCAGTCTGACAATGGCCCAGAGTTCACCTCTCAGATTTCTCAGACACTAGCTAAGGCTCTTAACATCCCTTGGCATTTTCATATCCCATACCGTCCTCAATCCTCAGGAAAGGTGGAGCGTACCAACCGGTCTTTAAAAACCATTCTTACTAAGATGTCACAGGAGCTTCACCTCGACTGGGTAAAATTATTGCCCCTAGCTCTTCTCAGGCTCAGGGCCCTTCCTAAAAAGCCTCTTTCAATTTCTCCATTTGAACTAATGTATGGAAGGCCAGTTCTAATGCCAGGTCTTCTATCCAACCCTCCAACTGTTGCAGATAGCCTGTTAACCCCCTGCTAGGTCACCTAAGGTCTATCCTATGGAGCTTCACAGACCATTCCTTACCTCAGCCATGTGACAATCCTTGCCCACCTCCAATCCACATCGGGGATCAGGTTCTTCTCTTCCCTCCAGGCCACCTTTCACCCTTTTCCCCTAAATGGCAGGGACCCTTCAAGGTAATTCTTGTGACTCCAACAGCCGCTAAACTCGAGGGCTTTCCTCACTGGGTCTACCTGTCTCATCTCAAACCTTTTATCTCACCTCCATCCCAGAAAAATCTCTCTTCATATACAGTAAAACGAACAGGGCCTTGTACTCTCAAGCTCCAGAGGACATCAGGATCCATTGCCTTGTCACCAATTCCAGAGGAATAAGGTATCACCCCTCCCTTTCCCAACTAGGCCCACATAGAGCTTGAGGCAAAAGGACCATCAGAAATATCCAGTTGGTAAGGAAAAATGTAATATAACAGTCTATCATTGTTAAATACTCAGCAACTGGTCACCTGCATTTCCTGAATGCTAAACTAATGAAGGGAACAGGTGCCTTAAATAAACTACCTCTAAAAAAGCTTGTCTCAGGTAAAAATTAAGCAGAGTACTAAAACACCACAATAATCATTAATTCTCTCACAGCCACATTTTTAACATGTCTCCATCTGGACAGACCAGATCTACCTCAGATAAATGTCAACTCCAAAAAATAAAATAATAATGATTCTTTTCTCTCTAAGCTTTTTCTATGTCACCAGTATCTTGTCAGACAAAAGGTTCCCAGCCCACACCACGAAAGATGGACAGCTGCAGAACAAGAGACGACAGAACTTCATCCCAGGACTCCTACCATCATCCCAGGACTTCAGAAGCTACCCTCCCCTTTTCCCCAAGGGCCAGCCAACATCCATCATTCAGCCGGAAGCAGTCTTTGAGAGAAATGATGCCCCATACTCACGCTAATTCACCATTTTCTTCTTTAAAAAAAAACAAAAACAAAAAACAAGAGTTCAGGATGACATGGATTCACAACACGCCCCTACGGTTGGGCATGGTTTTGCATGCCTGGTGGGACTTAGTCACCTCCGCCTAGTCATTTCCGGGTCAAAACGTCTCTCGTGACCAGGACCTCATGGCTTTGTGTGGTTGTGTAAAGCATGCAGCACAGCCATGTGACCTATGTGCATGAGTGAAATAACCACATGGGCCTGTGTGTGCAGGTGCAGTCCAGCCTTTATAAGCCGGTGCCATGATTCCCAGCTCCATCTTTACTCATGTGTGTTTTCCACAGGTCTGTGCCCATCTGTCTCTCTCTTTCTTTCTTATCTTAAGAAAACTCTTGTTAGTGGATTCTGTCGTGTTTCGTGACATTTCCTCGCATGGTAAGAGCGCTGCAAATAAACCAACAATCAGCAAGGTGAGGTGGCTGTGGCTTTTTCTGCTTCTCTGATCTTCCAGCATTGACCCCAGTACTTGGCTCCAGGTTTGTTTTTATTAACAAGACCTTCTAACAATTCGTGCTACAACCCAGAGTGGTCTGGTCTTCCCACCTCAATTGCCCCGGCCAGCGGGGTCTCAACGGGGGCGACCCACCTGTGGGAGCGAATGAAAGGGACAGAGGGCACGAGAGACGACAGCAAGACAAGATTCTAATCAAGCTGCCAATCTTTATTTTAATCCGCAAAGCTTATATAGCATAGGAGGGGAAGGGGCAGGAAGGAGGGAAGGGGACAAGGGGCGTGTAGAACATGGAAGGGGTGCAAGATGTGTGAGGCAGATCATGCAACTGCGAGATGTCGGCTAAGGTCACTGGTCAGGGGCCATTTATTCTGTTGCTAGGCTGCCTGACCATGGAATGTTCTTTACATTTGGTTGCCATGGCACCTGACTGTGGAATGTTCTTATCTTTGGGAGCCTCTGGTTAGTAAACAGGTGTTACTGCTCTGGGAAGGGACAGTGGGCTTATGACTTGTTCTCTGGCTTAGCTAGTACTTTCCATGGTTCATGTTTGGTTCCTGACATCTTGGTCCCTAACATCTCCCCCTTCTATACATATAGCAAAACAAAGAAAGGAGGCCCAAATGTTTCTCCGTGATGGGGGAGGGGTGACAGAGGCTCCATCCCTGATAAGTTTTGAGTTCCTTTGTTAATCGGTCGGTTCATGTAGGCGTCCCCACATGTCCTGAAGGAAGCTGGAATGATGCAGTTTTTTACAGGGGGCGGGTTTTTATCCGGGAGGGAAGAGTATAGGGTCTGCATAACCGCCGTGCAATAGAGCATGTCATCCAAGGCACCCAGGATGGTGGAGCACTTTAGTCTCCCTGCCTTCTGCAGTCCCGGCTGCACCCTCAACCCCCTATGCAGTGGGCTCCGGCTCCCAGGCACAGGTGCATCCTCTCCTGGGCAGAGGGGTCTGTGCTGATATGGAGTCTGTATCTGGTTCATTGAGACCACGTTCACAGAGGTCGAGGTGATGGTAATGAACCTGCAATTGTTTTGCCTGAAGTTCAGGAAGCTGACTGTGCACAAATTGAGTTAGTTGAGACAAAGCCCAAGGGCCGAATGTCAAGACAAGAATGAGGCCAACCAAGGGTCCCAGGAGGGATGGCAGGAGGGTGGTTAGCCAGGGAGATGCAGAGAACCAATTTTGGAACCAGCCTAGCTTTGGGTCCCTTTCTTTTTTGTGCTTCTCTAAGCCTTCACGGACCTTAGCCATGCTATCTCTCGCTACTCCTGTGTGATCAGTATAGAAGCAACACTCTTCCTTAAGAGTGGCACAGAGGCCTCCTTGCTGTAAAAAGAGGAGGTCTAGCCCTTGGCGGTTTTGGAGGACCACCTCTGAAAGGGAGGTGAGGGAGGATTCAAGGGCGGAAATGCCTCGCTCGAGATGCGCTATATCTTTATCTATGGAAATTCTAAGCTCTGAATAATGTTGATTAGATAAGACCAGGGAGGCTATGCCCATACTGGCCTCTGCAGCCCTCAACCCCCAGGAGGACAGCTAAAGTGACTGCAGTCACAGGCTCCCTTTTCAAGCGATGGGGGAGTGCGAGAGCTGCTATCTCTGCCAGAGTCTTCTCTTCCCATCTTCTGGAGAATTGATCTGGAGAATAATAGGTTAGCCTAGGGATAAGCTGAACCAATATGCAGAATAAGGGGGCAGAGGGATTATTTAAATGTAGGGAAACGCATGGTGTTAGGCCATCAGTACAGGCCCACCAAGTATCATTGGCAGGGAGAAGATATCCAGACTTAAGGGAGGTACTTAGGTTGTCTATGACATTGCAAAGTGGTTGATAAACAGGGGGAATGATAGCACCTGGGGTGACAAGGCAGTGGCCTGAGCCCACAACTTGGGAGAGTGTAAGGCGAGATGCAGGTGGCTGTTGCTATCGACAATCATGTGGGTCAGTGGTTAGGGAGAAATCTAAATCAACAGCCACTCCTTCATAAAATGGTGGGGCAGAATGATAGCAAAGCCAGCAGGAGTCAACCAAATCAGGCTTGGAGGTGTTAAGTACATGGCAGGTTTTTGCGATAAGGGTGGTAATCATATCTTTGGTAGTTGGTGGGGGAGGTGGGAATGTGGGAGAAAAACCCATGGATGTCTGAGATATATTGGTTGTAGGAAAATCATTGTTGCCGAGAAAAGAGTTGGGACCTATGGCAACAGCATTAGGGTAATTAACAGTTTTCAAAGTTTGATGAAGAAGATGACACCTGAATTATGGCCATCTTGGTAGAGTAAGAGGCCCCATTCATAGCCCCGCTCCCAATTGGTAGCCTTCTTTCTGGAGTCATTTAATCAGATCCTAAGAGGATGGCACCATGAATTAATGCACTCAGGTCTAATAGTCCAGGGATTCTTAGTGCTTTTCTACTTTGGGTGTCCCGAAACACATAAAAACAGACAATGGCCCGGCCTACACAAGTGGAGGACTTAAACGGTTCCTCCAACAATTTGAGATCTCTCACAGTACTGGTATTCCTTATAATCCTCAAGCTCAGGGCATTGTAGAACGAGCCCACCAGACCTTAAAAACATGGCTCTCTGGATTAAAAATGTTCGAGCTTTCCTTTGTCTCCCCCCAAGACCACCTGAGCCATGTTCTCTTTTTCCTTAACTTCCTCACCCTGGATGGTGAAGGTCGATCAGCAGCTGACCGTCATTGGCACCCCTCAGCAGATGCCAGCCGCACTTTGGCCATGTGGCGAGACCCTCTTACAGGTGTTTGGAATGGTCCAGATCCTGTACTTATCTGGGGCCATGGCTCTGCTTGCATCCTTGATCAGGCACATGATGCCCCACGCTGGCTCCCTGAGCACCTGGTCTGACGCGAGGAAACAAGTTGGGGATAGGTGGGAATGACCTTAGAATGACTGGCAGGCATATGAATCCATAAGAGGGAATGACCCTTAAGTTTATCCTGGGCCCTTAATGTGGAAGGAGAACTCTGCCAAAGGACCCCTGTGGGCACCTGGGGAGTGGATAAGACAACAAAAACCAGCGGGAGGGAATAATCAATCTGAAAAGAGGCTTGGGAGGAAATGGCCTTGGCAATTAATGATAGCGCCTTGTGGGCAGCCAGGGTCAATTGACGGGGGGAGGTGGGCTCGCTGGGGCCCCGAAGAATGTCATAGAGGGGTAGAAGATCAACGGTAGGGAGTTTTAGGTATGGCCAAAGGCATTGAATGTCCCCGAGAAGTTTTTGAAAATCATTAAGGGTGGTAAGGTTATCTGTGCGCAGCTGGATGCGCGGGACCAAGACTCGATTGGTATGTAATTCAAGGCCCAGATAACTAAAGGGCTCGGAGCGCTGGATCTTATCGGGGCACGGCTGTAAGCCAGCAGCACAAAGAGCCTGTGACAGATCTTGGAAAGTTGCTTCTAGGTGGCTAGAGGCAGCCAAAAGAAGATCATCCATGTAATACAAAATATAAGTAGAGGGCCATTTTTGGAGTATGGGATCGACTACCTGGGACACGAACTTTTGGCAGAGAGTCGGGCTATTTGCCATCCCCTGGGGTAAGACGCACCAATGAAAACGGAGCATGGGGCCCTGAAAATTAACCGGAGGGAGGCTAAAGGCAAAATAAGCTCGATCATCAGGATGTAGGGGAATGGTAAAGAAGCAATCTTTTAAATTGATAACCATTTTATGATAGGCCTTGGGGATGGTGATGGGTGGGGGCATGCCTGGTTGGAGGGCACCCATGGGCTGCATAACCTTATTAATGGCTCGCAGGTCTTGGAGGAGTCTCCATTTCCCAGATTTTTTTCTTTATGACAAAGATGGGCATATTCCAGGGGGAATTGGATGGTTCAATATGACCGGCAGTGAGCTGTTCCTGTACCAACATCTCTGCCGCCTGTAGTTTTTCTTGTGGCAGAGGCCACTGGTCTACCCACACAGGTTCTTGGGTAAGCCAAGTGATTTTATCTGCATGGTGTACAGGGGGAGCAGTGGCCTCAATTAAAAACCCTCAAAGCCAAGACTGAGCCTATCTGTTTTATTAGTGGGAGTGACAGGTTGGGTTCGGCCCTGTTGAAGTTTACCGAGACCCTTTCCTGGGATGAAGCCCATGTGTAACATTTGTTGGGTAACCACCTCATTTGGGCTACAAAGGGTGGCCTTCATTTAGGAGAAAATATCTGGACTCCAAAGGTTGACAGGGAGCCCAGGGACCACAAAGGGGGTGACAATACCCTGGTTACCCTCCTCATCTGTCCAGGCCAGAACTTTAGAGGATTGGAGGGTGTTACTGGATTGACCTACACCCTTGAGGTCAGTGAGGGAGGGGGTAAGGGGCCAGGAGGCAGGCCAATGGTCTTGGGAGATTATAGTGGCGTCAGCGCCAGTATCCAAAATCCCCTGAAATTTTTTGTCATCTAGTTTAAGGGTAAGTGTGGGTCGAGAGTGAGAAATAGGCTGAAGCCAATAAGCCTCTGGTGAGCCAATCTGAGCAGCTCCTCGGGGCTGGGCAGACTAAACGGGGTTATCAGAGGAAAGCGCAGGGAGAGTAACCAGCCGGGCAAGGCGGGTGCCTCGGGAGATGGCAACAAGACCATGGAGTGCCGAGGCCAAAATCTTAATCTCTCCTGTATAGTCATTATCAATAATTCTGGGATAGACCTGGACACCTTTTAAGGTGGATGAGGCTCAGCCAAAGATAAGGGCATGGGTGTCTGGGGGCAGGAGGCCCCAAATCCCAGTAGGGATGACTTGGGGGCCCTGGGATGGATCTAGTATTGTGTCAGTGGCAGCACAGAGGTCCAGTCCTTCGCTGCCTGCAGTTGCCCGTTGGAAGGAGCAGACAGTGGGGGAGCGGCCTGTGAGGCCCCATGGGGCACTCCCCGGAGCGGAGGGGCCAGGGGCTGGCCCCAAAGAAAGTTTCCCGATGGGCTGGGAGGGAGCGGGTGACCATGAGCATTGGTTTTAGATTTACATTCCCTTGCCCAATGAAGGCCATGGCCACATCTAGGACATGGGGTGGTTGGTAGCGGCCAAGCTGGAGCACCGCAGCCGTGCCCCCCAGGGGGCAAGGATCCGCTTGGGCATTCCCGTGCAAAATGTCCCAGTTGTTTACAGGAGAAGCAAAGGCGACTTTGTTGGGATCTCAATTCTTGGGCGCCCAACGACTTCAGGGCTGCGCCAATAGCCAGACCTATGATGTGGGCAGAGCCAACTCCAGCACAAAGGCGGGACGTACTCAGAAAGGGAGGGCCCTATCTCTGTGGGGGCAGAGAACTTCTTGACAGGCTGGGTTTGCATTTTCAAAGGCGAGGTGTTTAACAAATGTACTCTTGCTTTCTCCCGAGCCCAGGAGGTGCTCAGCAGCGTCATTGAGACAAGATATAAAATCACTATAGGGCTCATCTGGTCCCTGACGCACTTTGGCCAATGAGGTGGTAGCGGTGCCTTTTTGGGGAAGCCACTTCCAGGCTTGAAGGCTGGCGACCTGAATCTAGGCCAATAAGCCGGGTGGAAAGGTAGCCTGAACCTCATTTTTGTCATAAAGAGTTTTGCCAAGAAGTTTATTAATGGTCCAATGTTTTGAGGAAGGGTTATCGGCATTGCGCTGGGCCGTCTCCCGGCAGTTTTCTGAGAAGTCAGTTTTCCATAAGACAAAATCTCCCCCAGACAGGGTGGCACGGGCCAAAAAATACCAATCATTTGGCATAAGCCAAGCCTCACTCTGGTTTTCAAGCAATGCAAGGGTAAAGGGAGAAGGCCATACTGAGTGCAGGCTGATTTAAGTCGCTCAACAAAGTGAAAGCTAAGATTTTGGAAATACTGACCAGGTGGGGGGCCCTGATTGGCCCCGGAGCCTGTAACCAGGGGCTCCTCCTTGTGGGGGGGTCTCTCCCTTCTCCTCTTCAAGGGGAGGTAGCTCCTCCATCTCAGGCAGATTTGGTGGATCCCATCCACTCGCCTGGCTTCGGGGAACAGGAAAAGCCAAGACTGGCTGTGGCCGAGGTTTTTTGAGCGAGGGGATGGGCAGTGGCTGAGTCTTTGGGGCACCCAGGGCGAGGTCAGAAAGCTCCTGATCAAGGGAGCGTAATTCCTTTAGAAGGGCCAGGTGTTGTCTACAGCCCTGCAGCTGCTGTAACTCTGCTACAAGATTAGGGGGGATTTCTGGATCATTGGGGGTTGGCATTGGGAGCACCAGCAGTGAACCCGCAGGGGCCTCAATGACTGGGGCACAGAAGGGGGCAGTGAGGGGGGCATCATAAGGAGGGGGCTGAGAAAGATTATGTTATCTTTGTTGGGGTGGCTTTTGTGAGAGGGGGGTTAAGGGGGCCAAGTTGGTGGCCTCCTTTTTTAGACCAGCCTCATCGCCAAGGTTAAGGGGGGCCGGGTCAAGACCCTGGAGGGAGGGGTAGATAGACTGAGGTGGGGGTGATTGGACACCTTCTTCCATATTTTTAATCTCCTGTATAGAGGGTGCTCATGAAGGGGTCGGGGGGAGTGGGGAGGATGTGAATCAGCACAAGAGGGGGGGTTGAGACTTTTCTTTCATGACTTTTTCTCCCTGAGAAATGACCGACTCAATGTCAGGGGAGGGGGAGGTTCTTTGGATCTGAGAATATCATTAACAAGGTTCCAGTAGGAAAAGGTTATGACAGGGACTTTGTCTGGGCCAAAGGCTCAGTAGTGGTCCCTAAGGCAGTCACCCACCTTTTTCCAACGGTTTTCATCAATTTATGAACCCTTATCCCTCGTGTCTGGAGGGCGTCTTTAATGCCCTTAACGAACAAGTCCTGAGAAGAAGTTCCCTGTCCCATGGCGAAGTCTATAGTTTAGACTCACCTTGTCCTTCCCGCTCTCCTCCGGATCACCTGGATGCCAAGTCGGGTGGTCTCAATGGGTGATCGCTTTAAATCTCCACCAGACGTCTGGACTTTCCTGGAGAAGGACGTTCAACTCCCTACGAGGCAAGGGTCGAGCCTCACGTTGGGTGCCAGATGACCCGGCCATTGGGGTTTCAACGGGGGCGACCCACCTGTGGGAGCGAATGAAAGGGACAGAGGGCATGAGAGATGAACAGCAAGACAAGATTCTGATCAAGCTTCCAATTTTATTTTTCTCCGCAAGGCTTGTATAGCATAGGAGGGGAAGGGGCAGGAAGGAGGGAAGGGGAAAAGGGGCGTGCAGAACATGGAAGGTGTGCAAGACGTGTGAGGCAGATCGTGCAACTGCGAGATGTTGGCTAAGGTCACTGGTCAGGGGCCATTTATTCTGTTGCTAGGCTACCTGACCATGGAATGCTCTTTACATTCAGTTGTCCTGGCACCTGACTGTGGGATGTTCTCTTAACTTTGGGGGCCTCTAGTTGCTGCTCTGGGAAGGGGCAGTGGGCTTATGACTTGTTCTCTGGCCTAGCTAGTACTTTCCTTGGTTCATGTTTGGTTCCTGACATCTTGGTCCCTAACACTCAATCATCCAAGCAACACAGCCCCCCCCCTCCCCCCCCCCCCCCCCCCCCCCCCCGTTCCAGGCATGACAAGAGGCTGTCTCCTGTGTGAGTGTAGACTACACAGTCCCCCCAGGCATGACAAGAGGCCATCTCCTGTGTGAGTGTAGACTACACAGTCCCCCCAGGCATGACAAGAGGCTGTCTCCTGTGTGAGTGTAGACTACACAGCCCCCCCAGGCATGACAAGAGGCTGTCTCCTGTGTGAGTGTAGACTACACAGTCCCCCCAGGCATGACAAGAGGCCATCTCCTGTGTGAGTGTAGACTACACAGTCCCCCCAGGCATGACAAGAGGCCATCTCCTGTGTGAGTGTAGACTCAGGTATGCTGCCAAAGCTGTCCATCACAAAGATGATAAAATGTAAAGCTCCCACGGGTTCTGGACTGGT
Organism: Onychomys torridus; assembly: GCF_903995425.1. Taxonomy (NCBI): domain Eukaryota; kingdom Metazoa; phylum Chordata; class Mammalia; order Rodentia; family Cricetidae; genus Onychomys; species Onychomys torridus. Next base: position 5,019,992 of record NC_050464.1, read on the forward strand.
GAAGGACAGACAGACGGGGACAGGCGCTGGGGTGAGGACCTCAGGCAGCTTGCCTGGACAGGTACATAGCACATGGGCCGAGGCCCCAAAGCTTCTGATGGCTGATCCGCCAAGGTTGGTGGCTGGGTCAGGTGTATGAGTGCCAACAGGCTACAGCCACTGGTTCTAAGAGCTGAGACTTTGGAGGAAGCTGGTCACATGATCCATTTTCCCAGCTAGAAACTGAGTCAAGCCTTGGGATATGTTGATAGCAAACTAACCCTTACCCCTGACTATTTTTATGCTAAGCTAATTTTAAATGTGCTATTTCTATATAAGTCAGTGAGACTGCCACACATCTGCGGCTTCAGCTCCTTTTTAAGACATTTTATATTTTAAATTATTTTACTCCACCAACTATAATTTCAGGAAATCACATTTACACCCCAGATGCCTCAGGCAGCCATTTCTCAGTCTCTCCAACATGAGCTTATTTCCCCCAGAATGATGACATTCATCATGATTTAAACACACACACACACACACACACACACACACACACACACACACACACACTCACACACAATCTCTCTTTTTAAAATTTCTTTTCATCCAAACACGGACACTTTCAAATCAGACCCTCAGTTAAACTCATATGAAACCAGAGTTACAGAAAAGGGGAGAAGGGGAGGGGGAGGGGCAGTGAGGGAGGAGGGGAGGGGCCAGAAGGGACTTGGTCAGCAGGAGCAGGCAGAGAGGGAGCCGCCCCCAGGACTACATTCCAGCTCCAGTCATGGTGGAGTTCGAGCTGTCCTCCCTCCAGCAGACTGGGAGGCCAGTCCTCTGTGGTGAGTAGGAGTGTCTCCTTGCAGGTCAGGTTACCCGGTGTGCATCTTTGAATCACACCTGCCATTTTCACCAAACCTTTCACCAAAACATCCAATGGTTCAAAGCCCCAGCTTCCTTCCATTCTATCGTTGTACAGAACTCCTTGACATTGTGTGTTCAAGCATTTCCTGTCCCTGGGGTGTGGAAGGCTCCTCCCTCCTGTCCCTGGGGGTGTGGACAGGCTCCTCCCTCCTGTCCCTGGGGTATGGACAGGCTCCTCCCTCCTGTCCCTGGGGTGTGGACAGGCTCCTCTTGTCTCTGGGGTGTGGACAGGGTCCTCCTATCTCTGGGGTGTGGACAGGCTCCTCCTGTCCCTGGGGTGTGGACAGGCTCCTCCTGTCCCTGGGGTGTGGACAGGCTCCTCCTGTCCCTGGGGTGTGGACAGGCTCCTCTTGTCTCTGGGGTGTGGACAGGGTCCTCTTGTCCCTGGGGTGTGGACAGGCTCCTCTTGTCCCTGGGGTGTGGACAGGCTCCTCCTGTCCCTGGGGTGTGGACAGGCTCCTCTTGTCCCTGGGGTGTGGACAGGGTCCTCTTGTCCCTGGGGTGTGGACAGGCTCCTCCTGTCCCTGGGGTGTGGACAGGCTCCTCCCTCCTGTCCCTTGGGGTGTGGACAGGCTCCTCCCTCCTGTCCCTTGGGGTGTGGACAGGCTGTTGGCTTGCAGTTCACATTTTAAAACTATTAAAGTTTTGTTTAGGACTCTGTTAATAGTTTGGATGTCAAATGTTTCCAGTCAAACAAAGCTCATGTGCTCAGAGGGTTGTCTCCATGTGGGGGCACTGTTTTGGAAGGATGTGAGCTCCAGGTAGAGCAGGCTACCGGACTGTGCTATCTTTGTGTTTCCAGAGCTGTTTAGGGACAGGGTCTGGGCCCTGTCAACCCTAGTGAGCTAGTGTGAATCACAAGTCCTTACACAAACAGGTAAATAGTAGGGAAAGGCAGAGAAAGGAGATTTACTCCGTGCGTCTACACTGAGAAGAGGTACAAATAAAGAGATCCAGTGACCCCCGCCACAACACACGCCAAGTTATTTTCTGGGCCCCGACACGAGCTTTAGGTTTAAAGAGAAGTATGCCTAACTGGGTTACCGTGTGGTCCTACCCATCACTGACCCATCAGCTCCTCGGAAGCAGTATCTCCTGCCAGGTGTTCCAGCAGGTCATCAGAACTGTGTGAGATCTCTGCCTGAGAGACAAGCACTCCCTCCCGATGCCCTAGGAATCCAGCCTTTTCCTTCTCCCAGTACCAGAGGCCTGGGAAAATTCTGGTTTTCTTGGGGATTGTGGTGAGAAATGTCCCACGCGGTCTCCAGTTGGTGGCACTGTTTGGGGTGTTGGTACAGCCTTGCTGGAGGAAGCACATCACTGGAAGCCAGCTTTGAGGGCTTATAGCCTTATCTCCATCTCTCTTCCTCTCCCCCTCTCTGCTGCCCATGCGTGCTGTAAATGTAATCGCTCCGCTTTTTGTTCCGGCTGCCTGCTGCTGTGATGGACTCTCATCCATCCGGAACCACTTCTTTCTTCTATGGTCACAGTGCTTTGCCACACCCACAGAAGGGAACGAATATGGGAAGGTCTCCTGGCCAGGGTGTGTGTGTGTGTGTGTGTGTGTGTGTGTGTGTGTGTGTGTGTGTGTGTCTGTCTGTCTGTCTGTCTGTCTGTCCTACCCCGTAGCTGTCACTCTCTCAGCTTTCAGTCCGTCATGGTGTGTGATATTCCTCTCCCGTTCCTCCAGATATTCCCTGCAACCGAGATCTTCTCCCCAACTGACCACAGACTGAACTTTTTGGAACTGATCGTCCATTGTTCCTCTCAGGTAGTTTGGTCACATTGACACAGAGGACTTTACTAGGCACCCTGAGACTGTGGGGGGCCCCTCCTTTTTACAGGCCACCTGACCTCCACTGCTGGATGTCTTGAGTTGAAAATTTTCAAGACAGGCTCTGCCCCAGAGACTTGTGATTTAGGACCTCAGTGTAGAGCCAGAGCCTTGGTGGTCTGTACCCACAGTCCTCACACAAGGCAGGCTGCTAGCGGTTATGGGGTTCCTACAAAAGCAGAAAGGAAAGCCCACCATGCTACAGTGAAACAATATGAGGTTTCCAGGATCTTACTGACCAGATGACCTATTGGACTAGTTGTCTTGCTTATTGGTCATTAAACTTACAGTAAATAGTTGGCTACGTCTACCTATAATTGCTAAGTGGCCCAGAATCCCCAGATGTGTGCTGAATTCCATCGATTCAAGTTTTTCAAAAGGTAAGCATATGGGCCCCTCAAGGATGACCTCGTCTATGGCTCTCTGTTTTTAATTATGTGTATGCATATGTGTCTGTCTGGGGGAATGTGCACACGAATGTAGGTTTCTACAGAGGTCCCTGGAGTTGGAGTTATGGGCAGTTATGAGCTGCTGCCCAGTGTGGGTGCTGGGCACTGACCTTAGGTCCTCTGGAAGAGCAATATTTGCTCTTAACCTCTAAGCCATCGCTCTCTTTATATTCTTTTTTGAATTCTGCATTTATACATCTTTTATGGGTAACAGCCCCAGGAACCCTCAAACACAATGATTGAAAGGGGCGAAAAATATGCAATTATATTAAAAATGTACAACCTTTTTGTATTTCCATCAGAAATATAAATGACAATGAATTTAGGTTTTCAAAAAGGCTATTTTTTTTTTCCTGAAATACACGGGGTTCCCTATGAAAATTCAAACTAGGTTACAGTTCATGAATATGAAAACCGTAAGTCAAAGCTATTTAAATAAGGCTTTGGATTTAATTTACATTTCTGAGGGAGTGAATACATCTTGCTAAATGCTCTCCTGAACAGAAAGCCATTTGAAAGTCCAGAATTCAATATCCATCTCGAAAGGCTGATGGTCAGTCTCGGCTTCCCAGGTGTGAAGCTGCAGCCTGCACACACACACACACACACACACACACACACACACACACACATGCGTGTGGGCACGTCCCATTCTCTGCACAGCTGCTGCAGAAGCCCAGGAATGGGAATGCAAGGAAGAGGGAAGAGACAGGTGTCTGTCCCCCAGGAAATGAGGTTTGTAGGGCAAGGATTGATTGCATTTATGCTGGGAGGAAGGCCTTGACAAGTTAATTATTTCTTTTGTCTAGAAGCATCCGTAGCTCAGTCGGGCCAAACTCTGAAGTAACTTTCCAGAGTCACTGGTGTTTACAGTGCTGACACACCCCTTCCATCTGACCACATGCCTTCTTCAGGCCTGAGGGGCTATTATTAGCTCTGGGAGTGAACATTTAGGGTGCAGGCTGCTGAGGGATCAGGGCATTTGTGTTCTTTAGTGAGGGTTTTGATTTTCCTTTTGACTATATGTGACACGCAGGCCCTAGCGTCACTCACAGCAGGGTCATTTGTGCCCTGTTCTGGAAAATTGCTGCTGTTTTTCCCTGTAGGACTGGGGCCCTAAGGTCCTATGTAGATACGGGCTACCTGGGCCCTGCCCAAGCCCTTTCCACAAAGTGGTACCTGCTGGAGGCTGGGAAGAGAGGCTCTCAGCAAGTCCACTGCTCCAAACTCAGATGCCTTCTAGAATGGGAAAGAAGACAGGCAGTGCTCTGAGGGTGGAGAGGCTTCAGTGGATGTCTTTGGGAGGGATTCTGGAATTATCCATAAACAAATCTGACCTTAGGGAAAGGCCAGCTGAAGGAAATTGCTTTAACTGTTTGAGTGGCTGCTGGTCAGGCAGGCGCATGCCTTTAAATTGTCCTTAACTCAGTTATTTATAGCCTCCTTCCTACCTTTCCTCCAAATTCTGCTCCACATGAGGAGAGGTTGGGGGGAGGTATTATTTCCTCCTTCCAGATGTTACACCTGGAGGTGTTTCCAGATGTTACACCTGTCCATGTCATCTGTCCAGGGAAAGAGCTGAGCTTGTCATGTCTTGTCCCGTCAGACCAGAGAGGAATGGTGTCTTCCTGCTGTCCTTAGTCAAAGGTGGTCATTTCCCACACCCACTTCAGATTATCTTGACCTCTTGTCACGAGCTCACCACGTCAGGAACATAGATGATCTGTCTGTGTCTTCCCACAATGTTAGAGTTTACTGGGAAGCAAAAAAAAAAAAAAAAAAAAAAAATCCAAAAGGTGCCATGGGGGCAAATTTACAAGGTGGCCAGAGGAAACACGGTTCTCAAGTTTCAATCATCACTAATATTAACTCTTGGATTACACATCACACAGTAAGCCTACCTACCTACTGAGTCTATCTGGAGATTATAGAAGAGCTACACAGGGTTAAGATGAGGGAGCCCTGAGAGGCAGGGAAGTCTCTGGGATAAGCTGACAAACCTCACCGCTGGAGAGGCCGCTGTGGCTGTTGGCTGCACACAGTCAGGCTGTAAGGGCAGGGTTGAGCCATAGTAGCAAGGTGCACCGAAGGCCACAGAGCCCAAGGGTGTGGCCAAGTACAGTGGATGACTGGGTGGATGGATGGTCCAGACGTGTGAGTGGGAGGATGGACAGACAGCCGATTGACAGTGGAGACAGAACTGAGCTGAGGTCTTAGGGACAGTGAGGTGTTCTCTGCCTTGACACACACGGGGCCTCCAGACGACAGGCTGGTGAGGTCACTGCCATCAGGCATTAGGGTCCAGATGCGGGAGTTGCACACTTCCCTTGTCTAGTGTGTCTGATAACTTTTACTGTCCTAGGTTTCCCAGGAAGAAGTAATTTGTCAGTCTGTGTTGTGTGGGTGACACTGCACAGATGGGGCCTTACACATGTCCACCAAGGCCAAGAGTCATCCTTCACCCTCAAAAGGGAGTCCAAAGCTGCTTGTGACACGGAGTCTCTCAGGACAAGACGTTCTGGAAAACACGGTTTTATACAATATGAGGTAATTTCTGGCGAGGGACAGCCTGGTCACAACACCCCTTCACTCCATAATTCTGAACACTCTGGTTTTCTGAGTCGTCTGTTCCCTGACAGACCTCAACTGACACAGGAGAAAATCTAAGCTCTACCAACATAGAGCAGTCAGCCTGGGTTAAAAAGACCAAAAAAGAAAAAAGAAAGTAAAAGAAAAAGGTGACTGCCTCTGTGGCTAGCCTTGAGCAGCAAAGCTTTGTTGTGAATCTCCAGCAAGACCTCCACCCTGCTGCCACAGGAGCCTCGAACCTGACAGCTGCCATCTCTTTTTATGTAAATCAGGGAAGGGGTTGGTGAGAGGGCTTAGTGGGTGCTTGCTGCTCTAGCATGAGGACCTGAGTTCAGATCCCCATGGAAAAGCTAGGTGTGCTGGTACATGTCTGTCACCCCTATGCTGGGGTTGAGGTTTGGGGGACAGGAGAATAACTGGAGTTCTTCGGCCAGTGAGTTTAGCTGAAACGACAGTCCCAGGGTCAGCAAGAGATCCCTGTCTCAAGGGCTGGTGAAATGTCATAGTAGGCCCTGTGGTAAAGGGAGACCTGAGTCCCAAAAGCTGTCCTCTCATCTCCATGCACGCATGCATTGTGATGTGTGGACACGCACACCAAATTAATTGATTGGTTAGTGATCTACAGAGAGACCTTTCCTTGAAAGTAAGGTGGAGAGGAATACAGGAGGATACCTAATATCAACCTCTGCCTCCACACATGTGCATATGGGTTTACACACCTGCACACACCTGCACACACACACACATGCACACACACACACCCCTGCACACACACACACACACACACACATGCACACACACATACCCCTGCACACACACACACACACACACACACACACACACACACACACACACCAACCAACAATGAGCTTTGACTAAGAGTGGCAGCCCACCCCTGTTGTCCCAGTCCCACGATTCCAGATTAACCAGCATGGCTGCTTGTGAAATCAGCAGAGCTGACACCTCTCAACTCTGGTTTTGCCGCCCAGGTGTCTACTGCACTGCTTTTGAACATTCTGTCTAGCTCTAGACAAATGTGTGTCTAAGGAAAACAGTGGCATGTCCCGAACTCTAGAAAAATGTCAACTACTTGTGAGACTATGAACTTCTCAGGGATGCAGTGGGACAATCATGTGCCCAGATCAGCTTGTGGCTGCGGCTGGGGAAATGGCCTTGGATGTCCTGAAGGGCCGCTTTGCCCAGCTCATCATCGGGCCACAGAGGACCACACTTCATGCCTTCCTGCTTCCTTTCCCCTCTCCACAAGCCACTGGAAGTGCGGTGGCGGAGCAGTCCCCCAGGTTCTCTGAAGAGGCCACCTTAGTCCTGACTCACATGACTGATAATGTCTCATTTGCCCTCATTTTCTCACTTGCAGATTTCTCTCAGTAGAGACAGACTTCGTTGTGGTCTGAATTGTGTACCCCTCAGCCCCATTTGCTGAAATCCTAGCTCCATGCAGCAGAATTACAGAGCTAATGTTACAATGGTCGGGTGGGGTCTAAAGCCAAGGTGACTGGAGTCCCTATAGAAAGAATGCCATAAGCAAAAGCAGGCCCCCCAAGGGAGAACACGGTGTGAAACTCGAGTTACACTACTCTAAGCCAAGAAATTGCCAGCACTCTTCCATACCCACCATCAGCCAACAATACCTGCATGGGGCCCAGGACCACCCATGGAGCTGAAGCTTTGGCAGGGAAGAGCCTCAGGGAAGTAACTGCAGGTTCCTGGTCACAGTCTGGTCAGTGGAGGGAACAGTGAAGTCTAGTGCTCACCTCCTGGCAATCCGGGAGAAACACAGAGATTAGGACAAACGGTCCTGGGAGGGAGGAAGCGGTGGCGCCTCTGTTCTGGTGACTGAGCTTGCTTTGATTGACACAGAGAGTTGACTCCACAAAAGGCAGGGGTTGAGCTGGAATTTAACATCCTCTGTCTTTGTTCTTCTCTCCCTTTTCTCCACCCTCCCTTTTCCTTTCTTTCTTTCCTTTTTTCTTTTCGGACCCAGGGCCTTCTACATGCAAGGCAATGGTTGGGCATTTCCTATTTTTCTTTGGGTTTGGAAGTAGAACCAATGTTTTGACTTTGATTTCAGAAACGTAGGATGAACTTGACTGCTTCATTAAATTACTGGCAGTAATCACCCTGCTTTTAATTTTAAAGTGTATGCTTTCGCTTTTAAAAATGGTCTCACAATCTGTGGGAGAGGAATATGGTACAGTACAAATGACATAGTGAAGTATGCAGCTCTGCCTTTTTATTTCTATTTTTCGAGACAGGGTTTCTCTGTGTAGTTTTGGTCCTGTCCTGGATCTCACTCTGTAGACCAGGCTAGCCTTGAACTCACAAAGATCTACCTGCCTCTGCCTCCTGAGTGCTGGGATTAAAGGCATGTGCCACTGCTGCCCAGCCTTAAATTGTTTTATTATGTATTATTATTGTGTATTCATGTAATGTGCAGGTACAGTCAATGGCTAGGCTACAGTTGGGCAGGTACAGGTCTGTATCTTCTCTACTTTGCTTCATAAGAAAACTGGATTCTTGGTGCTGATGGTGCAAGCATGCCTACGTCCTAATCAATGCATCTCTGCTTTTGGTTTATCATCGAGAGCTCTTTGTCACGTTTTAACAGTCAACCAGGCTTTGCCATACATATCTTTAAAATTTATCCCTGTTCAACGTCAATGACATAAGGCTATGTCATTTTTTGGTATTATTTAAGAATATTATGGCAGTGTTTCTGCATTTTATGTGTCCTAGATTTTGTGTTATTATTGACCTACAATTTAATTCTATTTATGTTAAAAACCCCACAATACATTGCCAGTGCTTCCCTTGAAACTGTCATTATTTTTCAGTTCTTTTCAAAGAGATATTTGATGGCTAGAGAAATGACTGAGCAGGCGCTTGCCACCAAGCCTGACAGTTTGGGTTCTATCCCCAAGACCCACACTGTGGAAAGGGCGAACTAACTCCAGCAAAAAGGACCTCTATATGGCACATTCGTGAGCTCACACTCATCTGGGCACAAATGCACACACATGCACGTGCAACTATATGAATAGTAATGAAAGTGACTATAAAACAAACAAAAAGTTATTTGGTATTTGAAAAGTGAAGGAAAAAGATGTATTTGCCTTTTGTCCAGCATTTATGTTTCCTCTCTTCTGAATTCTCTTGTGGAAACTTTTGGAGTTGAAAATAGAAACCACCCCCTGCACATGCCCTACAGTGTTCCAATACCAGACTGCTGCTGCATTCCTCAGTTTCTGGGGAAAAGTCTTTGTTTTGGTTTCATTGTTTGAAAGTGTTTTTGTTGCATACAGGATTTTGCCTGATCTTTCTTTGTGGTGTTTTAATGATGTGACTCCATGGTCCTCTGATGCGGGTGGCTTCAGATGAGAAAGAAATCCACAGCTTCAGATGAGAAAGAAATCCACAGCTTCAGTTGAGAAACGAACACCTCTGTAGCTAATGGCTTTTTCCTCCAGCTGTTCCAAGATTTTGCCCTGGTCATTTGTTCTAAGCAACTGGATGAAAATGTGCCTTGCCTTAATTTTCTTTTTCTCTCTCTTGGAATATGCTAAGATTCTTTTATTTGTGAAAATTTGAGTTTCTTTTGTGTTTAAATGCTTATTTGGATCTCTCTCTCTCTCTCTCTCTCTCTCTCTCTCTCTCTCTCTCTCTTAATTCCAGCTTCTTTGTCCTGGTCCACTCACCCCAAGGAGAACTCCAATTTTGAAAATCAGATTCTTTTCTTGATATCAGTTCATGGCTGTCCTAGCTTGCTCCCTGTTGCTGGCATAAACACCATGATCAAAAGCAACTTGGAGAGGAAAAGTTTTCTTTGGCTTACACTTACATCACAGCCCCTCATTGAGAGAAGCCGAGGCAGGAACCCGGAGGCAGGAACTGAAGCAGAGGCCATGGAGGAGTGCTGCTTACTGGCTGCTTCCCATGGCTGTTTTCTTACACACTTCAGGACCTCCTGCCTAGGGGTGGCGCCACCCACAGTGAGCTGGGCTGGTTTTGGTCTTAGATGATTAACTTATAAATGGGTCAAACTTGTCCTGGCTGCGGGCTGTGGTTGTGTGGCTCTGTTGCTTTGGGGCATGTGGTAGAGTTGCTCTTCTCTTAGCAGGGAGCAGAAGGAGCAGGAAGGGGCCAGGAACCAATGTCCTGTGGAAGGGCAGGCAGTGGAGCAGGCCCTGTCAACAGCAAGGGAGAGAGCTGAACAGATGCTTCAGGGTCAGTGGGGGCATCCCCTGCTTGTGCCCCTTGACGCACACTCCAGGTTTCAGATGACAGGCTGGTGTGGAGCCTTGCCACTGGAGTGTTATGTGCCCATCACTTTATGAGGTCCAGGTGAGGGAGTTACATCATTTCCTTGGTTTGGGGGTAACTGCAGAGTTTTGGTCCTAGGTTCCCAGATAATTTGAATATACCTGTGTGCTCTATGGTCTCATTTTAACCTGATCAATTTATAGGGCTGCATAGGACCTCAGTGCTGCATAGGACCTCAGTGCTGCATAGGACCTCAGTGCTGCATAGGACCTCAGTGCTGCATAGGACCTCAGTGCTGGATAGGACCTCAGTGCTGCATAGGACCTCAGTGCTGGATAGGACCTCAGTGCTGGATAGGACCTCAGTGCTGCATAGGACCTCAGTGCTGCATAGGACCTCAGTGCTGCATAGGACCTCAGTGCTGCATAGGACCTCAGTGCTGGATAGGACCTCAGTGCTGGATAGGACCTCAGTGTTTCATAAGATCTCAGTGCTGGATAGGATCTCAGTGCTGCAAAGGACCTCAGTGTTGCATAGGACCTCAGTGCTGCATAGGACCTCAGTGCTGCATAGGACCTCAGTGCTGGATAGGATCTCAGTGCTGCATAGGACCTCAGTGCTTTAGGCCAATGCAGAGATGTCACCCTGTCCTTCTCCCAACGACCACAGTTGGGAAAACTGATCTTCCTGGTTTTGTTTACAATGTTCCCAAGGCTTGGTGTGGAGCAAGCAAGTTCGAGCCAGGGCAAAGGAAAAGGTGAAGCCAGGGGCCCAGCTGTAGCCCCAACTGTCCACTGGCAACCACTGCCCCCGCTGGGCTTTTTCTCTTGGGCTTGATCTATCCCGGCAGACCCCTTGGGCATCAGATACACAGCTGGCAGCTTCTCCTATAAATAGCTTCACGAGCCCAGACTCGCCTGAAAATCCTGACAAACATAGACTATTATCAAACCCGACTGCCGCTTCCAGCCTGAGAAGGGATTAGCCATCGTTTAAGAGTTCTTCCCTGGACTAAATTGCTCTCTGATTCATGCTCAGGTAGGAACCGAGACCTTCAGGCAAAGGTGACATCTCCCAGTCCTACAAAGGTATTTATGTGCATGATGAGGGACACACACTGGCATCTCCTGCCCTGGAGCACTGGTTGATGCACGCATACCCCAAAAGTCCCAGGCACCCACTGGAGAGTCACATGACCAACAGTGAGTGAGAGCTGTTGGGGCAAATTGAGTGGAAACTACATCTACTGTTAGAATCTTCACCCTCTTCAGGAGCAGGACAAAGCCCCACAGATGACACTATATACTTGCACTGGGGCGTTCTGACAGATTTCGTGCCTGTTTTATTTTGCTTTCGTTTGCTGTGAGGAACACCGTGGCCAAAAGCACCGTGGGAGGAACGTTTACATCAGCCTGCGATTGTAATCCACCACTGCGAGAAGTTAGGCCAGGAACCCCTGCTCACTGGCTGGCTTCCCGGGCCTCACTCAGCCTGCTTTCTGGTAGCACCCAGGTCTATTTGCCCATGGGTGGCACCGTCCACAGTGAGCTGGGTCCTCCCCATCAATCTTTTATCAAGAGAATGCCCTGCAGACTTGCCCACAGACCAGTCTTCTGGAGGCATTTCCTCAGCTGAGGTTCTCCTCCCAGGAGACTCTGGTTTATATCGAGGTGACAAAAAACTAAGCAGCACATACAATTTTTATCTGGACAGATTTTAGGTGGTTTATATTTCCCTGTAGTCCATCTTCTTTAAACATAAACGCACTAAAAACAGTATGGAAGTAGCTACTGAGAGACCTTCAGTGAGGCAGGGGAATAGCTTCCAAGAGCCTTGGCTTCTGTTTCCACTTGGCAACTTAGGTAAGGAAAATTTATTTCTCCCTCAACCATTACTGGTGACAGATGAAGCCCCGAATGAACAGCAGACAGGCCGGACACAGACGCCTTTATTTAATATAGGTTTGAAGTAGGCTAGGGAAGTTCAGATTTTCTTTTCGGAGGGTTCGTCATTGAGTCTACCGAAGTAAACTCAGTGAGGCAGATGGGGAAAAGGCAGAAAACTATTACCAGGAACAAGTCCACAGGAGCTGTGCAAATCAGGGACACAAAGAAAAGCCTGGTGGGTGTGGCTTAGAGACCCTTTCTCAGGGGGAAGGGTTGGGTGGGTCCTATGAGTGAGTAAATTATATATACAATTTTACATATGTTATAAATGTATGTGTGTATATATATATATATATATATATTATACACTTGTATTTACTTTATACAATGAGGAGGTGGCCAATGAGCCTGAAGGCAGTGTCCTGGGACAAAGCTCCCTGGGCTCTGAAGCGCTGCATTTTGAGTTTCTCTGTGATAGCAGCTTGAGCTTCCCAGTCAAAAAGACTGAAGACAGTTGAATTCCTCTTTGGTGGGTCTGTTCTTCAGGTAAACAAGGGAGTGGAGAGAAAGAGGTCTGAGACAGGGGGAGGGTGTGCCCTGAGGCTGCTTCAGTTCAGCCTGCCAGTGCACCATACATTGGGGGTATTATTTTCTGGACCCTAACAGTGGTAACAGGGCCTTCAGAAATGGAGGCCTCATGAAACAGGCTGGGAAGGGGAGATGGTGTGAAGTCAAATGCTGGCTGTGGACCAGAATTCAGATCCATCTAACCCTGGCACTGGGGTGGTAGAGAGGTAGATCCTGGAGACTCACTGGTGGGGGCCCGGTCGGGTGGGGGAGAGGAAACAAGGAACTTGTGTGTTTCAGGCTCCAGTCTGATGAAGAGTGGATAGTTACAGATGGTCAGACTGGACAAAGGGGGTCCCGATGTGATGCTCACCACACTTGGGGACACAGCACGCTCATCTTGTTCCGATTCTCCCCTGCAATGCTGCAGCTTTACATAAGCACGTGTCTGCTGCTTCTCTGGGTAAAGATGAGCTACTCATCTAAGAGGACCGTTTAGAGGAGTCCTTTATGGATGGGACGAAGGTGAGAGTAGCCCTCCCCAGGCCTGAGGTTGCCAGGGTGCCAGGTATCGTATTTGGGATAACATATCCCGAGTCTCACCGGTGACCCACTAGCTGTGTGGCCACAGCCAAGATGTCCGTCTACTGGGCTGTCTCGTTTAGTACTAAAGGGTTTTCTCTAACAATGCCGTTAATCTGAAGATAGTTGAGGGTAGGAATGCCTACTCTGGGAATGTTTTGGATCATAAAGATGAAGGATGTGGGTGCTTGTCAGGGGCGTCTACACATACACAAGAGCGGGTATTTGTGGCTGAAGCCGTTAAACTGAATTTCTTGACTGAAAGTTTCAGTTTGGCCTGAGCTCCCACCGAGTGTGTAAACGGTGTGACCTGCCCTTGCAGAAAGCAGCTAACTGTTTACAGTCAGATGTGACAGACGCAACGTCCAAGCAAGCTGATGATGCCTGCCTCACTCCCAACTTCTGTATGCCACTCTCTTTCCCCTGGCTACGCATTACAAGTCCCCAGAAGAGCATTCAAATCCATTTTTGACCGAACTTTTACTGGATTTTGGAGTTGCAAATTAATTAAGTCAATCAATTTCTACCTAACTGTATTCATTGTTGTTTTCTCTTTTAACCGGAGTGTGAGCAATGCATGAGGTGGGGGTGGGGCATAGCAGGTGTTAGTGAAGCCTCCACAAAGGAGTGTCATTTACAGGGTGGAGGTCTCTAAGGATAGGAGTTAGGCAGACTCGGGGAGAGCCAGCATGGGTAATTCACACTGGCTGTGGAAACTCTAAAAGAGTTCCCTAAGATAGGAGTTAGCCAGACTGGGGAAGGACCCACTGGCTGTGGAAAGGCATGGGAAAGGAGAGGAGGAGTTCACAGGCCAACAACAGAGAAGAAACCACCGGCCAGGGGCGGTCCAGGCTCAAGGATGAGGCTGGATGGTGCTGCATCAGCCAGAGAGCAGAGAGCTCACCCTGGCTTTCCTGCCTGTGACCAGTGCCTTCTCCTTCATGTTTGTGGATTTTTCAGTCCGTCTTCTGTTTCATTACATTATTCATGCAATTACCTGGAGAGCGGAAGGTGGCTGTTCCGGATTCTGGTTGCCTGGAACCGCTCCGTCTTTGCACACAGCCTCATGCTCAGTACCTGCCGTCTGACAAGTGGCGAGACAAAGTAGACAGCTGTGGCCCAGACACAACAGCATGTCTGAAATAAAAGCACAACCTATGTGAGACAGAAGCTGGGGTCTGGAGAGCAGATTCTCGTGCTTTACCCAGCCGCATGCTTGAGGCTGCAGGAGCAGATTTTTCATGGGACTTTATGCAGAAACTCTACATGTGCCACTGAAAATAATGTCAACTCTCCTCAGAGGCAGGAGGAGCAGAATTGCCATGCCGTCGTGTTCCTGAACACCCTGGCGATGGTTAGCTTTTGTTTGTGTGCCTGGGAGAGACATGCTCCCTAATTTTCAACAGCAACAGAGTCAATGCTTCTACAAATTGTATGTCATATGGAACCGATGTGGAAACAAAGCCCAGATACACATGGTCAGCATCCTTGACATTAGAAGGTGACATTTCTTCCATCTCGGGTGTTATCTGAGGACCTGGGTGTGCTGGTTGATACTGTTCCTGTAGTTTAGTTCCTGACCTCATCACCTGAAGGATGCCAGGAGATCAGAAGGGTAGAGACTTGTTTAGGCTTATGGAGCCCAAGGAGGCTTCCCATGAGGAAACATTGCCTGAACTGAGCACAGGGCTAAGCTGGGTTGAGCCAGGTGTGAAGGGCCAGAGAAAGTGTATGTCCCAGGAAGGGGTTAGTGCAGGACCCACAGCCTGGCACAACAGTTCTATGAATGAGCTGGAAGTCAGCAGAGAAGCCCCCGGCAACTACCAGTGTCCAACTAAATGCCTACGTTGTGAGGTTGTAAATTCTGACCTCTTGCCTGGGGTCTCTGGGTAACAAGTCCATTGCGCACAGGCAGTACTGGAACTCGTTCAAAGAATCACCCATAAAGACCAATTTCTGAGCAAAAAAATTGGACAGAATTGGAATCCAGATTAACAGGGCTAAACAGAGGCAGAGCTGCAAGCTTCCAAAGTTGCAGTTTCATTGAGACCTGGCAGTTACATCTGTGATCCAAATCACCTCGGGCTGAAATGGGGGAGGAGCTAGGGATGAGAGTTTGAAATAACAAGTCAGGCGGGCTGTGTAGGTCAACTGACCAAGGCTGTGCAAACCCATGGTGAAACATCCATCTGAGGCCATGGGGTAATATAGCTTCCTCTAAATTTAAAAAGTCCCTCCAGGAAGCAGAGGCTGTCAGGATTAAAGAAGTAAAAGGAACTCACAAGGTTCAGGGAGTAAATAAAGCTGAAATGTCTCAGGAAGTTCCTGAAACTCACAAGAATCGTAAGCCCTGTGACAGCTTGTGTGAGAATGGTCTCCCATAGGTTCATATATTTGAGTGTTTAGTCATCAGGGAGTGACACTCCTTGAGAAGGATTAGGAGGAGTGGCCCTGTTGGAGTAGGTGTGGCCTTGTTGAAGGAGTGTGTCTGTCACTAGGGAAGGGTTTTGAGGTTTCAAAAGCCCAAGCCAGGGCCAGTGTTGCTGTCTTCCTACTGCTTGCAGAGCTGAATGTAGAACTCTTAGCTACTTATCCAGCACCATGTCAGCCTGTGTGCTGCTATGCTCCCCACTATGGTGATAATGAGCTGTAAGCCAACCCCAACAAAGTGCTTTCCTTTATGTCTCTTCCCAGCAATAGAACAGTGACTGAGACAAGCCCCTCCCAGAGGGAGGTTATATAAATAGTAGCACTTGCTGGGGTGAGGAGACAGAACTGGCTGATCTGCTTGAAAGGCTTTCAGGGAGCTCATCTGATGCAGCTTTCATGAGCTGTCATCCTAGCATCCACATCTGCATCCACATCTGCATCTACATCTGTGCCATTTATGCACATTGTTTAAAAGCTTGTTTGCTTGTGTTAGACAGGGTCTCTCTCTCAAGCCCTGGCTGTCCTAGAACTCACTATATAGACCATGCTGGTCTCTAACTCACAGAGATTTACTTGCTTCTGCCTCCCAAGTGCTAGGAATAAAGGTGTGTGCCTTCATGTCTGGCTGCTTGTGTCCCTGTAAAGAACTCTGCACCCACCACACTTCTGTGAGTAATCCCAATAAATTCACTATTCCCCAAGTTAGATGTGGGTTGAATAACTTCTTTTGTCTGTCATTAGTGTCTTATCAAGGATGAAATGTATTAGTTCATGCCACCAACAGAGATGAAACAGCACCATGGAGTTTTCCCAACTTTGAAAGCCATTCCAAGGCTTTCAAGCCATCACATCCAGATTTGTGAAGCAGGCTGACACGTTAAGACAATTGCACAGGTTGCTAAAGCAGTTAAAAAACAACAGTGGAAAAATTCGATGACCACAAGCAATTACTGATTAAAATCTGATTTAATTGTGGAGAATGAGATCGCTGTGCACAGATCTTTCTGAGTGACGTATGGCACCTCCCATTTGTCAGGCACAAGCTGGCACTTGCTGTCTGCTGCATGAGATGCAGGAAATTCAGGCTCTAAGGACAAACAAACATCCATTCCTAGAACTACAGTGTGGGGAGAAAAAAAATGTCTTTCCGTCATTTGGATATGAAGTGTCCCTCCAAAGGTTCATGGGCTGAAGGCTTGGTTCCCAGTGCAGCTGTGTTTAGGGGTGAGGCTTTGGAGAAGTGACTCTGAGTCCATCGGTGGGTTAGTGTTATTACTGAGAGGTGTCCGAGAGTAGTGGGTGGGACCTGAGTGGATGGAGTAGGTCACTGGGGTTGCATCCCGGAAAGATCTACCTTGTTCCCACCCCATTCCCACTTTCTGGTCACCGTGATTTATGACACTTTGTTTCTCCACGCCCTCCATTCTGCCTTGTCCTGATCCAGGGGACAATGGAGCCAGGCAATCATTGATGGAAACCTCCGAAATCATGAGCCAACAAATTGTTTTAAATCAGTGGTTCTCACCCTTCATAATGCTGCGACCCTTTAATACAGTTCCTCATGTTGTGACCACCAACCATAAAGTTATTGTCGTTGCTACTTTATAACTGTAATTTTGCTACTGTTATGAATCATAATGTAAGTATTTTTGGAGAGAGAGGTTTGCCAAAGGGATTGCGACCATACTTTGAGAATTGCCATTTTAAATTGTCTTTCTCAGTGATTTAAAGTCTGTGTTCCTGTCCATCTGGAGAGCAAGTGCATACCCATAGTTAATTATGACCAGGTCACTTCATCTCCCAGGAAAGATGTAGACCGCACAGAAGTAATCAGGCTCCCTCCAACACTAGGCATCTGCAGTGGCTATTTTTCTCAGCCTCTTAGGTGAACAGATCTATAATCTTCTACACAACCTCGAGGCCAGTTGTATTCCAGAAAATTCATAAGTTGTTAGAAAGGCAGTACAGGTGCATTTTATTTAGTCCTCTCCTTTGGGACAGTCTCAGACAATAGTCTATAATTAAACTCATCGCCTTTTCGGTAGCAAGAATAGACACGTCAAGTGAGATGAATTAAGATCCTAGTTTACCACTAGATCAAAAAGAAGGCAATCACCTCTTCAGGTCTTAGACCCTGGAATTGTAGCTCATGGGGTGAGGGCTGGTTCTGAGACTTCCTTAGCCCATCCAATACCAGTGAACAGCGCCTCCTTCTCCATTCTCTGCCCGTCTTTCTTCCTTTGTTCATGTTACTGGTCTGACATCAGAGCTAGATCCTAATTCTTACCCCAATGTTATCCTTAGACACCTGTAGTATAACTGTCAGACTAATTATTCTCAGATCACAAAGCTGCAATCCCCTTTGTGCAAAGAGAACACACAGGCATAGAGAAAAGTGGTCTAAACCCTTGTTTTCAGTTTCTTAAAACAAATTAGTGTCTTGCATAGCTCGGCAGATGCTCCAATCTGAGCAACCTACGGGGGAAAAGCAGGGTGAGCCTCTTGAGTTTCATGAACTAAAATGGATGTTTTAAGCAGTGAGTGACTCTCTCATCCTTCCTTTATCAGCTAAATCAATGAGGATTATCAAATGGTTCCTAGGCAACGAATCTCACAAGAATTCTCTGAGAAATACTTTCTAGTGGCAGATGACTTTCTGAAATAGCATGGTGTTACATACAGTTGATTATGCCAAGAAACAAAATCTTAAAAACAGGATCCAGCAGAATAGAATAGATGCTTCAAACAGGGATCTGAGGGCACTCTCTGCACTCTGCATGCTGATCTCACATCTCTCAAGGTGCTCTGGTTGTGGTCATTTCTCCATGTCTCATGGACTCCACCTGAGAATTGCTATTCTTATTTATATATCTGTAACCATAGCAACAGTGTTTGTAATAGCTAAAATGTAGAAGAAACCCAGTGTCCACTGAGGAGTGAAAAGCAAAGCAAAATGGAGGTATAGACAAGTGAGCAAAAATCGTGTTTGTGGAAGGAAATCTTGGCATGTATTATACTGCGCATGAGCCGAGAGGACTTTACATGAAGTGAAATAAACCAGCCGTAGATGGGTAATACTCCAAGACTCTGCTCACGGAAGTATCCAGATGAGTCACAATCACAGGGGCAGAAAGATGGATGGAGGTTAGTGGGGACCAGAGAAGAAAGTGAGAAGGAGGAGCTGGCACGTATTCCGTGCAAATTCTCAGTGTAGGAAGACGAAAAGGATTCTAGAAGTGGGAGTGGTGATGGCAAGACAGTGAATGTCCTTAACACAACTGGGGCACAGACTGCACAACAGCTAATGGTGAGTGTGAAGCTGTGAGATGGCTCAGGGGTTAAGAGCACTGACTGCTGTTGCAGAGGACCGAGTTCAGTTCCCAGCACCCACATGGTGGCTCACTCCAGTTCCAGGGGAGCTGACATCCTCTTCTGACATCCTTGAGTATTAGACATGCGTCAGATGCATGCATGGGGAACATACATACATGCAGGCAAAACACTCATAAAGTGAAACAAAAAATTAAACATGGTAGGTATGTTATATGTGTGTGCAATATATATCTATACATAAAAAGTAAAGAATTGACACAATCTACGAAGCACATCATACTAAATGAAGTAATCCAAGCACAAATGTACAGATTCTGTCTTATTACCTCTACATGAAGGGCCTATAACAGTCAAATGCATAGAATAGAAGCAGGCTGGTTGTTGCTGGACACTAGGGGGTGGGGAAGGAAGAAGAGTGGACTTATGGGTAAATGAGCATGGAATTGTCATTTGGGAAGGTGAAAGGACTTTGGAGATGGGTAGTGGCCACAGTTGCTCAACAGCATGAATCACTCATCACAGGACTAAGGAGACATCCCAGTTGGTCAAGTGGTTACTGTGCAAACATGAGGACCTGGGTTCAATTCTGAAACCCACCTAAAAAATTCAGAATGTGGTGCCATGTGCTTGAGACCTCAGCGCTGGGAGGCAGAAACAGGTGGATCTCTGGAGCTTGCTGTCTAGCCAGCCTCGCCTGATAGGTGAATCTGAGGCCAAGTGAGAGACCCTGCATCAAAGAAAAAAGGTGCACAGCCTCTGATGAAAAGCACCCGAGGTTGACTTCTGCCCTTCATGCATGCACACAGATACATGTGCACATGCTCACTCCTCCCCCAACAAACATGCATAGGCACAAAATAAAATTGCTATAATGGGAAATTTTATGTCATGTATATTGTAGCCTCCAAATTTCCCAGGTAGGTAGAGTGACTTTGACTTTTCAAAAGTGTTTTAAGTTCTAATAATAGATTGGGACCTTAGCACATAACATAGGCTGAGAAACCTAGATTGAAAAAAACAAATGGAATCCATTACCTCAGCTAAGGAAATCTTCAGTACATTCTGGCACCATTTGTTTTCATGTGTGAACCTTCTGAACTTGCAATGTTGACGACTTTGAAAAAGGGAAGATGGGAAACCAGGCCACAGAATCTTTTATAGAAGCAGGTGTGACTGGTTTTGTTGGATGCTTTCTCCTCTGTCTTGTTGATAAATAAAAGCAGACACCATGTCAAATGAACTTTGCTCACAGCTGTTGCCAAATTGCTGTTTCATGATGACCAAATTTATCTCCACAGACCATGTGTTCTGGCTTCTCAGCCCCGTGGATATGCTTGTCACAGTGTTTGCATCCACCGTGCAGGAACCAAGCTATGATGCCTTGCAGTGTGGGAAACCATCTGCCAGATGCATCTCTGCTATATCAAGGTGAGTTGCCATAGCTCAGTCAGCTTTGATTATGGTGGTTCTCAGCTGTACCCTAGTTCAAAACATCAGGGTCTGTGGCCCTGGGCTTCCAGCTGAGAACCACTGTCCTAAGACAATGTAATCCTTTACATGCAATCTTTGAGAATAACAAAAGCTATCAAAATAAAATAAATAAATATTTATCAAATAAAAACACATCTTCAGGGCTGGAGAGATGGCTCAGCAATTAAGGGCAGTTGCTGCTCTTGAAGAGGACCCAGGTTCAATTCTCTGCTCTCACATGTCCTCACAACCATCTATAATTCCAGTTCTAGGGCATCTGAAGCCATATTTTGTCCTCTGTAGGCATAAGGTATGCAAGTACAACACCAACATTTACATTCATGCAAGCAAACACTCATATACATAAGATAAAAATAATGATTTCTTAAAATTAAAAAATGTATATCTTTAGTAGGGTGTGGTTGTGTGTATAGTCTACATCCTTTTTTTTTTTTTTTTTTTTTTTTTTTTTTGGTTTTTCAAGACAAGGTTTCTCTGTGTAATTTTTGGTACCTGTCCTGGATCTTGCTTTGTAGACCAGGCTGGCCTCGAACTCACAGAGATCCACACTGCCTCCGTGTAGTGGGTAGCCATCCCAGCATTGGTCTGGAAGTTCCAACCCCCATTGAGGCTTCAGTAATGGTCATGCCCACAAGGCGGGGCTGAGGGAGGAAGCAGAAGACCCAGGATCTAGAGGAGAGGTCTCTCTTGGTTCTGGGACCCTGGATGCTGGAGGTAGACCGAGCAGAGTTCTCCAGAGAACACTGCCGGACTGCGCCATACCTTTGCCAGACCCTACAACCTATCCCTTCATTTGTAAGTTACCCCACAAAATAAACCTCCCTTTTAACTACGTGGAGTGGCCTTAATAATTTCACCAATACCTTTCTCAGTGCTGGGATTAAAGTGTGTAGACTTTAGTCTACATCTTTAATCAGTACTCAGGAGGCACAGGAAGTGGATCTGTATGAGTTCAAGGCCAGCCTGCTCTACATAGTGAGTTTTAGACCAGCCAGAGTTACAGAGTAAGACTTTGTCTCAAAAAGTGCATATATATTTGCATATAAAAGTGCACATATATTTACATATTATATATATTTATAGCATGTTTCAAGAGAGATTTTGAATGTTCCAACATAGAAATTTAAAATATTTTAATAGATGAGTTTACCCTAGTCAAACATATTAAAAGATCATATGGAACACTATAAATATACATAATTCTATGTTTCATTTGTTAAAATACAATTTAAATACATTAAAATTTTGTGTGTATATCTATACACACACATTGGTGGTGGTGCACATCTTTAATCCTAGCACTTGGGAGGCTGAGGCAGGCAGATCTTTTTGGGTTTGAGGCCAGCCCATTCTACATACCAAGTTCCAGGACAGCCAAGCCTACATATAACAGGCCCTTAGACCTTAGCACAACTGACTCCATGATGGAGTGCCATTTAGCCTGTAAAACTTAGCACATAGACAGTACTACCTGCCAAAATGAAAATAAAGACCTGATCCACCAAAGTCCATATAGTTCTGGAAAAGTCTCAGAATGTGCTAACCTTGCTTTTAGCTTTTATAGTTTCTATAGTTCTGCTTCTGGCTAACTGTTCTTGTTAACTGAAGTATGCCAACCCAGAACATGTTTTTTGTGCTTGAAAGTTCATCCTGAGAAAGTGTAGACTGGGATCCCAAATACCCAGTGGTAGTCACAGACCAGCTAGTAAAGACTTTCCATTGGCTTAAATCTACGTCTGAGCAGTCTTGTGTGGTGAATACTCCACAACAATACATGGTGAGATCCTGTTTATATAGATATATCTTTAATTTTCTGTTCTTATTCATGTTCCTTTCCTTAAAAGTGTGACAATAGCCCAGTGGGAGTTTGTATCTCAAGCCCACCTGCCTTACTTATGAAAATGATCTAATTAATTGCAATCTAAACTGTCTTTGATTGAGTAGCACAAAGCACCCACTGTCCTACGTTCTGGGGATACTCGAGTGGACATGGTAGCATGTCAGCCTTCTTGAGAGCTTGTCATCCAGAGCAGGCAGCACATCCCCTCTGGGGCCTGATGTACTTCCAGCTGCTCCAGCTGTTGGCCACCAGTAACCCTACTTAAGTCCCTGTCCTGGTGCCTTCCCCAGGGATGGGGTAGGAGAAGCACATCCAAAGTCGGTGGGTAGGAGCCTAGACCACCCTAGAACTCCCCAGGGAGTGGCAGAGGCTGTAAAACTACCAGCCCTCAGCTGGCCTCCTCTTCTGGCTGGTGGTGCCTCCCCAGGCCCTCATAGGTGTGGGTCCCACTTAGTTCCCCCACACAAAGTCCTGTGGAGCTCACCCCAGCTGTGAGCTTTGAGCAACCTACATAGCTTCCCTACTATACACACAGCCAGCAGAGAGGGTGTTTCCTGGTGGAATGTGAATTCTCTATGTTTTGTAACCAGAGAGTGTGGTGTTCTCAGCAAAGGGGTCTTAGCATCCTGCTCTAGCGGGCAACCAGTGAACTTAGGTCATCTTGTTCGTGTGGCAAGCACTTCACCAACTGAGCTATTGCCTCAGTCCTGCATCCATTAATTTCATCTCAAATTGCATCTTGTGAAGCTGGTGCCATCTATGCATCTCTTTCTCAGTTCACAGAGGAAAGGTGAGAGCCTGGGGCCGTCATTTCCTCCATGCCTGTGGTCACTTTACAGTTGTGGATGAGAGCTTGGTGTTGAATGGGTCAGACGGCCTCTCTCGGGGCTTCTCTGAGCTGTGAATTCATTTGAGCTAATTCAAGTTTTATGCCATTTAATTTTAATAGGAGATGATTAGCTCACAAATAATACTTTTAACGAGTTGGAACGCAGATGTGTGAGAACCAACATTGAGCTGAAGACATTATTTCAGTACCATTTAATTTGACTCATCTCAGGGAGAATAGAGAAGGCATTTTTAGTGACCATCGAGGCAGCTGATTGAAATTCTAATAAACCCGGGTGTCTTAATCAGTGTTCCACTGCTGTGAAGAGACACCATGAACAAGGCAGCTCTTTTTTTTTTTAAATTTTTAATTTTATGTCCACTGGTGTTTTGTCTACATGTATCTGTGTGAGAATGCTGGATCCCCTGGAACTGGAGTTATAGGCAGTTGCGAGCTGCCATGTGGGTGCTGGGAATTGAACCTGGGTCCTCTGGAAGAGTAGCCAGCATTCCTAACCTCTGAACCATCTCTTCAGCCCCAAGGCAACGCCAATAACAGAAAGCATTTAGCTGGGGCTTGCTTACAGTTTCAGAGGGTTAGTCCATTATCATGGAGGGGAGCGTGGAGGCACACAGGCAGGCAGGCACTGGAGCACTAGTGGATAGTGTTACATCCTGATCCACAGAGGGTGGGGGGTGGGAGAGAGATAGACAGAGAAAGAGACTGAGACACACACACACACACACACACACACACACACACACACACACACATCAGAGAGAGAGACAGAGGGACAGAAAGAGAATCAGAGAGAGAGACAGAGATTGGGCCTGGTGTGGGCTTTTGAAACCCCATGCCCACCACTAGTGACACACCTCCTCCAATGATTAAGCCACTCCAACAAGGCCACACCTCCGAATCCTTTCAAACGGTCCATCAACTGGGGACCAAGCAGGCAACTCCATGAGCTTATGGAGTCACTGTTATTCAAACCACCTCACTGGCTCTATTAACTGGTGGCCCTAAGGTTCTTCCAACACAGGTGTTAATGTTTCCCTTTATCCATCATTAACGTCCCAGGAGACAGAGCAGATAGTATGATGCGGGCCACACAGGGGCTGCCGCACTGTGATTTCTGCTACTTCACTTCATCCCTCATGAGCTCCTGGGCTATCAGGGGCTTTTGTCACTCCATCCGGCTCAACATGTTTGAATTACAAAGGAATTTAAGACATACACACTTCACGGCGTGATGTTACTGGTACCCCTTCTGCATCAGGATGTGGCACTTGAGGATGAAGAACACTGAAGTGAGAAGGGATGCTTCAAACCAGGTGCCACCAACACCTTGTCTAACTCTGACGTGGAGTCCTCAGGTACCTGCTCAAGGTCAGCAGGGTCAGGCCCAGGCTCTCACGACTACTAGATCCTGGGAGTACCAGGTTCCCTGAAAGCCTGGTTCTCTTGAGAAGCCTGCTTCACACAGCTCAGTCCTGTCTTCAAAGCCAGTGTCCTGGGGCTCTGGGGTGAAAGTTACCGCTAAACAAGGGCTCCTGCCTTTGTTGGTCTCCAGCTGGTGGGCGGGAAGACAAAGTGAATGAATGGTACTGAGAACCATGGAGAAGGGCAGAGGGGAGACAAGGTTTGTGTGTGTGTTGGGGACACACTAGCAGCCATGATCAGACTCCCAAGACAGTGGTTCTCAACCTTCCTATTGCTGTGACCCCTTTAATTCATTTTCTCATGTTGTGGTGACTCCCAAACATAAAATTATTACGTTGCTACTTCATAGCTATAATTTAGCTACTGTTATGAATTGTAATGTAAATGTCTGTGTTTCCCAATGGTCGTAGGTCACCCCATGAAAGGGTCGTTCAACCCACAGGTGGAGAACTGCTGCCCTAGGAGAAAGCAGAGTTCTGGAGAAAGACTAGAGGAAGGCAGGTACCAGTGGTGGGACAGGCATGGGTGATCTTTCCGAAGAGACAACCAGGAAAAGGCCGGTCTCAAGGAAGAAGGGATACAGGGAGGGGAGACGGAGAGCCAGGGGCTCAGATTGCTAAAGATGGCGTGAGGAGTGGGGCTTTCCTCTGTGGGGATTAGGACCCTATCAAGAGGCTTTGGCCAGTTGAAATCATGTGGTTTACATGCATGAAGAATAAGCTGAAGGTTGTAGCTAGAACAGTTGGAGAGAGCCAGCAGGAAAGATCATGGAGTTAGCTAGGTGAGCAGGCTGTGTGTGTGTGTGTGTGTGTGTGTGTGTGTGTGTGTGTGTGTGTGTGTGTGTGTGTATGTGAGAGAGAGAGAGAGAGAGAGATTTGGACCAAGCCGGCAGAGTGGACAGACTGAGAGGTAGGGGAATCCAGAAGCAGTGTTTTTCTTTTTAAGATTTTTCTTGTTAATATTTATATTTGAGCATTTAGTAGTTGATTGTTTGAAGTTATTTCCTATGCTGTTGCTCTGTCAGTCTTTATTTAATAGGCTAATTTTAGAGCAGTTTCAGATTCGCAGCAAAGTTGAGCAGAAGGGTACAAAGCGTTCCCATCAGCCCCCTGCACCAAGGCACGCACAGCCTCCCAGACTGTCACCATCCGCCACCAGAGTGGTGATTTGTTATACTTGATGAAGTTGCCTCGACAGGCCCTTATCACTCTAAGTCCACAGCTCACACCTCAGTGGGTTTGGAGCAATGCATCCCGACATGTGTCCACCATTAGAATGCCATTGCACCAAAATCCTCTTTCCAGCCCCAGGAAGCCATCAGTCATTTTACTACACTCCTGCTATAGTTTGGACTTTTCCCGAATGTCAAATAGTTGGAGTCCCATAATATATGGCCTTTTTAGATTGGCTTCATGTAAGAGTCTCATGTGCTTGCTTGTGCCCTCAGAGTTCATTTCTTTTTCAGCTAAGTAATATTCTACTGCCTGAACACGCTATGACTTATTTACCCATCCCCGTTCTGACAGATATCTCAGGAGCTTTGGTGTTTGGGCAAATTTGGCTTCTGGATAGTCTTTGAAAGTAAAGTTGACAGTTTGCTCCCAATTTGAGTGTTTTCTTAGCAGTCCCTCCAAAGAGGATACCCAGGTGTTCATTGCAACTGAAGAGTGGAATTCTCATTTCCTCTTGCACTAGTGCAGTGGGGAGCAGTAACAGCCTCAGTTGTGTGTCAGGCTGGGTACATGTGTGCTCGGTGCTGCGAATGTTCTCATTTTACAATCAGAGAACAGGGTGAATTCTCTGCTTGCTTAAGGCCATGTGCATCTGTTCACACCTGGCTCCTGAGAGCGTAAATATTATACAAGGGTCAACTCTGGCACCATGCTGGCAGAACTGATGTTTGAAGGTATATACGGCCTGAAATCAGGCTCCAAACTAAGCCACAGTTAAGGATGAATTAATACCCTGCCCCCCCCCCACGAGGCTGCAGTCAGCTGGCCATCAGCTGGTGCTGTCACCAGAGCACATGTGCTCTTATCCCCACAAAGTGCGCCCAGCACACAGTAGGTGTTCCAACCACACAGCTGTTAGAGAAAAACTACCTAGAACCTGAAATCTCCTGAACACCTTCCCTAGTGGTTCAACTGCAAGAAATTCTTCTGTGAGTCCTTTGAATATATATAAAGACCACATCACTACATCCATCAACGGCCCTCAGGAGACATGACATTTTCTGATTGTGGGACATAAGAAAAATCAGCAATGCTGCAAGTTTTCATGGAACTGGATGTGTTTAACTCGATGCGTCCTCCTCCTCTTGTCTGAGGTCTCTGTGTGTTTATGTATGCATATGATAAAAACATTTACCTTATGAGGCTGGAAAGATAGTGCAGCAGTTAAGAGCACTTGCTGGACTTGCAGAAGACCTGGGTTTGGGGCCCAGAACCCACATGGCAGTTCACAACCATCTGTAAACCCTGCTCCAAAGGGGATCTGATGCCCTCCTCTGGGTAGCACCTCCTCTGTGGGCACCAGGCATGCACATGGTGCACCTATATACTGTAGTTGGAATCTTAAAAGGTCTTATTAATTAACTCAAACCTGAGGCCAGTTATTGGGGTGAACGCTGGAAGATCAGAGAGACAGAACAAGCCACAGCTTCCTCACCTTACCAGTTCCTCAGCTGGTCTTGTTTCCTCAGACTGCAAGCTTCTGAGTCCTCATCCAGAATGGGTCTCAGCTGAACTACTGCTAGAAGCCTAAAAGCCTAACCAGCCAAATGTTTCTAGTTTCTGGTCTTCATGCCTTATATATCTTTCTCTTTCTGCCATCACTCCCTGGGATTAAAGGCTTGCTTTCTGGGATTAAAGGCGCGTGTCTCCATGCTGGCTGTATCCTTGAACACACAGAGATCCACCTGCCTCTGCCTCCCAAGTGCTGGGATTAAAGGCGTGCACCAGCACCACCCAGCTTCTGCTATGGCTTGCTCTGACCCATTTTCTAGCCACCATTTTTGGCTCTGTTCTAGTGGCTGTCTGTTCTCTGACCCCAGATAAATTTATTAGGGTGCACAATATTGTGGGGAACACAATACCACCACAATATACATACAGGCAAAACACTCACACATATAAATAAAAATAAATATAATGGTTTTTTAATTAGTTTTTACTATGAACCAATTATAAAAATCTCTAGATACAAGATAGTCTAAATGAGCATATTTGGCAAAATGATAGTTTGGAGAATCCATTTTAGTGTCTCCTTTTCTTGACTGTTACTGTCACTGACAGTAACATGTAGCAGAGTATGAATCTCACATTTCTTGGTATCGTGAGTGTAATGTGATCAGTGTGAACTCAGATATGTGTAAGACTCACATGTGAGCAGGACACACACATGTGAAATAGCCCAGTATTAAACTGGGCTATTCTTCTTGCCAAGAAGGCATGCACCAATCGCCCAGCCGTGGACTGTGCTGGTGGCATCTTCCAGACACAAAACCACGGGCCTCAGCAGCTTCCTTCACTACTGGCAGGAACACAGCTGGAGTTCTTCCAGCTGCACTCTGCAGAAGTGGGGTGTAAATTTAATATGCCAGACTTCTTTGCATTGCTGAAGGAATTAAATAGAAGGAATGATGCCTTTGCTCCCCCGTCTCTTCCTGCTCCGGCTTCACTGTCAACACTTCAAGCCTGGCAAGTGTCACAGGACCTGCTAACCCACGCTTTGGCTAGAATATGTCGAGTATGGTTGGCTTCTGAAGTCCCCTAATGTAAGCCAAACATCACATCCACAGAACGCTCCATTTCCTCATGTCAAGCTGCCCCTGTGCTATCTGTTTTCTGATTGCAAAATAAAAAAAAAAAAGAAAAGACACAACTAATGTGAAGGCACCAACATTTACCAACCTCAGAAGAAAGGGCGTCTCTTGGCTCACAGCATCTGCTTCCCTCAGACCATGCAGAGGAGGCCATGGGTGCTATTTAACGTGGGACACAAGGAAAGAGAGTACTGGCAGACACCTTCCGGGTGCCTTAAGGACAGGTCTCCTGGGAAGCCTGCTCAGCTGTGGAAGCAGTGTCAGGCCAGGCTGCAAAGATTTTAACTCCTTGTTGCAGACACTTAGCCTCACAGGAGGGCTTCTGATTGATTCGTCATGTAAGAATCAATATCACGCTGGTTAAAGTGGACACCAAAGCTTCCTCATGTGAGATGGGAATTTGGGTGTGGCCTGTTGCCAGAATGGAAGATTTCAAATTTCTTGCCACAGTTATAGAGTAAGTGGTCAAAAGCTAAATAATGAAGAGTCAATAAATGTCACACACAGAAGGCATCACACAGCGTCCTATAATCAATTTTCTTATGACCCTCATTATTGAAGGCTGTGCAAAACTCCCCAATCTGCCCATCAACCCCAAGTTATAGAGGGCACTCACACCTCTCCACCTCCTGACTCCTCTGGGAAAGTGCCCATTTGGGGAAGTTTGGGTAGGACATTATATTAGTTAGCTTTTTGTCCTCATAACAAAATACCTGAGACAATCAAGTTACAAAGAAAAAAGGTTTACTTGGGGCTGCAGTTTTGGAAGCTCAAGCCCCATTGATTTGAGCCTGAGGTGTGGTAACACATTAAGGTGGATGTGTGAGGCAAAAGCAAAGACAGAGGATGGACCCTAATCGCCTAAGCATCTCCCACAAGGCTCTCCCTCCTGCAGGCTATACTTCCTCCCAATAACCATCACCTCGGGAATCAAGCCTTTATAATCTCTCCCTCCTCCCCTCTCTCTTCCCCTCTCTCTTCCTTTGTCAATGTCTCTCTCTTCTCTTTTTATTCTTGTTATTTTTTTCTGGGACAGTCTCATGTAGCCCAGTCAAGCTGGCTTTAAGCTTTCTACATAGCTAAGTGTGGTGGTCTGAGTGAGGATGGGCCCCACAAAAGGCTTAAATGCTTGAATGCTTGGTTCCCACTACCCACCCCCATTGGTGAACTGTCTGAGAAGGATCAGGAGGTGTGGCCTTGTTGGAAAAGTGTGTCACTAGGGGTGGGCTTTGAGGTTTCAAAAGCCTCTCGCCACCCCCAGTGTCCTGCCTCTTGCTGGCTGATCTGTGAGAAGTGTGAACTCTTGGCAGTTCCTGTCGCTACGCCTTTGCTCTACCATCATGGACTGTAACCCTCTGTAACTGCCACCCTAACTAAATGCTTTCTTTTATAAATCACCTTGGTCATGGTGCTTTGTTACAGCAATAGAAATCTTAACTGATAAACCAAAGATGACTTTGAGCCCCTGATGATTCCCCTGCATCCATTTCTTAGGTGCTGGGGGGATATTAGTACACCCTACCATTCACATCTATCCTTGGGGGATGTTCATAATCCAAAGTACAGCAGACATTTGCCTTAGACTCTATGCATGCTGACCTGAGCAATGGATGCATTTTGTTCCTTAGCCACAGTTACACACACACACACACACACACACACACACACACACATACACGCACACATACAGACACAGACACATACACATACACAGACACACACAGACACAGACACAGCCACATACACAGACACACACACACAGACACAGACACAGACACACACATACACAGACACACACACACACACACACACACATGCACGTGTGCACAGATGCACACTTTCAGATTTTCCATGGGATTCCCCTCTGCAAGCTAAGAAGATGGCCTCAGGGTGCAAGCTCATGGCTGCCTAGGGCCACTGGCACCTGTACGAGGAAGTAACCAGCCTAAGGTAGAAAAGCAAGATGCTGGTAAGCAGAGAAGCGAAGACAAGCAGAAATAAATCACCGAGGAGCCGACTGCCCATTGCTAGGCAGACGCCTCTTGTAGCTTCGACTTCTTCCCCATGAGTTACTCTAGAGTCTTCTCAGCCAGACAGTAAAAGGCATTAATCTAGTTTGAACTGGATTTCTGCCTTGTGGTAACAAAACTCTTAAGCACACCAACAAATAGGGAATCTGAAGTTATAGTCATTGGAGGGATGAGGACTCCTCTTCTGCTTATACTGTATTACATATAATATTTAGAATATATTAAACATATGTACGTTTAGAAAAGCTAAGCATAAGGGGACAAGGAAGGACTGCATGTAACGGACACAAGTTATGAAAGAGGATGTAAAGCTAATTGTTTTTTTATTTCTAAGTCTTCGTGGACTCTGTGTGCTGGTGGATAAGTGCATAAAACACATTCAAGCTTGAATGTGTAAAACTTCATTTGAAGCGCCACAGCTTTCATTTGGACTGCCAATTCTAACCATATAGATGTTCTCTTAGTAGTATGACTTAGAGTGTGGTTAATTTTGGTATGTGATGCTTTTATTTATCTGGAAGTTGTTTTTTTTTTTTTTTTTTTCTTCTCGAGACAGGGTTTCTCTGTGTAGCTTTGTGCCTTTCCTGGAACTCACTCTGTAGACCAGACTGGCCTCAAACTCACAGAGATCCACATGGCTCTGCCTCCTGAGTGCTGGGATTAAAGGCGTGCGCCACCACCGCCCAGCTTGGAAATTTTTTAAAATAATAAAATGTATTTTTAAAAGGGGTTGGGGATGGCTGGGAGTATGGCAGGTACCAGCTACCTGGAGTCACTGAGCAGACACAGCTGCTTGCTCTCAGCTCCTGGTTCCTCTACATGACACTTCTCAGTTCCAAGTGTATCTACTTGGTTCCCTCCCACAACTCTTCTCAGGGTTCTGTGTGAGACCCTGCCTGCCTCTGCTATTACCCAGCACTTCACACTTGTCCATTTTTCCCGTGCATGCTGCAGGGAGTGAATTCCAGGCCTGAGGAACAGCTCAGTGGCAGGGCACTCTCACATTGGCCAGAGACTGTGGATTCAGATTCGATCCTTATCTCTGGGGTAAACATGGGCAAATTCCACTGCTGAGTAAATGGAGTGAGCATGGTCAAAATCCATGTTGTTGCTGTTGGCTTGAAGAACATCCAGCTGGTCTTATGAATTTATTTTTCCTGAACTGCCCAAGCAATGAGAGGCTCCTAAAATTTGACCAGGTGAATTGTCTTTTGTTAAAGTGCTTTTTGTATATAAGAACATTGTTTGTTTTTTAAAAGAAAGCGATTATTTTATGTGTATAAGTGTTTGTCTACATGTAGAATGTGTACCTTGTGTATGCAGTGCTTGGGGAGGCCAGAAGAGGGAGTCATATCTCCTGGAACTGGAGTTTCAGATGGTTAAACGCCACCTTATACATCCCGGAACTGAATCTTGGACCTCTGGAAGAGCAGCCAGTACACTTAACCACTGAGCCATCTCTCCAGCCCTACATTGCTCTGTTTTAAAAATGCTTCTGCTCATCACACAGAGATTAAAGGGGATGTGAATATCCCTTTACTGCAGCACTTGCTACCTGGGACAGTGTTTGTTGTTTTTATCTCACCATGGGACTATGGTGTGCCCTTGAGAGCAATGATCATGTCTTACTGATTTGTCCACGCAGGCTTTAACACGGGTGTAACAGGCACCTGATGTGTCTTGATCATACAAATGACTATTTAAACTCCATAGAACCTCACTTCTCAAGGTATGATGCCAGTGGCAGCAGCATTTGGGACTGATGCTGGGACCCCTCCCCAGAACCGCTGCTCTTTAAATTTCAAAAAGTGTTCTTGTGAGAATATAGGACCCAGAAAGAGTCCTGGAGCCTTCTGGAGGACACGCCAAGACACAGCACAACACAAAACAGCTCCATTGTGGCCCAAAGCAGAATCTGTGCAGGGAGAGAGTTTAGAAGCAGTGTGAGGTCTCAGACTGGCCGGAACAGATCTGCTGAATCAAGGCAGTGCCGCCCCTTGGCACTGTGTTGCTTTCGTGAGAAAGAGGGAAGGGGGTAGGTACCAGCAGTGCGGGTGAGAGATGAAGAGGGCTGAAACCAGGGAGGTGAAGTGGAGGGTCTTGTTGGCAGGAGAGCTGGAGCAACCTGGTAGGGCCAGCGGCTGATGGAGGTTAAAAAAGGAGTTTAAAGAAAAAGAGGGCTAAGGCTAGGAGCTAGCTGGGCTGGAGCAGGAGTTGCAGTGAGAATCAGGGGAGGCAGAGGCACCAGATGATGCCCAAAGGGTTCTCAGGATCCTTTGCCCTGCACAACATTTAGGTCACACGTAAATTCGACTTTTCTTCTTCCACCTTTAAGCTGGAGATCATGTTTAAATTTAAGATCTGATCCGGTTCCGGGATGAGAGACACAGGCTCAACCTTTTAAGGCAGACACTTTTCAGGATCTTAGTCCTAGACTCCATGGATGTGGTACAGGAAATAATAAATTAACAGTGTTACTTTGGTGCTTAAATGAATTGGGTTTGGGCCAGTGCCTGCAGGAAGCTTTTGCAAGAACGCCCTAAATGATTTCCACTCGCAAACGGCTCCAGGAGTCCTTAATGAGCAAACTGGGTGAAGATAACAGCTATCCAAGTAGCGAACGTCCCCAAGGGAACAATAATAGCGAGTTTGCAGAGTGGCCAGCTGCAGCTTGCTACTGTAAGGCTCCTCCGCCCCAGTTTGCTCACCCTGCATCCCTCCTGCACGTTCCGAAAACCCTGTCGCCGTGTGCAATTCTTTTGGTCCTGAACTCGGCAGGCAGTTTAGGGCAAAGCATGACGAAGTCGAGCCCCTGGGGGCTAAGACTCCTCAGGGAAGTCACAGGAACCAAGTAGGAGACCGGGCTATCCTCCAGGATGGAATGCAGAGCGGGTCTCCGCGCGACTGCGGCAGGCGGGCGTCCACGGTGTCGGGCTCCCTCCCCGCGCGTAGCTGCGACCTGTGGGGGCGCGCGCGGCCTCATGGGGTTCCCGCGGGCGCGTGCCGGGCGGGGAGCGCGCAGGGCGGAGAGCCGGGCGCGAGCGCCGCCGCTCACCTGCCGCGGGCGCCACCGCGGACGTGCCACGCGGGTGGCCCGCGTTCTTCAGCAGCACCGGAGGAGCCCCCATCGGCCTGGGAGTGCCAAGGTGACCCCCAATGACCCTCCTGCCTCGCAGGCTGCGCGCCCCCGCCGCTAAGGGAGCGGCCAAATGCATGCACATCCTTCTGTCTGTCTGTCTGTCTGTCTGGGCACTTCGGTGGTACACACCTACCTTTTGTGACCCTTGCTCTCTGGTCCGTGCACACGGGGGAGAGGCTGGGACACCCCACCTCTTTGTTTGGGTCCGGAGGTGTGTTTGGGGGTGTGCACGCGCGTGGGGGATGTTTGGGAAGGGTGGGAATTCGTGGTCTTTAAAATATTCCACCCTCCTGCAGACTTGTAGCTGCTGGGCGGTGCTCTCAGCTGCCCAGATGTCAAACAGTTGTTGCTTTTTGGCATGCGAGATGCAATTAGCCAATGTCGGTTCCCAGCGCTTTGGCGAGTGCGCTTGTGGCGCCTCGGGAGTCCTGTCCTGTGCTTCCCTCGGTGACAAACGGCATTTCAGTTGTGGGGTTTAATCCATGCAGACTTCAGCTTTTGTTTCTAATTCCTGAAGCTCGTGGCATTTTTGACACTGGTATCTGAGCCCAGGGCTGTCTGTCTGTCTCTGTGTGTTTTGCATGATCTTGGTACCCTACCGTACCCAAACATTAAAAAGCCTGTCTTTCCGTTGAAGAGGACAGGGGTTAAAATGAACGAAGACCTGAAGGTCAATTTAAGCGGGCTGCCTCGGGATTGTATAGATGCCAGTGCTCCGGAGAACATCTCAGCCGCTGTCCCCTCCCAGGGCCCTGTTGTGGAGTCAGAACCTGAGCTTGTTGTCAACCCCTGGGACATTGTTTTGTGCAGCTCAGGAACCCTCATCTGCTGTGAAAATGCCGTTGTCGTCCTTATCATCTTCCACAGCCCCAGCCTGCGAGCACCCATGTTCTTGCTGATAGGCAGCCTGGCTCTTGCAGACTTGCTGGCTGGCCTGGGACTCATCATCAATTTTGTGTTTGCTTACCTGCTTCAGTCAGAGGCCACCAAGCTGGTCACAATCGGACTCATTGTCGCCTCTTTCTCTGCCTCTGTCTGCAGTTTGCTGGCTATCACTGTGGACCGCTACCTCTCCCTGTATTATGCCCTGACGTACCACTCTGAGAGGACCGTCACATTTACCTATGTCATGCTGGTTATGCTCTGGGGGACCTCCATCTGCCTGGGGCTGCTGCCTGTCATGGGCTGGAACTGCCTGAGGGATGAATCCACCTGCAGCGTGGTCAGACCTCTCACGAAGAACAATGCTGCGATCCTCTCCATCTCCTTCCTCTTCATGTTTGCACTGATGCTTCAGCTCTACATCCAGATCTGTAAGATTGTGATGAGGCATGCCCATCAGATAGCCCTGCAGCACCACTTCTTGGCCACATCGCACTATGTGACTACCCGGAAAGGGGTCTCAACCCTGGCTCTCATCCTGGGGACCTTCGCTGCGTGTTGGATGCCTTTCACGCTCTATTCCTTGATCGCCGATTACACCTACCCCTCCATCTATACCTACGCCACCCTTCTGCCCGCCACCTACAATTCCATCATCAACCCTGTCATATATGCTTTTAGAAACCAAGAGATCCAGAAAGCCCTCTGCCTCATTTGCTGTGGGTGTGTCCCTTCCACGCTGTCCCAGAGAGCGCGGTCTCCCAGCGACGTGTAGCAGCCTTCCTCCTGCAGGACACTGCCTCTACTAAGCACCCCCACTGCCCAGGGTGGCCAGTGCTGTCCTCCCCTGGAATTCTTTGCACTGGGTTATCCCAAGCAGAAGAATGACATCAGATAAGCGAGGACAGTGGAAAAATCACGTCACCAGTGTTAAAGCAAAAAGGACTTCTCTGCTCAGCATTATGTTGTTGGCTTTGGAAGTTAGGTTTATTATTATTTTTAAAAATATTTTACTTAAGAGGTTTTTGTTTGTTTGTTTAGAAGGTGTAGTGGGACCCCATGTGGCCATGAAATTCTGCACAAGTCCCAGGATTTTTAACCTAGACTTGAAAATAAATCAGTTTTTAAGGAAACTGGAGAAGGAATTTTTCTGGATTTAAAAAAAATCAAGGTAGATCTTCCATTCTGTATGTATCTAACAGGATATGAGTTTTTCCATATGACCAAAATAGTTTACATAATTATGTTTGGAAAGACTTGTTTTCAGTAACACGAACTCAGTAACAAGTTACCGATAACAAAATCACAAACTCCTTTGTTCTTTCTCTGCTATCAGCAGTCACTGCTCGTGAGAATTACTTTGCAGTTTCTCCATGTCACAGTTTGGTATGCATGGTTACCTGTGATAGATAGACCACTAATTGCAATATTGCCACATTAAACCCAGAATTAAAAGTCATTTTTCAATACAGTTTTAATGTAGTCTTTCCAAAATGAGTCATGAAAAAAAAACGTTTTGAATTACATTGTGATTTTTAAAGCTTTGGTCTGGTGGTCTTCAGAAAACAAAAGAGAAAATATTAATAGTATCTATTGAAAGTAGATTATATTTATTTTAATATATTCTGAAAAATAAATGAGTATGGCACTATTAAGAAATCTACAAACATCACTTCTTACATCTCATCTATGAATCTATTAATTGTTTTTCTTGCTTAAGATGAATAGAATTAAGTGTTATAAACATTTTTTTCTGGTTCATATTGTTGGTAGTGCAAAATGCATCTGAAGCAAGTAGTCTCCTATCTTAATGACCAGGTCTGTGAAATGTCCAGACTGGTGTGTGCCGTATGTGTCCTGTGGGCTCACAGCTCACAGGAAGAGCAGCCATGTGTTTGTTGGTGAAAAGTTTAATTTATTTTCACCAAAAGATACCCTACAAGGACTCTGTTACCTGCCTTCAGAGAGCAAAGGTTTAGCTGGGAAATGAGTACAAGAAGTGAGTTGAAACACTCAGCAAGGTCTTTGTGCCTGAATGTTATTTTCTGTGAGAGCAGACAGATGTACAGACAGCATCCTTCTGTTTGTAATGGGCTCATTGCTGTGTCTCTATGGGAAGCAGAAAAATTCCTAGCTGGTGCATCTAGGCCAGTATCCTTGTGGGGATCATTTGTAATAGGTCCCTCTCAAAGATTCGTCCCAATCAGTATGCCCATGGTGGTTTTAGGACCAGTCTCCAAAGCGCGCATGCCAAAGCCATTCCTCCAAAGCTGCTTCTCACGTAGCACCACGAGTGAGAATAAATCCTCTACTTGAATCTACATCTCCTCTTTGAGGTTATTTGTGGAAGCACGTGAGGGGGTGAAATATTTAAGAAGTAGGAAAGGATTTTCAACACTGTATAACACCCCCAACCCAGCTGACAACTTTAAAGCATTTCTTTTGAATATTGGATGGGCTTGGTAGAATGAATAGGTTGAGTCTGTTTATTTATTAAAATATTTTATTTATTTTACTTACATATATGTACATGTGTGTGTGTGTGTGTGTGTGTGTGTGTGTGTGTGTGTGTGTGCATGCATGTGAGTGCAGGTGCCCTGACATACCCAACTGGCCTGGAGCTGGAGTTACAAATGGTTGTGAGCCACATGTGGATGGTGGGAATAGAACCAGGGTCCTCTGGAAGAACAACCAGTGCTCTTAACCACTGATCTACCTCTCCAGCCCTAGTAAGTTAGTTTAGACATGGGCAGGGAAATATTCATAATGAGTTCTTAAAGCAACAGATGATGTTTTATGGAAATGAAAGTTCTCATTTGCATATCTCTGGTAGGAATTACAGGAGAACAGTAAGCTTCGACTGGACCACATGTGTTCTCAGCTCCATACTTGGTGTTTTACCAACTTTTAAAAAGCTGTAGCTGTGAAAACCGCAGCTGCAGAGAGAGTGGAGGAAACAGACGGAAGCTCCAGTGTAGTGAAGTGCTTTCCACAGCCGAGAGTGAGTTCCTTCCCTGCGTAATGCCGGCTTTGATCCCTCACTCCAAAGAAAGCTGCCTTTTAACATATCACTGTCACGGAATCTATGATTAAAAGAAAGTTTCCAATTTAAAATTAACATGTGGACCAATAACCAATGTTTGTGTACATGGTGAGCTGTGTGAAATGGTCTTATAAATATTTATTCAGTGGTTTCTTAAAAGTTTTTATGTTCATTTGTTTGTGTATGAGTGTATGTACATGTGTGTGTGTGTGTGTGTGTGTGTGTGTGTGTGTGTGTGTAC
This sequence comes from Onychomys torridus, assembly GCF_903995425.1. Classification (NCBI taxonomy): domain Eukaryota; kingdom Metazoa; phylum Chordata; class Mammalia; order Rodentia; family Cricetidae; genus Onychomys; species Onychomys torridus. Next base: position 5,057,613 of record NC_050464.1, read on the forward strand.
GTGTACCATGGCACACGTATGGAGTTCAGAGAACAATCTGTGAGAGTCAGTTCTCAGTTTTCTCGTTCTACATGTGGGTTCTGGGTCCTTAGGCTTGGTGACAAGCGCCTTTGACCTGCTGAGCCATCTCGCTGGCCCAGTGGTTGTTTTTGATCCATGTTTTTTTGTTGTTGTTGTTTTGTTTTTTGTTTTAAAAAAAAACACCTAATTTTACTGGAGAGGTTTTTTTTTTTCAGTCCTTACTGTTTAAATTTTAAGAGTTTTGAACATTTAAGTTATTTTCTTCAAGGTTTCTCTGTTTTGAATAAGGATAACCACTAAGAAATGGACACCTATCTTAGTATATGTCTATGTGTACAAGGCTATGAGTGTGTGTGTGTGTGTGTGTGTGTGTGTGTGTGTGTGTGTATATGTCATATTTTGGGCCACTTTAGGACAGCAGGGAACCTTTTATTCCATACGATTACAATTACTACTTACCAAGGAATGTCAGTAGAAACAGTTGTATCTGTTAGTTTAATTATTTTAGCAGACTCCTTAGTCCAGACTAGTTACCCAGGCAGTGGCTATTTGAGTCTCGTTTTAGTTTTGGATGTTCTTTATTTCAGTCAAGTCCACTTGGTGCTCTCTCTTTTTCTTTCCCTTGACGGAGGTTTAACCCCATCTCTCTGTCCCTGCTAGGCAAGTGCTCGGTCCTTGAGCTACACACCCATCTTCAGTCAAGTTTGCTAGTGGTGGAGGGGCCGTCTCCCTTTCTGGGAGCTGAGATGCGGCCAGGGCCTTCCTCATTTAAAGACCTAAATAGAAGAGTCAAGTTGTGGAGCAGAAACAGCCATAGATTTTCCCCAGGATTTGGAACAGGATGGAAACACGATGAAGACAGGGAATCATACCCAAAGAGGGACAACAGAGATTCCTTAAACTCAAAACAAAACAAAACAAAACAAAACAAAACAAAACAAAACAGAACAGAACAAAACAAAAACAAAAACAAAAAAACAAAACAAAAAACAAAAAACACCTCTCATCAGCTACTAAAGTTTTGGTTGACTTTAATTCACGGTCTCAGTAAGTGTCACGCAAAGATGAATAGGGCGCCATTTCACGCCGGAAATGTGCGCCACATCAGTGACCACTCCGGTGTGATTTCGAGCCGGGTTTATAGTCATTCCCACCTTGCAGATTCTTCCACCGTAATACTGGAACACATTGCTTTCTTGTCCCATCTGAAAGTGGTAATGCTTCTTGGGATGGTTTTGGTGTCCACTTAGGACCTTTAGATCTCGCTTGAATTTTTAAGAATCATTCAACTTGGGGCTGGAGAGATGGCTCAGTGGTTAGGAGCACTGGTTCTTCCAGCGGACCCGGGTTCTATTCCCAGCACTCAAAGGACAGTTGAAAACTGTCTATAACTCCAGTTCCAGGGAATTTGACACCTCACACAGACATACATGCAGGCAAAACAGCAATACACATAAAATAAATAAGTTATTAAAAAGAATCATTTAACTAAGGATTTTATAATAGTTTCATATATTGTGATTAAATTAGGAGACATATCTGCCTTCTAGAAAACAATGATGGAAAAGATTATGGTCACTTTCATTAAGGCATCTAGAATGTTCTGTATTTAAGAGGCATAGCATATGAATCCCCCAAGAATTTTGTTAAAAATTCAGATTCTGGCCCCTGTATCCTGCACATGGCTGAGTGTTTTACTAACTCCGGAGGGATTCTGGTACTGAGCGTCTATGAGTGATGCTTTGAAGCCTCACAAAGAAAAGGTCAAATTTTCAGCATTTGGAAGATATAAATATTACACAGAAATATCAATCAACAAATACATGTTTTAAAGTGTTTATTCTCATGAGTGTTAGTGAATTAAGAGTGTGTCCAAAGGACATGAACTTTAAGCCTTTTCTGGAGTTTCCCAATACGTAGCTATGAAAACTGGAACTGTATGAGTTCCATGTCAGTGTCTTGCTGTTTAAGATCTAATTGGCATGGTCTGAAGGCAGTAATTTCTAGAAACTCCATGTAGTGTTCCCACCTGCAGATGCCTCTCCCTTCCATTTTTCAAGGGCAGTTCTCTTATGATGTGAGTGGTTTGTGTGTGTGTGTGTGTGTGTGTGTGTGTGCATGGATTCATCTTGGGGGAATTAAGATGAAAACCTTTGCTCTCTGGGCTCAGCACTCCAACTAAATTCACCACAAAGTAATCTTTCTTGATAGGAACATCAAAGGCATGTGGAACGATCTCACTTCCATTTGACATTTGTCTGTAACCTTTTCTTTTGCAGCATTAAAAATTCTATTAACCTTAACCCAAAACATTTCATCTCCTGTGCTTTCTTCCTGTCCAAAGAGATGAGAATTTTACATTTTATTTTCTCAGACAGAAATAGGTTAGAGTAAGTAGTTGAGGTGAATGCCAGCACACAACTGAAATATCTCCTTTGCAGAAAATATTTTAAAAAGTGATTTAGGTTTGTTTTTGTTTCTGACACAGCATCTTACTATGTAGCCTAGGCTGGAATCTGAACATTTTTTTTTTCTAGATTCCAAGTCCAGTATGAAAGCACAGGCCTGGGACCCTGAGGCAGGAGGGTATGGAGTCTAAAGCTAGCCTGGGCTATATAGCAAGAATCTTTTCCTCCTCCTCCTCCTCTTCTCCTCCTTCTCTCTCAATCAGATTCTAGAGTTGGGAACCAATGAAAGACTTTTCACTTGAAAATAAGTTTAGAGGAGAAATAAAAATACTTATTTGGGCACAGATTATCTTGGCATTTGGCTCTTTGGACAGATCAATTTAAGTAGAATATTTTAAACACTAGACCAAAGAACAAAAAGATTACAGAAATTTCAGTAAGGCTTGGAGTTGCATTTCTCAACCAAACATGTTTTGAATCTAAGGGAGTCTTACTTGAGTGGCTGAAAATGTAAACTTTTCCCACAGGGAAGGGCTGTGGCCATTCTTCTGTAGATGTCATGAGGTCATTGGGGTAAACTCTGAGAGAGTTGCTTCTGACCCACCTGTGTCCTCCTTCTAGGGCCGTTTGAACCACAATAAATTTATTCTTGAATTTCATATCATCTAGTACTTGGAAGGAAACCAATAAAGTCGACTTTTCTAAATCAAACATGAATCATCTCAGTCAAGGTATTTTTTTTTTAACAGAAGCTGTGAACTCTCCTATAATAATGAGTAGCAATATTTTAATACTCTCAAGCCCAGGTTTTCTCATTGCGTTAGAATTCTGTTTCATTTGGACCTAGTATCTGGAGGTACAGAGACACCTCTGCATCCCAGGAGTTATGATCACATTTTTGTGTTAGAAAAAGATGTATTGAGGTTGGCTGGGGAGATGGCTCAGTGGTTAAGGTCATATACTGCTCTTCCAAAGGGCTGGAGTTCATTCCCAGAGTCTGTCAGTTGGCTCACAACCACCTGTAACTCCAGCTCCAGGGTTTGGGTGCCCTCTTCTGGTCTCTGTAGGCTCTGCACTCACATTCACATATCCATACACAGACCTCACACATACACAAAAATAAAAATAAATCTTTGAAAAAAATTTTTGGCTATTATTGCTTTCACCTTCAAGTAAAACCACCCCAATTACCTAAATCATTTATTTCGGATTTTGTTTTATGTATACCTGGTTATTTTCACTGATTCATTGTTCCTTGCCATTTTTTTTCTTTATCTGAACATTTCCTGACACCAAGTCATCAAAATGGAGACCATCATTCACTAACAGAATACTTACTGGGTAGAGAGAACTGCTGATTACTCTCTGTTCTGCAGAATAGTGGGTTTTAGAGAGTGGTCCATCACCATCACCACCAACAGCACCTCATGGGAACAGACTCCAGTAGATTCTCCAGCCTGCTCTTGGATTGACTGCTGAGAACTCAGGGTGTGGGGCTCCACGATCCAGGGTTAACACTCTGGGTGTTTCTGATGGGCACTAGTTTGCTCAATTCCAGCATCGTATAAGGTTGTTGGTGACGTTGATGTCTGCATCATCGGGACCCTCTGGAGTCATTATGCCACCTCAGTGCCAAGCAGCCTATAGAGACAACTGTCAAATCAGCGTGTAGATTTCTGCCTCACACTGGCTACTGTTTTCAAGGCATTGCTATTTGTCAGGCTCAGCTGAACTCCAGCTGCCATGAGCTCTGTGCCACAGTCTCTCTCTACCTGATGTCCCTCAGATAGAAAGCAACTTGGCAATGAGAGCCGTGGACATTGCAGAGAGTAGTCTGCTTCTGTCCCTGCTCATGAGCAGTCTGTGATTAGCTGAATATTCTAGTTGGGCATCATCTATCCAGCTATCCTCTGTCCATCCACATCTGGCTTCTCTAGTCCTGTAATGGTGTACACACGACACCCCCCCCCCCACACACACACACACTTTGCCTTCAGTCTAGCTTGGTAGTGATTTGGGGGCACACCTTGGTAAGCCTGTGTCAGAAGACCACCTCTGGTGTTTTACACTGAATCCTGGAGAGGCTGGGTCTGTGCTGCCTCACCCACCTTCACACCAGCCTCATGGCCCTGTGACTTAGAGTCCAGAAAGAGCAGTAGTATCCAGAAGCAGTGAGCTGACCCTGGGGAAGTTTTCTGGGTTGTACCTGCTGCCACTCAGCTTTGAAGCCTGGTGTTTTTAGGAGGTCTCTTCCGCCTTCAGATCCTGACACTGTTTCAGGCAGTGTCCTTTGGAAATGCTTGATGCCAGAGGCCATGTTCCAAGTACTCAAAATGGCTCTTATTGGAGCTGCTCTCTTTTTGTGAGGTTCTGGCCCCAACCACAGGCGGTGTGGTGTGACTCTGCCCGCCCTCCTAATGTGTGCAGATAAGACGTGCATCCCCTCTCTCTGAGATGAGGTGGGATGGGAGCCCAGGACCAAACACACTGGTGTTTCTTCTGCTCAACTGGCCTTTTCCTCTCTGAACCTGCAAGTTCTGATTTGCTAAACTGAGCATGCTCCAAGAACCCATCTCAATAGTAGGTGAGACAAGGTGTGATAAATGTTTAAGATGCACGGTGCAGACAGGTTATAGGTCAGGTAGGTAAATGCATTTTCCTTATTTTCTATCAGGCATAGGTCATTCTAGGTCCAGGAACACCTGAACAGACACATATCTGCCTGTACGCCACATTCCATGGTTGGTCTTATCATTGCTGCATTGGCATTGTTCTCCTGCTGCTTTCCCAGGCTTGTCAGTTACTAACACTGATTCCATTCATCTGTGAGTGAAGTGCCCAGATCTCAGGTAATCATTTCAGCAATGCTATGAGGGATGTACTGATATGCTCTCTCACCACAGATAAGGAAATGGATGCGTAGAGGGGTGAAGCAACTTGCCCAAAGCCATGCAGTCTTTTGTATTATACATTACTGTTAATACTTAGGTATAAGTAGTGCATACTAGGAAAGGCCAAGTGAGGCCACCCAAAGATGGATGTAGAAGGATGGGGAGCCTCTCCAAAGACAGTCCCAGCTCAGGGACAGAGGTATGGTACAGGAACAGTGGGCTACAGAGTGCAGGCAGGCTCCATGAATACAGTGTGTATGTGTATATATATATATGTGTATGTATGTATGTGTATATGTATGTATGCCTGTGTCTGTATATATATATATATATATATATATATATATATATATATATATATATATATATATACATACACACACACACACACACACACACACACATATATATATATATATACATATATATACATGCATGTGTGTATGTGTAAATGCATGTCTGTGTCTGGATATATGTATATGTTTGTATGTATATGTGTGTCTGTATGAGCATGCATGTGTGTGCATTCTCATTAGGTTTGGATAATGAAAAACTATTGAGGATGTGTAAAATAAAGATTGCTTTTTTTTTCTGCAAGAAAAATGAAATATGGCAAGGAGGATATTGCCAGACTACAGAGTTCCGGTAGCACACACTTAGTTTTTCCAAGCTTGCATTTTAAATTCTATGTTTTTCAAAATAGACCACTTAACAATTAGTGATTTTTTCATGATAATGCTCCATGCTTATTTTGGATCTATAGCTTAAGCTGGAAAATGTTTAGTCTAGAGTGGCCAGATGACTTGTTTGAAAAGCTTGACCAGGAGGCAGGAGGAAAGACACTCACAAGGCAGCCTGGGTCCACATGGCCAGACCTGTCTAAAGCATCCACAAGGCACCTGATGGATGGGTGCCATTATGATGAGCAAGTATACTGTAGAGGAATGGGGAGAAAGAGAGGTGGACTGGTTCATGTGCTGTGGTAAGAAGCGAATGTGGTGAGGAATGGGCTGATGTTGGTGGCCTGCTTGCCACCTGGGACCAGAGTGGTGTCAGGACACGGGCTTCTGCCTAGGGCCATATCTGGGTCTGTGTTGATGTCCATGAATCATGTTGCCACCAAGGCCAAGGGGATGCCAGGCCACCACCTATGGCCATTTTGGTGTCCAAGGGCTGTGCTGATGCTGGGGCCATGGTGACATCCAAGCCCAGGCTGCTACCGTGTCTGGATCCATGGTCCTACCACAGCCAGGTTCAGTGTTGATGTCCATGCCCTGTGATACCACCAAAAGCCACATGGATATCTGGGGTCTGGGCTGTAACCTGTGGCTATGTTGGTGTCTGAGGGTTGTATCATCACTGGTGCCATGATGATATGGGTGGCCTGCACTGCCACACAGGGCCATGGTGTCCTCCAGGCCCTGGCTGCTACCATGGGTCACATTTGGGTCCATGGCCCAGCAGCAGCCAAGGTCTGGGTTGATGTCCATGACTCCTGTTGCCGTGACTCGGGGTGTGAGTAGGGGTGGGTAGGTGAAAGGTGTGGCTTTGAGTAGATGCCCAGGGTCTGAACAGCCATCTGAGACCACCAGGGCCATACTGATCTGGGTGGCCTGTGCTGCCACTGGAGCCATGGTAACCAACCGAGCTGCTGCCAAGGGCACGTCTAGGTCCATGTTTCTGGAGTTTGTGATAATGACCATGGCCCGTGTTACCACAGGGGGTAGCAGGAGCCATGTGTGTTGAAATCCGAGGGCCATGCTAAGCCAGCCACACCCCTCACTGGCCCTGGGATAGCTGGCCCTATCCCTCGCTGGACACTAATGCTGGAGAGCTGGCCCCTACACTTGGGAGAGATGGCCTCTATAGAATGGGCATAGGAGATCTGGATCTGCCCCTCAACTGAGGGGGCAATCCCAGTGGGCCAACCAGCTCACCTACCACCCAGACCCACATCCTAACAACCTGCTGGAGAGTGTGAAGGGACTGATTTTGCCGAACATAACCACAGGACCTCCAGGACTCCTGGCCACAGCAGGACATCCAAGAGGAGTTTCAGTGAGTGTCCAGTGATGACAGTGTGCCAGAGGCCTTGAACCAGACCAATGACTCACTGCAGTGAGCGTTTGCAGATGGCACTAATCAGACAACAAGGTGTACTGTGTGACACACAGTGTTTTTGTTGTTGTTGGTTTGGGATTGGGGTGCATGATGTGAATAAAGAATTATGTAAAAGAAGAAGCAGAAAGAAAGAAGAGGAAATCACAATCAGCTTTAGTTTGTGCTTATTGATCACTGAGGAAACAGAAGACTTCCTGATGGAAGTTTCTGGTTTGAAACTTGCCTGTGTCCTTACACTTCAGCTTCTGTGGCTTCTGAGCATTTGAAGGTTGAGTACAGCTGGGCAACTTAACCTTTAGTTGTCCTTAATTTTAACCCACTTATATTTAAAAGCCACATCTGGCTGCTAGCTGCCATGCTGGGCAGAACATATCCAGGTATAAACTAAATGAGATTTAAGAGAGTTTTCTTTAAAAATTTTTATATGTATGAGTGGTTTATCTGTATGTATGTCTGTGTACCATGTGTGTGCAGTACCCAAGGAGGTCAGACGAGGGCGTCAGAGCCTCTGGAACTCAAGTTACAAAAGGTTGTGAGATACCTTGTGGGTGCTGGGAACTGAACCCAGGTCCTTGGGAGGAGCAGCCAGTGCTGTTGTCTGCTGAGCAATTTCTCAAGCCCCAGGAGACTTTTTTCCCCTTGTGTTTTCAAGACAGGGTTTCTCTGTGTCCTGGAACTCGCTCTGTAGACCAGGCTGGCCTCAAACTCATCAGAGAGCCTCTCCCTCCTGAGTGTTGGGATTAAAGGTGTGTGCCACCATCACTGCTGGGATTATTTTTACGTAAACTCAGTAATAATATTTTTGGAAGCCTGGTTTCTGCCTCTTGGTCTCTCTCCCTTATCACTCTGCCAGCTTGAAATGAGACATTCTGCCTGTTTTAAGAAAATTTAACATACAGAGATATCAATTCAACAAATTAGTAAAGTCTGGAGCAATTGTCGCTTTGGATAATAGCTGTAACCCTGGAAGATTTGCCGTGGTCCTTTGAAAATCATAGCCCTTTTCCTCCGTTCTTCCTTTAAAGTGAACTGATCTGTAGAAAGTGAGCTGCAACCGTTCTTGGACACATTCCTGGTGACAATTCTGGGCTGAGGGCCAGGGCCACTTGTTGTTCCAGCTTCAGGTCAGGCACCCATCTTTGTCAAGCTGTGTCTAGAGCTGCTTATTCAAGCGTGTGGGATGTGGAACAGAACTAGGCACATCCTGGCTCCACAGAGAGACTCCAGGGTCCCTTCTCCTCTGTCAGTCAACCTCCAGACAAGTCCATTCCTGTGTTTAAGGTTTTCCTCAGCCCTCTTTAAATTCCAACAGGCTTCTGGCAGTGTTTACTGCGAACACCCTGTTATGAGCTTTGTGGAGATTCGTAAGTGGATTAAACCCTTTACCACCTGGGCCAGGTGTCCTAGGCACCTTCTGACTTACCACCTGATTCCAGGAAAGAGAAGGGGCCAAGGACTCATGAGGGTTAGATGACAGGGAGCCTGCGGGACAGGGCAGGAGGGACGCCTGGGAGGCTAGAATTTGAAGAGTGCTATTAGCCCCGCGCCACCTCTATCCTGGGGTTGGTGGCTGAGGTGGCACCAGACCAGGAGGGTCTTAGGAAAAGTGAGGAGAGTTGGGGACACAACTCAGCAGTTAAGGGGTCTCCTATTGTGAACAGGACGCTGAGCTCAGACTCCAGTAACAAGGACAAATCAAAAAGTGAGATCTCTGCTTTACCAGCAGAGGAAAAGCAGCATGGAAACTGGGAAGAGTTAGGCCCTGCCTCCTGGGGCTCCTTTGTGGGAAAGGGCAGCAGTCTGCAGACAGTTGCCTTCTCCTCACTCTTCTGATGGTCTGCAGAGGGCGATGCATTCTCTGGACTCTCACAACTCTTACATTTGAAGTTGTGCAGGTGCTACATTCCCTGTGGCTCCCAGCCACTTCTGAGTAACGTGCTGAAAGTGCTTGATACTAGCCTTCCTTTTCTGTGTTCTTCAGAAAATGTTTCTTCGCTCAGGGAACTTAACTGGCTTGATCTCTCTGTCATTGTCGCAGTAGGATGTACACATAGTAGGAGCCCTGGCCCTGCTGCCAAAAACAGCCCCAATTGGTGACCTGACTGTGTGAACTCCAAGAGGCCACTTGTGCACAGTGGTATGTGTTACCTGGTTATCTAGTTCATTTTCATTGCCTCTTAAAAAATATTTCTATGGCCAGACATGGTGGCCCATGCCTTTAATCCCAGATCCTTGGGAGGCAGAGGCAGGCTGATCTCTGTGAGTTCCAGGTCAGCCTGGTCTACAGAGCAAGTTCCAGGACAGCCAGGGCTACACAGAGAAACCCTGTCTTGAAAGACCAAAAGAATAAAACAAAACAAAACTACCACCACCACCAAAAACAAAACCCAAAACTAACCAACCAAATAAACAAACAAAATTCCTGTGATTCTTTGAATCTTAATCTTTAAATGTTCAGTGTAAGAAATAAATTCTTTTGACGAAGTCCTCCAAGACTGTGTATTGTGGAAGAAAATCCACTCATTGGGCCTCAGTGATAGTGACCTGTGCTTTGTTTCAATTTTAGAACTAGCACTAGCCATTGTCTAGGAAATTATTCAAAGTCACAGTTGTACTATGCTGTAAGTCGCTGAAACTACTCCTCTCTCCAAACTTCAGAGCTTAACTCTGGAACTTTTGGTTTTTTAAAAAACAAAAACAAAAACAAATAAACAAAGCCATAAAAAGGTAGTGAACTTTTTTGTTACATTGCTATAAGAACCTGGTTAGAATGATTTTGTATAAACAATTGTATTTTAATTTATTGTTATACTTATGCTATATATTATTATATTTGTGTGTGTGTGTGTGTGTGTGTGTGTGTGTGTGTGTGTGTGTGAGTGAGTGCATGTGCGCACACCTGTCACAGTACACCTGTGAAGACTGAGGACGCCTGGCGGGAGCTGGCTGTCTCTCTTCAGCATTTGAGCTCTGGGGATCACACTCTGGCCACTTGCCAGCCACCTCACCAGCCTGAAACACATTTTATATGTTCGTTTTTTTATGTTATTTAGTTTTCTTGCTTTCCTGTTCTGGGGACCCAAACCAGGACTTTGAGCCAAGCTAGATGGGCTCTGTACCCCTAAGCCACATCCCCAGCTCCAGAAAACAATTTTATCAATGTAAAAATAAGCAAAGATTTATGTGAGTCGTTCCACAAATGAAGCAGCAAATGAATAATATTTTTTATGTACTCCAGGAAATGACTTCTGATTTTCCCTCTGAGAATTTGTCTTGCTTCAAGAATATGTCAGGCCGATGAGATGCCTCAGGGGGTAAGAACACTTGTTGCCAACATGACGGCCAGTCTGAGTTTGATTCCGGGACCCACATGTTGACTCCTGTAAGTTGTTCTCTGACCCCCACGTGTGCACCATAGCATGGATGTCTCCCTCCATGTAATAAGTAAATAAACAGATATAATAAGAATATCTGGGGTCAGGAGAGAGGGCTCTTTCAGAGGATCCAAGTTCAGTTCCCGGCACCCATATCAGACAGCTCACAACCACCTGTCACCTTCTAGATTCCTTGGGCACCTGGACACATGTGGCAGACATACACAAGTAAAAGAATAATAAAAGAAAAAAAAAATAATGTTTCTGGAGTTAGTTGTATTTCCTGTTTTTATTCAGAACTGGGGTGAGCTGATGAGGTTTAAGGCCCCTGAAGCAAGCAGGTGCCTACCTGTGGGCTCTGGGAAGGAAGTCACCAGGCCCATTTGTTTTTGCTCTGGCCCATTCCCACAGTTCATATGGACATCACTTGATTTGAATAGAAGCAGTGCCCAGGATATGGTGGAGGAAGGCTTTAAAAAGACAAAACCTAAACTTAGGTCACACCTCTCCGGTGGGTGGGGATTTGAAGCCCAGTACATCTATGTCTTCTGAGATTCCTTCTAGGAACTTCCACCGTCATGGGCCTGCACTTCTGCCTCCAGGGCGGGGAATCCAGGGAGGATGACCCTGAACTCCCACAGTGGTCTGCAGGTTCTGAAGTCTACCAACCAAAGGCTAAGAAATGGCATCTGATACTCATGAAGTCTGTGGTAGTGCACCCCCCACGCTTGGGCACCCCACCCTTGCTGCTGCGCAGCCAACGTGTTCCTACCAGTGTGTTATCAAAGTATCTTGTTTAATTGCTTTCTTTGATGTTACTATAAAAACATCACCAAATGTTACAACACTGTGACCTGGTATTTGTACTAACCTATTGTGGGTTCCTGGGCCCTGACCACTCATATTGTGGCGTGGAGGTGGAGGGGGCGTGGCCCCCGCAGCAGTTAGCGGTGTGTGCCAGCAGCATCTCCCACCCAGTCAACAGGCTGAGAGAAAGGAACACAGAGGCTAGCTTCCCACAAAGCCCGCACGCGCTGCCTCTTACTTGGTCTAAAATGACTTCGTTTATATTCACAATGGAATAGAGCTTCAAAATATGTAAAGGAAATGCCTGTGGAGCAGAGAGGAGGAAAAGGCAAATTTGCGGTTGCTGTGGGACAGTTCTGCCACGTTTCCTATCAGACATTAGTGAGACAGATGCTGCCTGATGGACAGAGCTGTAGCGACCACTCTCAGGCCTGCTGATGTGTTTGTACTCTGCTCATGTCTCAAAAGTTTCCAAGGATGAAACCATGCAGATGGCTTGTCTCACTAAAGCACATCAGTGACAAAAAGCAGCCAGCACATTCTTGCTTGCTTAGAAGTGAAGCATTGGTTTCCTAGAGAGACGCTGGAAAAATTGAATTATCCTCATGGAAGTCAGAAAATAATTTAAATAAACTATAGTTAAAAGTGATGCATAAGAGATGGCTCAGTGGTTAAGACCACTGGCTGTTCTTGCAGAGAACCCAAGTTCACTTCCCACCACCCACATGGCAGCTCACAATGATCTGTAACTCTTGCTCAATAGAATCAGAGCCCTCTTCCGGCCTCTGTGGGCATGGCATGAATGTGGGGTGTGTATGTGCGAGCGTGTGTGTGTGTGTGTGTGTGTGTGTGTGTGTGTGTGTATTATATATGTGTCGGTACACATGTGTAGGTATGTAGCGTGTGCATGTTTATGCATATGTGTGTGCATGTGTGCGTGTGTTCATCAGGAGTTTGACATCATGTGTCTTTATTAATTCCTGTACTCTTGGTTTTTATTGAGCTGTGTTCTCTCACTGACTCCAGTGCTCACCAACTGACAAGACATGATGACCAGTGAGCTCTGTGGACCCAGCTGTCTCCTAGGGTGTCTTAGTTTTCTCTTGCTGTGATAAAATACTGCCCAAATCCCCGCCCCCTTGTGCTCCACACTAGGGCCCATAGCCCTGGCAGCTTTACTGGAAGTTGGAGTGGTCCTAGGGACCCAAGGGAAGACACCATCTATCACTGCTAAACTCCTTTAAGCCTGACCAACAACCCCAGGCTGCACCCCCACCCATAGACTCCATACTATGGCCTACTACATTGGAAGAAGTCTTTTGCTTTATCAGAGGCCAGGCAAAATCTAGGAGCCCCAGATACACTGCCCACTGCCAGCTAACATTCCTTAAGGACCTACCCAATAACCCTAGACTGCACCCCCCCCCTTGGGCTCCATACTAGGGCCTACAACCCAGGTAGCCTTATGGGAGGCCAGGCTGCTCCTAGCAGCCCCAGGTAAGATACTGCCACTGCCCACAAAACCCTGCCCAACAATCTCAGACTGCACACACACACACACACACACACACACACACACACACACACACACACCAGGCTCTATATCCTGTTCTATAACTTGAGAAGAAGACTTCCACTTGACCAGAGGCCAGGTTGGATTTAGGGACCCCAGGCCTACAACTTTGGAAGAAGACTTTAGCTTTACTGGAGCACAGGCTGGTCCTAGGGACCCCAGAGACCAGACCAGATCTAGGCACCAAAAGCTGTACCCTCTCCCCTGGGCTCCATATCCTGATCTACAACTTCAGAAGACTTTGGCTTTACCAGAGGCCAGGGCAGATCTAGGGAACCCTAGCCCCCAAACCCTATAGCAGACACTGTACCTGTTCTGAAGACATGCTAGCCACCATAACCCTTGGCCATTTAGACCAGAAGACCAGAGAGGAGAGAGAAACCAAGGAACAAAACACAAAAGAATATACCTTCTTCTCAGCACCACATGGACCCTTCTCCAAAATTGACTGTATACTTGATCACAAAGCAAGTCTCAAGAGATAAAAAAAAAAAAAAAAATTAAAATTACCTGATGTATCTTATCAGACCACCATGGATTAAAGTTGAATTTTAACAACAACAGAATGCCTACAAACTCATGGAAACTGAAAAACTCTCTCCCAAGTCACCACTAGAAGAAATGAAAAAGAAGTTAAACATTTCCTAGAGTTCAACGAAAATGAATGTACAACATACCCAAACTTATGGGACCCAATGAAAGCAGTGTTAAGAGGAAAGTTCACAGCACTAAGTGCCTTCTTGAAAAATTTGGAGAGATCCCATACTAGCAACTTAACAGCACACCTGAAAACTCTAGAACAAAGAGAAGCAAGACACACCTAAGCGGAGTAGATGTCAGGAAATAATCCAACAGAGAACTGAAATCAATAAAACAGAAACAAAGAGAGTAATACAAAGAATCAATGAAACAAACAGTTGGTTCTTCGAGAAAATCAGCACAATAAACAAACCCTCATTAAAACTAACTAACTGGCAGAGAATATCCAAATCAACAAAATCAGAAATGGAAAGGGGGACATAACAACAGACTCCAAAGAAATCAAGAGAATCATCAGGTCATACTTCAAAACCTGTCCTCCACAAATTGGAAAATCTAAAAGAAATGGGCAAATTTCTTGGTAGATACCACATACTAAAATCAGACAAACAACTTAAATAGACCAGTAACCCCTAAGGAAATAGAAAGAGTCATTAAAAGTTTTCCAACCAAAAAAAGCCCAGGGCCAGATGGTTTTAACAAAGAATTCTCCCAGACTTTCAAAGAAGAGCTAATACTAATACTCCTCAAATTATTCCACACAATAGAAACAGAAGGAGCATGGCCAAATTCTTTCTATGAGCCACACAGTCAACCTGATACACAAACCACACAAGGACTCAACAAAGAAACTCATAAATAATGATGCAAAAAATGCTCAAGAAAATACTAGCAAACCAAATCCAAGAATACATCAAAAAGGAATGTCCACCATGACCAAGATCCCAGATGGTTCAACATATGAAAATTTGTCAATGTAATCCATCATATAAACATACTGAAAGAAAAAAACCCGCACATGATGGTCTACTTAGATGCAGAAAAGGCATTTGACAAAATCCTACACCCCTTCATGATAAAGGTCTTAGAGAGATCAGGAATACAAGGAACATACCTAGACATAATAAAGGCAATTTACAGCAACTGACAGCCAACATCAAATTAAATGGAGAGAAATTCAAAGTGATTCCACTAAAATCAGGAACAAGACAAGTCTGTCCACTATCCCCATATCTATTCAATATAGTACTTGAAGTTCTAGCTAGAGCAATAAGACAACATAAGGAGATCAAGGGGATACAAATTGGGAAGGAAGAAGTCAAGCTTTCATTATTTGCAGATGATATGATAGTGTACATAAGTGACCCCCAACACTCTACCAGGTGCCAGGCAGTGGTGGCACACTCCTTTAATTCCAGCACTTGGAAGGCAGAGGCAGGTGAATCTCTGTGAGTTCGAGGCCAGTCTGGTCTACAGAGTGAGTTCCAGGCCAGCCAGGACTGTTACACAGAGAAACCCTGTCTTGAAAAATCCAAAAATCCAAAACAAAAACAAAAAAACCCCAAGCCCAAAAACACCCTACCAGGGAACTTCTACAGCTGATAAACACCTTTAGTCAAGTGGCTGGATACAAGATTAACTAAAAAAAATTCAGTAGCCCTCCTATATATGGGGAAAGGACTCCACAGAAAACGTACAGAACCAACTAACCTGGGCCCATAGGAGCTCACAGAGACTGAACCAACAACCCAGAAGCCTGCATGGGACTGACATAGGTCCTCTGCACGTATGGTGCAGTGGTGTGGCTTGGTCCTCTGTGGGACTCCTAACAGCAGGGACAGGGGCTGTCTCTGACTCTTTTACTGGCTCTTGGGACCCTGCTACCCACGCTGGGTCGCCTTGCCCAGCCTTGATACATGGGCAGGTGCTTAGTCTCACTGCAACTTGATAAAGCATGTTTTGTTGGTACTCATGGGAGACTTGCCCTTTCCTAAACAGAAATGGAGGAGGAGCAGATTCAGGGGTGGGACTAGAGAGGAAGTAGGGCAGGGAGGGGGACTGGGAGGAAAGGAGGGAGGGAAAGCTGTGGCTGGGATGTTAAACAAACAAGCAAGCAAGCAAACAAACAAATAAATAAATAAATAAGTGTATTTTAAAAAAAGAACAAGAAAAATTCTGACCAAAAACAACTTTGGAAAAGTAGGCATTTATTTCATCTACAGGTTACAGTCCATCATGAAGGGAAGTCAGGGCAGGAGCTGAAGACAGGATCCTGGAGGCATGAACTGAAGCAGAGGCCATGGAGGAACACTGCTCACTGGCTTGCTCCTTATGGCTTGCCCAGCTTGCTTTCTTATATCACTCAAAATGACCAGCGCATGGGTGGCACCACCCACAGAGTACTGTCCTTCCCAAATCAAGCATTAATCAAGAAAATGCTCCACAGACTTGCCTACAGGCCAGTCTGATGGAGGCATTTTCTCAACTAAGGTTTCCTCTTCCCAATTGACCCAACCTTGTATCAAGCTGAAAACAACAAACTTCTAGCATATAGGGTAACAGATGCACACAACCATGCCATTTTTTAAAAATTACGAATGCTAGGATTCCATATCAGGTCCCTGTGCATGCTGGCAGCCATCTATCTCCCTGTGGTCGATCTGTATTGTTTTCGGGGTACATCAGACCTGCATAGGGACACCGACATACACATTCCCACTGCTGCTCATAGTATCGCAGGGCATGTGCAGATTGATTCCAACATCACCAGTTTAAAAAGGTATGGTTCCTGAACCCCCAAAACTGCTGTTTCTGCCTGTTGACTTTCCTGTCTTTTTAGCTATGTGTTTATAATTTCTTACCCATTGTTTGCATTTCTTTCAATAATTCTGAGAGAACATTAGGTACACTGTGGGGAGCAGGGGACAAGGCAGTAACAGAGTCGATGGCTGTTGGAATGACCATGTCTGCTTATTTTCCCGCTGTGAGTGGCTGGTGTGAGGCTGTATGGCAAGTCCATTTTTTGTGATGTGTGCTGCATTTCCTTTGTGACTTTGCTGAATTCACTTACTAGCTCTAATAATGTTCTGTGGATTCTTCAAGACTGTCTACATATTCCCTTTCCCCCTTCTGTGGGGTGACGGCCAGACCACTGCTGCCATCACTTCTGGCTGCTGGCCCTCTCTGTTCTCTGTGATGGACAGGCCTCCATTGTTCAACCAGGAAGCTTGTCCCGAGCCTGCAGCCTGGGTGGGGTTTCTCTCAGCCTAGCTAATGGGTCTTCAGTCCCCAGAGACATTGAACACCCCAGCTCTGGTGACTAGATGACATGTACAGCTAACTTCTTCTTTGTGAGGTATGGACTAGCCTGAAATATATAACCTTTTCCCAAGCCTGGGTGGCCATTGGTGTGTGTGTGTGTGTGTGTGTGTGTGTGTGTGTGTGTGTCCTCCGTCATCAGAGCCCAAATGAGCTGCCCTACACCCTGAAAGGCCCCTGACTCCACTCAGTGTTTCTAAATGGTAGAAAGGTCTCATATGCCCAGGATGAGGACTGCAGGGAGCCATTTTTGATGGTGCTCTCTGGCTTTATCCTATGGGTGGTTGCCTGTACACAGTGAACAGTAAGATTGCATCTAATCCATTCCCCAAAGACAGATGTGTAAATTTTCCATAAGCTCAACCTTCTCATTTGTCAGTCACCCCCAGAATTTGGGAAAAGCCTGGAAATTCTTTATGAAAATGATCTGTTTATGGGTTGTGGAGATGGCTCAGAGTTTAAGAGCATTGGTTGTTCTTCCTGAGTTCAATTCCCAGCACCCACATGGTGGCTCACAACCATCTGTAATGAGATCTGGTGCCCTTTTCTGGCCCGCAGAGACACATGCAGACAGAACCAGGTATACTTAATAAATAAATTTTAAAAAGAAAACGATCTGTTTAAATATGCTCTTTGGGGTGCAACAATGTGTCACAAGCTGCAGTGAGTGTGTCCACAGAGCTCTGGGCTCAGGGCTGGTGAGAATGGGGGGCACCATTACAGTTAAGCTGACGTCATCCTTCTCTGCCTGGCTCTGCTGACCAGCTGGATAGAGCAGAAGCCCAGGGAGAAAGTAGGCTCTGTCCATGACCCCACTGTAGCTGAGCTCAGAATCGATGTCCCCTCAGTGTTAGGGACACCACTGAGCACAAAGCTGCCAGTCCACAGTCACATATTCCTGGCCACTGTTGGCATTTGCCCGTTTTCTGCCATATTGGTGGATTGACTTCCCCTGCTTCCAAGATGGCCTGAAAGGGTCCTCCCTCCATCATCCACACGTTTGTCTCAGAGCTGCTGTCCACATGTTGACATGAGTAGATTGTATCTCACAGGGAATAGACACAATGTCCCTGAAACATGTAATTAAAATGAGCAAACAATAAATTTTTATTAATATTAAAACCTAAATAATAACCCAACAAAGAAAACAACAACTAAAATCAAAACAAAAGGAGATGTTTTCTCAAAGACAGAAAGCACAACTTGGGCATGGAGCTGGTGCTTCGTGGAACTCAGCTGGTAATTCCATTTACCAACTATATGTCAACCTAGGGCAGAGGAGGAATGGGCTCTGGTACACCCCACTGCACAACAGCAGGCAGAAACACCTGCCTGGCAGCTGGAACATCTGCAGCCACATCTAGAGGGGACCGTGCATCAGCTGATGTGGGCAGAGGCTGATCTAAAGTCAGAAGCTGCACTGGTCCAGATTTTGGCACAGTTGGTTCACTATGTGCCGGGTCCATGAGCTCAGTGTCCTCTTGAGGTCTGAGATCTCCCCATGGCCCTGCCACAGAAGTTGGTCCCAGATGCAGTCTCTGCCATCCCTGATGCATCCTGCATGGGTGCCTCTGGATTTGTCCCTGAGGAGCCCATCATCTAAGCCAGAAAGAGATGGACCATTAGTGGAAGTGCCCTAGAAATTTCCATGATGGGGTGAGCTTCCCAGAGATGGCCTTGCTGGTCATCCAAAGTCTATTCATGCTGGAGAACCCCTATTCCCCTCTCCTCACAACATCTCCAGGATATCTCACCTGACTGGTGTCCTGTAGTTGTTTTTGTTTTTATTCTTTGGGGGCCCACCACTCAGCTCTTATTTTTAAAAATAAGACATGGAATCTTATTTTTACTTATGAATGCCTGGCCTTAGTGTGGCTTGTTTCTAGCCAGATTTTTCTGACTTAAATTATCTCATTTCTCTTTAACTACATTTTGGCTCTGGGCTTTTTACCTTTATTTATGCTGTATATCTTTCTTTCCTTCTTACTCCGTGGCTCGCTGTGTGGCTGTGTGGCTGTGTGGCTGGCCCCTGGGATCCTCCTCTCCTTTTCTTGCTCCTTGCTCCCTTCCCTAGATCTCTCCCCTTATTTATTCTCTCTGCCCACCAATCCCACCTATTTCTCTCTCCTGTCTACCTATTGGCTGCTCAGTTCTTTAGGAGACCAATCAGGTGTTCTAGACAGGCAAAGTAAAAGCACCTTCACAGAGTTAAATACAACATAAAAGAATGCAACACATCTTTGCATCATTAAAAATTATTCCACATCAAAAATGAATGTAACACATCTTAAACTAATATTCCACAACAGTGCCCACCTCTGTTTCCAGGTCAAAGCTTCTGGAGAATTCCCTGGTGGAACCCATCCCTGAAGTCACCTCCTCCCTTCCTAGGCCCCTACCCCATGCCTCCTCATTTGCTTCAGGCATTGTGTTCTTGGACTCCTGCTCCTCCAGCTGTGATACAAGTTTCTGGGTGTAGATGGCTAGGTTTGTCAAAGGCATGTTGAGCCTCAGGTAGTCCAACAGCTGGTTCAGGCTGACCCAGTCTGGAGACTCATAAAAATCCTGGGGCACTTTTTCCATCTACAGCTCCAGAAAAAAGTGTATGGTGCTGCAGGGCAGAGCAGGTTGGCAGGAAGTAGAGTCAGAAGCCTGGTTCACTTCACCAGCACAGCAATGTTCCTTAGATGAGGAAAAGGCTGCCCAGCCCATGTGCTGCTGGGCACGGCGGTCAGGACTGTAGAGTTGTATGGAGAGGACTCGAGACACTTCCTGTCCCTTGGAAGGGCAGACTGGGCAGACTGGGCTGGGCTGTAGTGGGGATAGATTCCCCTAGGGTCCTTCAGCTTCCATCAATCCCTGTGCTCCTCAGGACCAAGGAGACCAATGGAGATTTCTGTTTTTCTCCACCTGCATGTGAAGTCTCTGTATCCCAAATCCCCAGAGCAGGGGGACTGGTAATGGCTCAGTCCTCAGCCCTACTCACCCCAAACATCCCAGTGTGTAGATGGACTCTTACCTCTCTCGTCCCCCAAGCCAACTCATGTCTTTTTTTCCTGATCCCACACAGTCTGGGTGTTACACAGGTCCATACCTGTGGCATTCCATGAGGGTGTCACTGCTAGGGCCACATGTCCCCAACCTCCAAGAGATCTGGAGGGAGCTGCTTGAATCTGGTAGAGGAATAGAAGCCAGGGAGAAGGTGTGGGTCCTGAGGGCCCTTTGCATTGTTCCAATGTCCATGCTGAGGGCCTGGGAATGAGCCTCTGTCCAACCTCTGCAAGGATTTTCATGCAATGGATCAAACTTAAGCTGCTCCTCGATAGGTTTCTTCATTGTACAGCACTTCCTGGGGGCTCTGTAGGGATCCTTGTCTGGGTTCATTGAATCCATATAACCCAGATAGGGTCTAGAACCTTCTTTACAAATGGGAAAAAGACTTTGCTCAAGGCATGAGAAAAGTCTGACACTTTTTGGACAAAGCAAATGTCACAAATTCATCTCCTCACCCTTAATCTCTGGCCATGTCACTTGGAAGGGGCAGGCCCCAGAACAATGCTGCCAGGGTGCAATCATACATGTGCCATGAGAGCACATGGCCCCAGAGAAGAGCAGAGTCCTCCTAAAACCAAACCAGGATGTCTGAGTCCTGAATTCAGGTACAGCCTGCTCCCTGAAGATCACCCCAGCATCAGTTTCTTACTATGTCATGTGTATATGAGCACAGATTCCCTGTATCTTGGAAACCCACACCACTGCCACTGGAGGTGAAGGCACAAATAGGCACATGTGCCCATGTCCTCACACCCACACTCACAAGAGCACACAGAGGACTCACAAGTGCTCAGGAACATGTCAGAATAGAAAGGGCCATGCTTAGGTGGCCTTAGGGATATTTAAGTTGAGGTTAGTGTTAGAATAACAGAGAGTAGCAAACTGTATGTCTTTGTGTTTAATTGTACCTTTCACTTGGAGGACCAGGCTGGCCTCTTCTCCTTCTATGCATGCTAAGTGTTTATTCCCCTCGGGCTTCCACAGGCAACAGTGTGCCTCTTCTACATCCCCAGACATTGCTGTCTCAGTTCTGGTTTGCAGGGTGTCAACACCTCTCACAACATTCCTTACCCCAAGGGAAAAGTACACATTAACTTTAAGACTTTGGTAAAAGTTTCCATATCTTCATTCTTAGATGACCAGTTTAAAATTCATTTATATTCAAGTTTCAGGCTTGTTGAAGAAATAATTAAATCTTAAAAATTCAATGCAAAACCAGAAGGAAGGAAGAATGGAGTAAGTTTGTGGCTGTGAGATTTTACAGAAATATAAAAATTCATATTGATATCTATGCTGTAAACTGTCTAGGGAGTTAAAAATGACCAATGGAGTTCAAAGGAACTTATGGGGATAGAAGGATGTATGGGAGGGAATGTGCTTAATGTAATTATTTATTTATATAACAACAAACTCTTGTTACACATCACATAGTTAAGAACTGTAATCATTTACATAATTAAAATGTTTTAGTTCTTTAAAAACTTATTTTTTATGTATGAACCCATGTGTTTCTATGCAGTGTGTATGTGCAGTGCCCATGGAAGCCAGAAGAGGGTGTTGGATCCCCTGGAACTGGGGTTATGGATGGTTGTGAGCTGCCATGTCAGTGCTGGGAATTGAACCTGGTCCTCTGCAAGAGCAGCCAGTGCTCTTAACCACTGAGACATCTCTCCAGCTCATTTTTGTTCTCTTTGCAGTCACAGAGTGGCCCCTTGTAGAAACCATGATCAGCAGCCAGTGTGACCAGCTGGGTTATTCTGTACAACTTGGTGGTGAGTGTCATTCACATCTGTCCTATTAATTAAACTATTGTACCAAGAATGTTAGCAACTTCAGTTGATGGCCATGCTTATTTTGGCTTCAGCTGTGCAATTATGGAGACAGGTCAGGGGGGATGGGCGGATGGGTGGAGCTGTATTCCAGGATGCAGACGGGCTGCCCACCAGCTGGGGTCTCCAGGGTCTGAAGCCTTGCTGACTCAGGTCTGCCAAGGGATGCTCTGCTGGCTGCCGGCTGGGACAGCTGGGGTCTGGCTTCCCCACAGCATGGTGGTGGTGACCCTGCAGAAAGCCTCTCGGAGCCTGGCCTTTGATGTCAGCCATGCAGCAGGGCAGTGCCAAAACCCAATAGCTTCAACAGAGGGCAACACAGTCCACCTGTTCATAGAGAGTAGAGGATTCCAGAAGAAACATACCTGTCACTAGACTTGGAAAACTCCAGCCTCTTTGAATATACTTCTAGAACATGAATTGCTTTGGATGGGGCACACCTGTTTTTATTTTTAATTGATGATTGATAATTCCTGAGAAATTGCACAAATTCTCTCCCAGCACCATATGGAGGTATATATATATATTACACACACACACACACACACACACACACACACACACACACATCTACATACACATGAAGATTAATTGACATAAAGTTGAGTGCCTGAGTCTTTCCCCAAGGATAGTATTCTTCCTCACCTGGCCACTAGAGGACAGTGATTCTCCATGGAAACACAAGGAGGCCCTCCCTGACCTGTTTGATGGAATCTCAGTGACATTTCAAAAGGATGGGAATGCGGGTAGCTACTGAGGTGAACGCAATACAACAGGATCGGCAGAGCTTCACTCCAACATGGATGTCCTTGATAGGCTGTGGAGAAAATCAGAGGTTGTAGCTTTCCATTTATTTGATCCTCTGCAGAGCAGGTATCCGTGTCTGTGTGAAAGGCACCCCCTCCTGCAGAAGCATGGGCCATATCAGGACAGACAGTTGCTTTTCTGGAGCTCAAAGGGTGGTGGGATAATTGATGGAAGTTCTTCAAAGGCAGATTTCCAGATAGCTTTACCTTTACCTCGGAATGCTGAGACTTGTCCCATGTTCAAGGAGAACCAAGCCCCTTGTGTATGCTGGGTAGCCATACATGACAGCCCCGCCCCAATCTGTGTTCACATGGAGACGATGTTCACTTAAAAAAGGGTGGGTGTGAGACTTCAGCCCTGATCATGATCTGATTATTCCTCTTTTGTCCAGATAACCCAGGGGAGCCTGGTGTGCATCTCAGGGGTGGTGTTGGGAGCTTCTTGGCCCAGGACTCCACCAGTCAGAACCAAATCTTGTCTTGTCTCCTGACACCTCAGCTCCTCAAAATTCTGTTCCTGTTTCCCAGACATCCACCTGATGGCTGTTCATAGGATAACATACAGGCAGAGATGCTGGGGTGGGGGTTGTTGTTAGGGTCAGAGCCCGGTCCCCGGCACCTCTAAATCCCTAGACTTTGGCCACCCATCCTCTTTAGGCCTGCTGACAACATGAAGAGCAGAGAAATACTAGGCATGGTGGTGCACACCTTTTCCCAGCATTCTTTTTTTTATAATTTAATTTAATTTTACATATTAGCCATGGGTTCCCCTGTCCTCTCCCCTCCCCCTCCGCCTTCCCCCCTGCCTACCCCCATTCCCATCTCCTCCAGGACAAACACTCCCCTGGGGATTCAGCTCAGGCTGGTGGATTCAGTCCAGGCAGGTCCAGTCCCCTCCTCCCAGGCTGAGCAAAGTGTCCCTGCATAAGGCCCAGGTTCCAAACAGTCAGCTCATGCACTAAGGACAGGTGCAGGTCCCACTGCCTGGGGGCCTCCCAAACAGTTCAAGCTATTCAATTGTCTCACTTATCCAGAGGGCCTGATCCAGTTTGGGGCTCCACAGCTTTTGGTTCACAGTTCATGTGTATCCACTAGTTTGGCTATTTGTCCCTGTGCTTTTTCCAATCTTGGTCTCAACAATTCTCACTCATACATTCCCTCTTCTTTCTCACCAATTGGACTCCTGGAGCTCCACCTGGGGCCAGGCTGTGGATCTCTGCATCCACTTCCATCAGATATTGGATGAGAGTTCTAGCATGCCAGTTAGGGTGTTTGGCCATCTGATCACCAGACTAAGTCAGTTTGGGCTTTCTCTCGACCATTGCCAGTAGTCTACAGTGGAGTTATCTTTGTGGATTTCTGGGGACCTCACTAGCACTTTGCTTCTTCCTGTTCTCATGTGGTCTTCATTTATCATGGTCTGTTATTCCTTGTTCTCCCTTTCTGTTCTTGATCCAGCTGGGATCTCCCGCTTCCCTAAGCTCTCTTTCCCTCGAAACTTGCCCTTCAGTACCCCCACTCGCATCCAGGTTGTTCATGTAGATCTCACCCGTTTCTCTGTCATTGGACGATCCCTGTGTCTTTCCTAGGGCCCTGTTTTCTAGGTAGCCTCCCTGGAGTTGTGTAGCAGTCTAGTCATCTTTGTTTTACATCTAGTATCCTCCTATGAGTAAGTACATACCATGTTTGTCTTTCTCAGTCTGGGTTATCTCACTCAGGATGATTTTTTTCTAGATCCATCCATTTGCCTGCAAACCTCATGATGGCATTGTTTTTCTCTGCTAAGTAGTACTCCATTGTGTATATGTACCATATTTTCTTTATCCATTCTTCAGTTGAAGGGCATCTAGGTTGTTTCCAGGTTCTGGCTATTACAAACAATGCTGATATGAACATAGCTTAGCAAATGCCCTTGTGGTATGATTGAGCATTCCTTGGGTATATGCCCAAGAGTGCTACAGCTGGGTCTTGGGGGAGATTGATTCCCAGTTTTCTAAGGAAGTGCCATATTGAATTCCAAAGTGGCTGTACAAGCTTGCATTCCCACCAACAGTGGAGGAGAACTCCCCCTGCTCCACATCCTCTCCAGCATAAGCTGTCTTCTGTGGTTTTGATCTTAGCCATTCTGATGGGTGTAAGGTGGTATCTCAGTCATTTTTATTTGAATTTCCTGGATAATTAGGGATGTTGAGCAATTCCTTAAATGTCTTTCAGCCATTTGAGCTTCCTCTGTTGAGAATTCTCTGTTTAGTTCTATAGCCCATTTCTTAATTGGACTGTTGGGCATTTTGATGTCTAACTTCTGGAGTTCTTTATATATTCTGGATATCAGCCCTCTGTCAGATGTGGGGTTGGTGAAGACCTTTTCCCATTCTGTAGGCTGTTGCTTTGTCTTGTTGACTGTGTCCTTTGCTCTACAAAAGCTTCTCAGTTTCAAGAGGTCCCATTGATTGATTGTTACTCTCAGTGTCTGTGCTACTGGTGTTATATTTAGGTAGTATTCTCCTGTGCCAATGTGTTCAAGACTACTTCCTACTTTCTCTTCTATCTGGTTCAGAGTCCACTTGGACTTAAGTTTTGTGCATGGTGACAGATATGGATCTGTTTGCAGTCTTCTACACATTGACATCCAGTTATGCCAGCACCATTTGTTGAAGATGCTTTCTTTTTCCCATTGTACATTTTTGGCTTCTTTGTCAAAAATTATATGTTCATAGGTGTGAGGGTTAATGTCAGTTCTATTCCATTGGTACACATGTTGGTTTTTATGCCAGTACCAAGCTGTTTTTATTTCTGTAGCTCTGTAGTAGAGCTTGAGGTTGGAGATCGTGATGCCTCCAGAGGTTGTTTTATTGTACAGGATTCTTTTGGCTATCCTGGGTTTTTTGTTTTTCCAATGAAGCTGAGTATTATTCTTTCCAAGTCTGTGAAGAATTGTGTTGGGATTTTGATGGGGATTGCCTTGAATCTGTAGATTGCTTTTTGTAAGATCGTCATTTTTACTATGTTAATCCTGCCTATCCATGAGCATGGGAGATCTTTCCATTTTCTGACATCTTCAATTTCTTTTTTCAGGGACATAAAGTTCTTGTCATATAAGTCCTTCAGTTGCTTAGTTAGAGTTACCCCAAGGTATTTTATATCATTTGTGGCTATTGTAAAGGGTGATGTATCTCTGATTTCCTTCTCAGCCTGTTTGTCTATTGTATATAGGAGGGCTACTGATTTTTTTGAGTTAATCTTGTATCCTGCTATGTTGCTGAAGGTGTTTATAAGCTGTATCAGTTCCTTGGTTGAATTTTTGGGGTCATTCATGTATACTATCAAGTCATCTGCAAATAGGGAGAGCTTGACTTCTTCCTTTCCAATTTGTATCCCCTTAATCTCCTTATGTTGTCTTATTGCTCTGGCTAGAACTTCAAGTACTATATTGAATAAGTGTGGGGAGAGCAGACAGCCTTGTCTTTTTCCTGATTTTAGTGGAATGGCACCGATCTCCCTCATGAACACTGATGCAAAAATATTCAATAAAATACTGGCAAACAGACTCCAAGAACACATCAAAACAATTATCCACCATGATCAAGTAGGCTGCATCCCAGGGATGCAAGGGTGGTTCAACATATGAAAGTCTGTCAATGTAATACACCATATAAACAAACTCAAAGGAAAAAACCACATGATCATCTCACTAGATGCAGAAAAGACATTTGTCAAAATCCAACACCCCTTCATGATCAGGAATATAGGGAACATACCTAAACATAATAAAGACAATTTACAGCAAGCCAACAGCCAACATCAAATTAAATGGAGAGAAACTCAAAGCAATTCCCCAGCATTCTTAGGCAGTGGCAGGTTGGTGTCTCTGAGTTTAAAGGCCAGCCTGGCCTATCTACATAGTGAGTTCCCAGACTACATGAAAGAGAGACTGTATCAAAACCAAACCAAAACAAGCAAACACACCAAAAAAAAAAAAAGTGCAGAGAAAGGAGATTTAGTTCAAGTAGTCACGTTGGGAATAGAAACAAATCAATAATGGGGTCCAGTGACACCCGACTCTTTATTAAGTGTCCTGGCATGAGAGTTAGTTTTAAATGTGAAGCAAGAAGTATGCAAAACTGAGCAATCCTGGTGAAGGTGTGGTTGTGGCCTCTGCTCCAGTGTCTCCTGCAGAGTGATCTCTGAATCTTCGGGGAGCCACATTTTTACTCAGTCCAGCACCAGCTTCAGTCTCTTCCCTTTGCCTACATGGAATTCCTGGAGAGATTCCAATTATTTCTGGGGTGCATTGATCAATCTCCTTATATCCAATCAGGGAGGCACAGTGTCTCTTTGGAGTACCTTCCCTGTTTCCAGGACAGTTACAGTGCCCCAGTCTTCCTTTATAGCACTGAATTTTGAGGTGAAAAGGTCTATATCCAAAACAAATAACAGACACAGACTCCAAGCAGGGATACCCAAGGCTGTGCAGACCCCCATGCACAAGGATCACTTCTCCACACTTCCTTGGTCTTAGCTGTTCCTGAGAAGATTGACGCTAGTGACTCCATTTTTGTTGTTGGCTGGAGACTGGATCTAGATTGGATCTAGACTGGATCCTGCCATGGAGCACAGGCAGGCTTCAGAAACCTTAGTGTTCTCTGCCTCAGCTTCTCAAGTACGGAATCACATCTGTGCTGGTTAGTTCTTTGTCAACTTGATACAGCCAAGGTCATCAGTGAAGAGGGAATCCCAACTGAGAAAACATCTAAAGGTTGTCCTTTAGGCAAGACTATGGTTCATTTTCTTGATTAATGGTTGATGTTGTGGGGCCCAGCTCACTGCAGGAGGTGCCACCCCTGTGCATGTGGTCTGGGTTTACATAAAAAACAAGCTGAGCAAGCAATCTAGAGAAAGTCGGTAAGCAGCACTCCTTCATGATGCTGCTTCAGTTCCTGCTTGAGTTCCTGTCCTGACGTGGCTCACGACGGATTCTGATGGGGAAATGGAAGTCATATAAACTCTTTCCTCACCTTGAAGAGGGGAGTCATGGCAGAGGCTTGTTCTTTTGTCTCTCTAATCTTTCAGCATTACCCCAATATCTAGTACTGGGTTTTTATTTTGCGACCTTTAAAGATTCCAACCTCACTGCCCCTTCTTTTACAACACTCCCTGTACCTAGGGAATGGGATTGTTATACAGAGGAGAAGTCCCACTTAGTGCAGTTTCTTATTATCTGCATCTTGGCCAGCTGCGGCTCTTTTGTTTTCTCTGAGACACAGAGTCCGCCAGCCCCGATTGGACCAAGAGCTCTGATTAGTCCAAGAGCTCCCATTGGACTAAAAGCTGCCAATGGACCAAGAGATGCCCCCTCAGACACTGATATCTCTTGTACCAAGTAGAGGAAGATATGGGTAGATGCCAGTGGGGGGAAAAAAAAACAGTCAACAACAGAAACCACCAGAACCTAGTGGTTCAGCATCAGCAAGACCTGAACATGCCAATGCAGGAGAAGCAGAAGAAATCGACTTAAAAATGACTTTAAGCAGATGATAGAGGCCTTTAAAAAGGAAATAAAAAAATCCCTTAAAGAAATGGAGGAAAAGACAAACAAAAAATTGGAAGAAATCAATGAATCCCTTAAAGAAAGCCAAGAGAACCAAGAAAAAGCAATTAAACAGGTGAGGGAAACAGTTCAATATTTGAAAAGTGAAATAGAAATAATAAAAAAGACACAAACTGAGGGAATGCAGAAAAAGGAAAACCTGAGTAAACAAACAGGAACTACAAATGCAAGCATAACCAACAGAACACAAAATATGGAAGACAGAATCTCTGGTGTTGAAGATATGATAGAGGAAATAGATTTGTTAGTCAAAGGAAACATTAAAGCCAACAAAGTCATAACACAAAACATCCAAGAAATCTGGGACATTATGAAAAGACCAAACCCAAGAGTAATAGGGAAAGAAGAGGAGAAGAATTCCAGCCCACAGGCACAGAAAACACATTCAACAAAACCACAGAAGAAGGTTTCTTGAAAGGAAATGCCTATGAAGATACGAGAAGCTTACAGAACACCAAAGAGACTGGATCCAAAAAAGGCCCCTTGCCACATAATAATCAAACCACTAAACATACAGAAAAGAAAAAACATTAAGAGCTGCAAAGGAAAAAGGCCAAGTACCATATAAAGGCAGACCAATCAGAATAACACCAGACTTCTCAATTGAGACTCTGAAAGTAGAAGGTTCTGGACAGATGTTATTCAGACACAAAGAGACCACGGATGCCAACCCAGACTATTATACCCAGCAAAACTCTCAATCACCACTGACAGAGTAAACAAAATATTCCATGATAAAACCAGATTTAAACAATACCTATGCACAAATCCAGCCCTACAGAAAGTACTAGAAGGAAAAATCTAACCTAAGAGAGTTAGATAAACCCATAAAATACAGGCAATATATAATCTCACACCAACAAATACCAAAGAAGGGAAACACGTAACACTACAACTAAAAATTAAAAGGAATTAACAATCACTGGTCGTTAATATCACTTAATATCAATGGACTAATTTTGCCTACAAAAAGACACAGGCTAATAGAAGGGATGCCAAAACAGGATCCATCCTTCTGCAGCATACAAAAAACACACCTCGGGGCTGGAGGGATGGATGACTCAGAGGTTAAGAGCACTGGCTGCTCTTCCAGAGGTCCTGAGTTCAATTCACAACCATCTGTAATGAGATTTGGTACCCTCTTCTGTATACATAATAAATAAATAAATAAATCTGAACCAAAACAGAACAAAAAAAGAAACACATCTCAACTTCAAAGACAGACACTACCTCAGTGTAAAAGGCTGGGAGAAGACTTTTCAATCAAATGGACTCGTGAAGCAAGCTGGTGTAGCTATTCTAATATCTAACAAAGTAGCCTTCAAACTAAAATCAATCAAAAGAGATTGGGAACATTACATACTCATTACAGGAAAAATCCATCAAGATAAAGTCTCAATTCTGAACATTTATGCCCCAAATATAAGGGCACCTACATATGTAAAAGAAACATTACCAAAGCTTAAATCACACACCAAACACCACACACTAGTAGTGGGAAACTTCAGTACCCCACTCTCACCAATGGACAGTTCTACCAGACAGAAACTTAACAGAGAAATAAGGAATCTAACATATGCTATCACTCAAATGGACTTAATATTTACAGAACATTCCACCCTAACACAAAAGAATATACCTTCTTCTCAGCACCCCATGGAACCAACTCTAAAATTGAAAACATACTCGGTCACAAAGCAAATCTTAATAGATACAAAAAAAATTGGAATAACCTCCTGTATTTTATCAGACCACCATGTTTTTTTTTAATTTTTAAATAAAATTTTAATTTATTTTTTCCTTGCATTTTTCTTTATTAAGAAATTTTCTACTCACTCCACATACTTCTGCCCTCCGGGGTTCTCCCATTGTGCTGTAAGCGTGTGTGTAAGACTTCCTCCCTCCTTCAATAAACGGCATTCAGCATTCAAAAAAGAAAAAGAAGAAGAAGAAGAAGAAGAAGAAGAAGAAGAAGAAGAAGAAGAAGAAGAAGAAGAAGAAGAAGAAGAAGAAAAGAAGAAGAAGAAGAAGAAGAAGAAGAAGAAGAAGAAGAAGAAGAAGAAGAAGAAGAAGAAGAAGAAGAAGAAGAGGCGGTCAAGATCATGATGGGAAAACCTACAGAGACAGCTGACTGGTGCTAGTTGGAGCTCACTGACTCTGGACTGACAGCTTGGGAACCTGCATAGGACTGAACTAGGCCTGCTGAATGTGGGTGACAGTTGTGTGGCTTGATCTGTTTGGGGGGATCCCTGGCAGCAGAACCAGGACTTATCCCAGGTGCATGAACTGGCTTTTTGGAGCCCATTCTCTGTGGTGGGATACCTTGCTCAGCCTTGATACAATGGGGAGGGGCTAGGCTCTCCTTCAACTTGGTATGCCAGACTTTGTTGACTACCATGGGAGGCCTTACCCACTCTGAGGAGTGGATTGGGTAGAGTGGGAGAGAGGTGAGGAGGCAGGAGAAGGGGAGGGAGGGGGAACTGGGGTTGGTATGTAAAATGAAAAAAAATTAATAAATAAATATATTTAAAAAAACAAATTTTATACTCATGCCATATACTATCCACAGATCCCCCTCCTCCCTCCTCCCACCCCCAGCCCTCTTTCCCAAGTCACCCCACATCCTCACATCCCCTAAATCGAGGTCTCCTTTGGGAAGTCAGCAGAGCCTAGCACACTGAGCCTAGGCAGGTCCAAGCCCCTTCCCACTGCACCAAGTCTGTGCAAGATGTCACACCACAGGCACTGGGTTCCAGAAGCCTGCCCATGCACGACGGACAGCTCCTGATCCCCTGCCTGTGCCCCCCCAAACAGTTTGAGCCAAACAACCGTCTTCCATATCCAGAGGGTCTAGTCCAGTCCCATGGGGGCTCCACAGCCACCAGTCCACAGTTCATGGGCTTCCACTGGTGTGGCTGATCATCTCTGCACGTCCTCCCATCATGATCTCAATGTCCCTCACCTGCAGTATCTCTCCTCTCTCTCATCAATTGGATTCTCAGAGCTCAGCCTGGTGCTTGACCATGGATCTCTGTATCTGCCTCCATCAGTCACTGGACAAAGGCTCTATGATAGCAGCTAGGTTATTTGCTAGGCTTGTTACTAGAGTAGACCGGTCCAGGCACTCTCTGGACTACTGCCAGCAGACCAATGTGGGGTCAACCTTGTGGATTCCTGAGAGCCTCCCCATCACCCTGCCTCTTCCTATTCCCATGATATCCTCATCTATCATGGTATCTCCCTCCCTGCCCTCTCACTCTGTCCCTGTTCCAGCTTGACCCTCCCATTTCCCTATGTTCTCATCCCCCACTCCTTGCCCTCTGCCACCCCCCACACCCATTCCATGTAGAGCTCATCCACTTCTCCTTCACAGGGTCATCCATGTGTCCCTCATAGGGTCTTTCCCTGTTAGCTATCCTCTCTGGAGTTGTGGGTTGCAGTCTGGCCATCCCTTCCCTCACATCTAGTAACCACTTATGAGTGAGTACATACTATGTTTGTCCTTCTGAGTCTTGGTTACCTCACTCAAGATAATATTTTCTAGTTCCATCCATTTGCCTGCAAATTTCATGATATCATTGTTTTTTTACTGCTGAGTAGTACTCCATTGTGGATATATGCCATACTTTCTTTATCCATTCTTCAGTTGAGGGGCATCTAGGTTGTTTCCAGGTTCTTGCTATTACAAATAATGCTGATATGAACATAGTTGAGCATGTGTCCTTGTGGTATGATTGAGCATTCCTTGGATATATGCCCAAGAGTGGTATAACTGGGTCTTGAGGAAGACCTATTCCAAATTTTCTGAGAAACCACCATACTGATTTCCAGAGTGGTTGTACAAGTTTGCATTCCCACCAACAGTAGAGTAGTGTTCCCCTTGCTCCACATCCTCTCCAACATAAGCTGTCTTCAGTGTTTTTGATCTTAGCCATTCTGACAGGTGTAAGATCAGAGGTGTATCTCAGGGTTGTTTTGATTTGCATTTCCCTGATGATTAAGGATGTTGAGCAATTCCTTAAATGCCTTTCAGCCATTTGAGATTCTTCTGTTGCGAATTCTCTGTTAAGCTCTATAGCCCATTTTTAAATTGGATTGTTCAGTATTTCGAAGTCTAGCTTTTTGAGTTCTTTATATATTTTGGATATCAGCCCTCTGTCAGATGTGGGGTTGGTGAAGATCTTTTACCATTCTGTAGGCTGTAGTTTGGTCTTATTGGCCATGTCCTTTGCTCTACAAAAGCTTCTCAGTTTCAGGAGGTCCCATTTATTAATTATCACTCTCAGTGTCTGTACTACTGGTGTTATATTTATGAAGTGGTCTCCTGTGCCAATTCATTTCAGACTACTTCCTACTTTCTCTTCTATCAAGTTAAGTGTATCTGGATTTATGTTGAGGACTTTGATCCACTTGGACTTGAGTTTTGTGCATGGCCAACAGATATGGATCTATTTGCAATCTTCTACACATTGACATCCAGTTATGCCAGCACCATTTGTTGAAGATGCTTTATTTTCCATGGTACAGTTTTGGGTTCTTTGTCAAAAATCATATGTTCATAGGTGTGTGGATTAGTGTCAGGGTCTTCAATTTGATTCCATTGGCCCACATGTTGGTTTTTATACCAGTACCAAACTGTTTTTACTACTATAGCTCTATAGTAGAGCTTAAGGTCAGGGATCATGATGCCTCCAGAGGTTGCTTTATTATACAGGATTCTTTTAGCTATTCTAGGTGTTTTGTTTTTTCATATAAAGTTAAGTATTGTTCTTTCCAAGTCTGTGAAGAATTGTGTTGGGATTTTGATGGGGATTGCATTGAATCTGTATATTGCTTTTGGTAAGATTGCATTTATAAGTTGATTCTAAGTATCCATGAGTATGGGAGATCTTTCCATTTTCTGATATCTTCTTCAATTTATTTCTTCAGAGACTTAAAGTTCTTATCATACAGGTCTTTCACTTGCTTAGTTAGAGTTACCCCCAAGGTATTTTATATTATTTGTGGCTATTGTAAAGGGTGATGTTTCTCTGATTTCTTTCTCAGCCCCTTTTTCATTTGTATATAGGAGAGATACTGATATTTTAGTTAATCTTGTATCCTGCCACCTTACTGAAGGAGTTTATCAGTTGTAGGAGTTCCCTGGTAGAATTTTTGGGATCACTTATGTATACTATCATATCATCTGCAAATAATGAAAGTTGGACTTCTTCCTTTCCAATTTGTATCCCCTTGATCTCCTTATGTTGTCTTATTGCTCTAGCTAAAACTTTAAGTACTATATTGAGTAAGTATGGTGAGAGTGGACAGCCTTATCTTGTTCCTGATTTTAGTGGAATCGTTTTGAGTTTCTCTCCATTTAATTTGATGTTGGCTGTCGGCTTGCTAAAAATTGCCTTTATTATGTCTAGGTATGTTCCTTGTATTTCTGATCTCTCTAGAACCTTTATCATGAAGGGGTGTTAGATTTTGTCAAAGGCTTTTTCAGCATCCAATGAGATGATCATGTGGTTTTTTTCTTTCAAGTTGTTTATATGGTGTATTACATTGACAGATTTTCATATGTTGAACCATCCTTGCATCCCTGGGATGAAGCCTACTTGATCATGGTGGGTAAGTTTTTTGATGTGTTCCTGGATTCAGTTAACCAGTATTTTGAGTATTTTTGCATCAATGTTCATGAGGGAGATTGGTCTGTAATTCTCTTTCTTTGTTGTGTCTTTGTGTGGTTTGGGTATTAGGGTAACTATAGCCTCATAACAAGAGTTTGGTAATGTTCCTTCTGTTTCTATGGTGTGGAACAATTTGAAGAGTATTGGTATTAGGTCTTCTTTGTAAATCTGGTAAAATTCTGTGCTGAAACCATCTGGTCCTGGGCTTTTTTTGATGGGAGAGTTTTAATGACCATTTCTATTTCCTTAGGGGTTATTGCAGACCACTATTGTTTAAAGTTAGATTTCAACAATAACAAAAATTACAGGAACCCTACAATCTCATGGAAACTGAATAATGCTCAACTAAACCACCACCACTGGTTCAAGAAAGAAATAAGAAAGAAATTAAAGACTTCCTAGAGTTCAATGAAAATTAAAGTACAACATACCCAAACTTGTGGGACACTATGAAAGCAGTACTAAGAGGAAAATCCATGGCTCTGAATGCCCACATAAATAAGCTGGAGAAATCTCACACTAGTGACTTAACAGCACTCTTGAAAGCTCTAGAATAAAGAGAAGCAAACTCACCCAGGAGAAATAGACACAAGAAATAATCAAATTGAGAGCTGAAATCAATAAAATAGAAACAAAGAGAACAATACAAAGAATCAATGAAACAAAGAGTTGGTTCTTTGAGAAAATCAACAAGACAGACAAGCCTATTTCCAAACTAACCAAAAGACAGAGAGAGAGCATCCAAATTAAGAAATCAGAAATGAAAAGGGAGACATAACAACAGACAATGAGGAAACCAGAGAATCATCAGGTCATACGTCAAAAACCTATACTCCACAGAGTTGGAATATACAAAAGAAATGGACAATTTTCTGGATAGGTATCCTCCATCAAAGTTAAAAAAGACCAGATAAACAATTTAAGTAGGCCAATAACCCCAAAGGAAATAGAAACAGTCAATAAAAGTCTCCCAACCAAACAGGCCCAGGAACAGATGGCTACAGGACAGAACTCACCAGATTTTCAAAAAGAGCTAATTCCAATACTCTTCAAGTTGTTCCACACAATAGAAACAGAAGGAACATAACCAAACTCTTGTTATGATGCAAAATTACTCAATAAAATACTGGCAAACAGAATTCAAGAGCACATCAAAAACTTACCCACCATGATCAAGTAGGCTTCATCCCAGGGATGCAAGGATGCTTCAACATATGAAAACCTGTCAATGTAATACACAATATAAACAAACTAAAAGAAAAGAAAAACATCTGATCATCTCATTGGATGCTGAAAAGGACTTTGACAAAATCCAACACCCCTTCATGATAAAGGTCCTGGAGAGATCAGGAATACAAGGAGCATACTTAAATATAGGCAATTTACAGAAATCCCATATCCAACTTCAAATTAAATGGAGAGAAACCCAAAGTGATTCCATTAAAATCAGGAACAAGACAAGGCTGTCCACTCTATCCATATCTACTCAACATGGTACTCAAATTTCTAGGTAGAACAATAAGACAACAAAAGGAGATCAAGGTGATACAAATTGGAAAGGAAGAATTCTAACTTTCCCTATTTGCAGAAGATATGATAGTATTCCTAAGTGACCAAAAAAGTCTACCAGGGAACTCCTACAGCTGATAAACAACTTTAGTAAAGTAGCAGGATACAAGATTAACTAAAAAAGTCATTAACCCTCCTATATATAAATGATAAATTAGCTGAGAAAGAATTTAGAGAATTGTCACCCTTTACAATAGCCACAGAAATATAAAATACCTTGGGTAAACTCTAGCTAAGCAAGTGAAAGACCTGTATGATAAGAACTTCAAGTCCCTGAAGAAAGAAATTGAAGAAGATATCAGAAAATAGAAAGATCTCCCATGCTCATGAATAGGATCAACATAGTATAAATGACAATCTTACCAAAAGCAATCTACAGATTCAATGCATTCCCCATTAAAATCCCAACACAGTTCTTCACAGACTTGGAAAAACTCAACTTCATATGGAAAAACAAAAAACCTAGGATAGCTAAAGAATCCTGTACAATAAAGCAACCTCTGAAGGCATCACCATCCCTCACCTCAAGCTCTTCTATAGAGTTTTAGTAATAAAAGCAGTTTGGTATTGGCATAAAAACCAACACGTGGATCAATGTAATTGAATAGAAGATCCTGACATTAGTGTAAACACCCATGAGTACCTAATTTTTGATAAAGAATCCAAAACTGTACCATGGAAAAAAGAAAGCATCTTCAACAAATGTGCTGGCATTACTGGATGTCAACATGTAGAAGATTGCAAATAGATCCATATCTGTTGGCCATGCACAAAACTCAAATCTTAGTAAATCAAAGACCTCAACATAAATCCAGATACACTGAACTTGACAGAAGAAATAGTAGGAAGTAGTCTTGAATGCACAGGAGACCACTTCCTAAATATAACACCAGTAGCAGTCTCATTGAGAGTTAAACATGGGTAGTGTTCTCCCTTTGTCTTCCCCACAGAACCATGTGAGACCTGAGAAGTCATCAATACAAGGTAGAGTCAGAATCTTCAGTTGTGTCTCCACGTGAGTTATGGTACCAGAGAGGTGTCCAGGACTGGCTCAGTGATGGTTGCATAAAGGACAGGGTACATGAGGGTGAAGACAAAGTCTCCAGTTGCTCTGCTGTGTTTGGGGAACATTTGACTGGTAGAATGTACAGGTGTGTTAGTGTGGGAAATAAAGCCCCCAGGCCTCTTTCCCACTGAGCTGCTCCTGGCATGGGCTGCTATGAAAGTTTTTACCTGTACCCATCTCCCCACTCTGCTGAGCTAACGTTCCCAAAGAGCTCTCATGATATGGATTCCATCTGTCTCTTTCTGGTGGGCAATGAACCAGCAATGAGCAGACCCCATAGTCCTTAGTGCCATGCCACTTCTTTCCCTTTGGCCTTGGTCTGTAACTTCATTCTTACAATCCATGGAGGATCAGCACCATTTGGGTGTGATTTTCTATATGAGATCTTGGTCATTAACATATGACACTGAATGGCTACACAGTGTGATTTAAGACCAAGATGGGAAGGGAGGTATGCTGCTGCCAAGACACAGCTAAAGGTCAGTGCTCATGGCATTCCACATTGCTTTACTGGGGTTTGCATCACTGTGGAGCTGTCCTCATTAAATCTCACCAGGTAGGTTCCATAGCCCACTGCTCTCAGAGTGGTTTAACTTTCCTGAGGCCCCAGCAATGGGCAAGATGGGGAGTAAGGTGTTGGGTGAGATCAGGGAAGGCTTGCATAATAACAAGCCTTACCTATCAAGGGCATTACTCATGGGCAGTTTGCTTCCACCAATGGAGCATCAGTTCTTCTTTGACATGGTCCCTGCCATGTGGGTTATCCTAATCACCACCCAGCACTGGATCTGCCAGATCTTCAAAAGTGCTCATACCCAACACCCTACAACAGTATCAGCCCAATGACTCTGATATAATCCCAGAATAATAGCCATGTTTTCTTGTCCATCTACAGACCTCATCTTATCTCAGTGTCCTCTACCCTTCTGTGAGTCAGGACTTGTTCAATTGGAATTATACTGAGCAGTATGTGTTGGGAAGCAGAGTGGTACACAGCAGGGACTCACAAATAGGTTCCTAAGAGCCAGCCAAAGCCTGAAGGACAGCCCCTGCTACCTTTATTAGGAATCCCACAAGTAGACCAAGCTACTTCAGAACCATCAGATACGTGTAGAAGGCCTAGGTCAGTCCCATGTAGGCTCTCTGGTTGTTGGTTCAGACTGAGCTCCTATGAGCAGGTTAGTTGTTTCTGTTATGTTGGGATGTTCTTGACCCCTCTGACTCCCACAATCCTTCTTCTCTCTCTTTAGCAGGATTCCGTGAACCCCAAGAGGCCTAATGTTTGGCTGTGAGTCTCTGCATCTATTTCCAACACTTACTGGATGAAGACTCTCTGACAACATTTGGGGTAGCCAACAATCTGACCACTAGAGATGGCCAGTTCAGGCTGTGTATCTTCTATTACTATAAGTCTTAGCTGGGTTCATCCTTGTATATTTGGGGGAGTTTCCCTTGCCTCATGTTCTACCTAACCCTATTACGCTCCCCTGTTCCAGTCATCTTTCAGTGGAGTACCCCTCAGGCTCCTCCCAACCCAAACCCTCATGCTACCATCCTCACCTGCCCCCAGGATATCTCTTTTATTTCCCCTTTCAGGGAGATTCATGCATCTGCCATTGGGCTTTCCTTGTTACCCAGCCTTGAATTTGGTTAAGTCTCTCTTATTGTTGGCCACTGCTTTGGAATTAGTCATTTTGGGAGGAGTTATGTTGTCCTGGGTTTTTCAAGTTATTTCTGTTTCTGTTATGGGCCTTGCTCATCTGGATTTAGTTGGTTACTTAAGTATTTCTGTTTCCTTTGTGTTTGAGAGTGTTTAGATTGATGTTTGGAGTTCCAAGTTTGGTTTTGTTTGGCTCATCTGTGTTCTGCTTGAGCTCAGGTGTGGAGACACATGATGCTGGTTTGTAGGTGAGATAATTGCCTGATGTTGGATTATC
Source organism: Onychomys torridus (assembly GCF_903995425.1). Classification (NCBI taxonomy): domain Eukaryota; kingdom Metazoa; phylum Chordata; class Mammalia; order Rodentia; family Cricetidae; genus Onychomys; species Onychomys torridus. Next base: position 5,096,207 of record NC_050464.1, read on the forward strand.
TAGGAGTGGTATCACTTCTGACCTCACCAACCAGAATTCAGGAAATAAGATGAGATATGTGCTGGGGCAGGATTCAGAATGTTCCACATCCTCTGATCTCATGAGCCAGTTATGTGTATGACAATGGTTGTGTGTGCTGGTCACGATGTGTTAACATGTATTCTGACCTCAAGAGCCATATTCATGGAGTGTAGTGGGTATATTCACCAATATTTGATCCAGAAAGTGAACAAGCTATGATGTTGCCACAGTTCTTCCAGCCTCCCAAACTGACCTTCCTACAACCACTGTTGCTGCTTATATGTCCCATGATTAACTATCTCAAGTGTTTATGCCCTCTGATTGGTGCTTAAAATAATAAAAACACACTCAGATTCCTCCTCTGTCTCTGTATACGTCATCGGGCACTATTTCTTGTGTTTACCCCCATTCAGCAGTATTTCTCCAATCTGTCTGCTTGAGATGTGTTCTATGATTAACTTCGTTAAAATAACCTCACCCCATGGATTTGCATTATACTCGTCCTTGATTTGTTTTCTCCCTGAGATCTAGTCAACCTTAAAACTTCTATTGGTCATATAGGTTTATATTACAGTCTTAAAGCCAGCAGTTAGTAGGTGAAGTTTGGAGGATTCCAAATTGAGGCCAGTCCAGGGATTCTGTCCTAGTATACTTTGTATTGTTGACAGACAAATCCTGACATAACCCAATAAGGTAGAAAGAGTTTATTTGGCTCCCATGTCCTGTTCAAAGTCCATCATTAGGGAAGTTTTCTAGGAACTCTAGCAGATTCAGAAGACAGCTCTTATTGGCTTGCTCTTCATGGCTTCTTCAGTTTGCTTTGTTACTCAATTCAGGACCAAAATACTGAGGTGGAGGCACCCACGGTGGGCCTGATCTCCCACACTAGGCATTAATAAAGACATAGTCCTGTAAACTACACGCAACTTCAAAATCACAGGTCTAGTTTCAGACACTTAGCACAATAACCCTCTTTGTTCTTAAGCCATCTTTCTGTGTATTGGATGGATGTAGAAAAGATGATATTGAGTGAGAGAACCCAGATGCAGAAAGACAAACTCCAGAGATTATAACCATCAGTTGTTTTTGAATTACAAACTTCTGATGTGAGTATAAAACATGGAGGTACAGACAAGGGAAGGGATACCAAAAGTACCCTACACTAGGTTTTTGTGTCTAGCTCTGGCTGTATGTAAATTCCTCTTACAGAGCTTGATACCATGTCCTCCCAGAGATCTTCCTGAGATCCACCTAGGGAGATTGTACCTAGAAGGAGTAGAAATCTAGCCCTGTGTGTGTATGTGGGGCTTTTGCTGTGGGGAGAAAATGTCTAGAAGTAACAGACACATAGTTGTATATGTGTATAAGAGATGGGCTAGAGGTAAGGTTTTACCAGCAGGGCCTGTACATACTTTGTGTGTGTGTGTGTGTGTGTGTGTGTGTGTGTGTGTGTGTGTGTGTGTGTGTATTTGTGTGTGTATGAGAGACCAAAAAATAGAGAGTAGACAAAGAGAGGAGAGAGAGGAGAGAAGAGGGGAGAGAGAGAGAGACAGAGAGACAGAGAGAGACAGACAGAGAGATTGACGGTAGGTAATGGACAACTAGCAGCAGAAGCACCTTGCTGGCTGTGTGTAAATACAGCTTTGGCTCTATGTGGGACACCTCACAGGACCTAACACCTAGAGGTGTATGTGGGGTTGATTTTTGTATGGGTGATGCCTCTCACTCACAGGAATTAACACCTACAAGTATATGTGAGGATTTCCTTGTATGGTGGATGTCTTCTAGGACCTCATAGCTAGCTGAGAGTGCATTCAATTCATGAAGGCATTTGTAAGAGCATGTGTGCCTGAGTGTGTTTCTGAGTGTGTGACCGTCTACCTGGTCTTTGATTATAGGGGAGGGTGTGCATACAGGTAAACTAGCTGTGTAAGAATATTGCACTGTGAATATAGGAAAGGAGGTATGTATCAGGACCTGACACCTAGTCCTGAGTAGACAGCTTTGTCTGTTGCGGAGTGAGGACAGCAGGACCTGACCTTGGACTCTGTGTCTCTCTGTTTCTGTCTACCTCTTTGACTCTGTCTCTCTTTGTCTTTGTCTCGTCTGTCTGTCTCTGTGTATGTGTTTGGCTGCAGGAGATGGACACTCAAAAGGGCAGCACACTGATGGCTCTGTGTAAATATGGCTTTGGATGAATTGGGGAGACCTTGTTGACGTGATGGCTAGAGGAAAGTTCATGAGCATGTGCATGGGATCATACAAGCATGTGTGCCTGAGTGTGTGAGTGTGTGGCTGTGCACCAGGAATTGACTATAGGGGAGGGGTACCAGTGCTAGAAAACTAGCAGTGTAACTTTATGGTCCTTTGATGTAGGGGAAGAGGTGCCCAGCAGGGTCTGACACTTAGATCTGGGTGTGCGGCACTGCAGTAGCTGTGGTGATTCCTAGGAGGAATGTGACCTAACCATGTATGTATATGTGGTTGTAAGGGAAAAGATAATTACTAGACCCTGACATTTGTGTTATAGTATGTGGGCGTCTGTTTTTGGTTTCTGCTGCTGTAGGTAAGGGGATCCTTAGAAAGACCAGATACCCAGCCGTGTGCATGGGGCTTTAGCCATTGGGTTGTTGATCTCATGGAGGACAGGCTTCCCAACTGTATGAAAGGAGCATTTTCTTCATGGACAGTTGACAGAGCAGGACCTCACACCAAGGCACGTGTGTTTGGCACCTGCTGTAGAGACACTTTTCAGAGTAGCACCAGACACCTAGAAATGTGGGGGTGGGTTTAAATTTAAGTGTGGGGACACCTTACAGATGATGACACCTAGTGTTGCAGGCAAAGAGAAAACTTGGCTTCTTGATACAGTACAAATAAAGTCAAATTCCTCCCCCAGGCCTGTATTGATCAAGTCTCACATTTCTTGTTTTCTACCCTTATTCTCCAAAATATCTCAAGTCCACAACTTGAAGATACTTTTTCTGATCAACTTCATTAATAATATACTGACCCTGGGCTTCTCTTTGCCTAGTCACTGACTCATTTTCTCTAAGACAGCTATCTCCATGACAATGCAGCACATTCTCTGACCACTTCCCACAAGTTCAAGCACAATTGCACACCCCCACACATATATTACACACACACACACACACACACACACACACACACACACACACACTTCTTTATGACATCATCATCTTTAGCACTGCTCTACATATATTACTATTGAACAGGCATGGCTGGAAACCCCCCTGGAATCCTACATACTGCTAGGTGTCATGTCCTAATGGATCTAGACAGCTCCCAACAGCTGCCACTCAACATACACTGTTGTGTTCATAAGACACACTGCAGAGAATCCTGCTGCTTCTCCCACAGAGACTCATCCCACTATCAGGGGCTGCCCACACAACAGACCTTTCTAGCTACTGCCCTCTAGTCCTGCTCCCAAACCCACCCATGTACCACTGCCCTGCTGGACACTCCTACCCTTGACACTATAGCCTGAGACACACTGCTTGGTTTCAGGCTTTGCTGGACACCTGCCTGAGGCCTGGAGCCCCTACTGTGTATCACATCCTCAGGACTCCCCAGTCCTAACCCGGATATTGTGATGACAACAGGCCTCATCTGTTTCTCTTCCTGCACCCGTCCCGCTGCCGCAAAAGCACTGCTAATTTTCAGCCATGCTTACACCCAAGCACCTGTCTGGTAGTGTATGTTGTCAACAGAATGGTGTTATTTTGGGTCAGATGTCAATATATATGACTGAAATCTGCACAGAGTGGTAGTAAGAGCATGACAGCAAGAAACTTGATATGCCATTGATGGAGATGTTAGCAGAGCTTTTAAAATTGCAGTGTGCACTGGGCCAGTAGTGAATATACAGGATAAGGATGTGTATCAACATTGTAGGATACCTATCACGTCATGTGTGATGGAGCCTGGTGTTCAAGTGAACCTGACACACAGCACTTTATATGCACCGTGGTTTGGGAAGGGGTTAATGTCCAGCATGATGCAGTAACTAGCAGTAGAGCCTGAGACCCATCACATTGTATCGCATAGGAAGGAGTCCAGTAGAAGCTGATGCCTAAGCAGTGTAGGTGTGTCCTCAGCAGAAGAAGGGTGTCCCGCAATGCTAATTGCTATGTATTTTGGAAGACCTGACCGTGTTCCCAGAACGGTCTGATGGCTGTTGATTAATGTGGGGTATGATGTTAATCTGGACTTGGTACCTAGAGTGGATGTGTGGTCACAGGGGTGGTGGTATGTCCAGTGTGTTTGATAACTATATGTCAGAGGGGAGCAGTGGAAGAACGGGGTGTCAAGCTCTGCACAATCCCTACTGAGTATGTGTAAGTTTATGGCTGAGCTGGTGTCTGTCAAGGTCTGATCATTCCTTATGAAGTAGGTTGGCAGTGTGCGAAGTGATGTCTGAGCATGCTTGACACTTCAGAGTGTATGTGAGGCATTGAGGGATCCAGCAGAGCTGACACCTAGCAGTGCATGTGGGACAACTGCAGGGTGATGTGTGCATTTCAGGGCTTTCAGCTAGCCTTGTAGGAGTTGCCATGGAGTTTGTAATGCCCAGCAGGTCTGATATCCAACAGGGATATCTGGTTGATGGAATGTGGTATTCTGGGGACCCTGATACTATCATTGTAGATTTTGGTGGTTGGGTGTGATATTCAAGAGGGCCTGAAGCCTAGCAGTGTATGTGGAATTTCAGTGATATTAGGATGTCAAGTGGGGTCCAATGCTAGCAGAGTATTTGAGTACAGTGGCAAGAGAGTGTCCTGTATGGCCTGATAAGTAGCTGTTAATAAGGGATTACATGAGTGGCATTCTCGATCCTGATTTAGGAATACATGGGAGGTGTTTGTGAGCATTTGTTCAGTGAGGGCTGATACCTCGCAGTCAATGTGTGATTTGGTTGGAAGTATGCTTCACCCATACTTAGAAGTAAGTGTATTAGAAGCTGTGTGTGTGTGTGTGTGTGTGTGTGTGTGTGTGTGTGTGTGTGTGTGTGTGTCTGATGTAGAGATTGTTTTTCATGGTCTGACAGCTGGTGGTACAAGTGAGATGTCATGGCTGTAGTGTCCCATGCTGTATTTAACTAGTGTTGTCTGTCAGTACAGGAAGATTCCAGGAGTATTTGAACCAGGCAGTAACTGTGTGTCCTTGTCAGGAGATAAAGTGTCCAACAGGGCCTGATACCTTTCCCCATGTCTTAGTACACTGTGGTTGGAGGCATGTCTAGCATGGTCTAGAATCTAGCATTGTGTGTGGGACAGACGAAGAGAATTGAATATGTAGTCCTAATACCTAGAGAACTATGTGGTGAGCGTGGGTGAGGGGTGTCCTTCATGTCCTTATACTGACACTGTATGGAAGTTGTTAACAAGGGTAGGGGTATGTGTAGCACATATGAGTATCTAGGTGTCAGACCTGCTGCTTTCCCAGCTGACTGGACCATCCGTAAGTGCTGTTATCAGATCAGCTGGACAGCTCATCTCCATCCCACACAATGTGATAGGTTTCAGCCCTCCTCACACCACACAGCACACACTACACCTCCATGTCCTCATAGTCACACAACGTTCACTGTCAGGGATTTGTTGTCTGCTGGGGTGTGTCAGGGGCCAGGCTCTCTCTAGATGTCCAGGGGGAGTGTCTGCTCCAGTCATGCTCCAGATTCTGTATTTCATGTCTGGTGGCATCAGGGCTCCCGAGTCCACAGTTCATCTTCTCTGGGTTATTTCTGATCCTCCTTTTTTATAAGGCAGGAAATCATGTAGTCCTCTTCTATAAGTTTATGTGAACATTACAGTGTTTGGATTTGAGGTCAGTTGAAATGCTGTGTTCATTTTTTCAATGGGTTCTCTATTTTTAAATCTTTCTTCTGCAATCATTTGAGGACAAGCCATTCTCTCTGCCTTGATTTCCATGGGTGACTATTAGAAAATCAGCTATCAGGACCTCGCTGTGTCTGTTTCTGAGCTTTCTGTTCTGTTCCCAGTGTCCAGTCTCCATTACTTCCATGTAGCCCTTTGTGGATCTCTGAGGCTTGGTGGGAAGTCCTGGAAGAAGATCGGGGTCTGGAGGGATCTCTCCTGTCTTCTGCCATGTCTATATTTAGGTCCATTTGGTTGTTACTTCTTGTGTTTGAACATTAGACTGGGTTTTCCTGAGTGTATAGATGAGGTGCAAACATCTGTTACCTTTAGAATAACAACTGGAGGAACCTCTGAGCTCATATTGTTGAATTCCTCTCCTCCAGAAGTCAAAGCATTCTAAATTCCAATTTATAGAAACTATGTTGGATTTCTAATTATGTACTTTAGTATTTGTTTGTAAATTGTCTCTAGCTAATATCAGTGAGAGATGGGCCAACTGCATGACCTCAAGTTCTGCCTCTCCATGTAAGTGGAAGCCTGCAACAGATGGTCCATGGACACTGCCCTTCTCAGGAGATCCAATCCTGAATTCAGAAAAAGAAGCACATTTAATTTCCAAGGCTCTTCTGAGATATGTCTTGCCTGCTCAGGCAGATTTTCTTTGTTATCTGTGAGGACAGAGAGGCATAGGCGACTTTCTGAGCTGTCAAAATGCAAAGGGGTCTAAGTTGGGAAGGGATTCAACACTAAGTACCCACTGGGAGGCTTTCACAAGGGGACGCTCCTGTAGATTCCCCAGATCTTATTGGTAATTTGGGGTGGTTGTCTGTAGTTGGATGGTGGCAGAGAAACCATGTCACCATCCTCCATAGCATGTCTTCTTGTTGCTGTGTGGAGCCTTGGAGTTCCTCTGGAGCTCAGACAATGACATGCTAATCTGCTAGGAAGGAAAGGTTAGAGGTGCTCTTTTCCCTCAATGTCACTAATGCACAATGTGCACATACTCAGGAATTCTCAGGGTCCACGATTCAGGATATGACCAGGTACCTAAAAGAAAAAGCTCATGTTACACCATTGGTGAGGTTGTCAGAAAGATTCATTCTCTACCCTAGACCTGTGGCCTTTCATAACAGGAGGTTTATTTTTGGTGGAACTCAGGACCTAATGAGGCAGGAATCACGTCCCTTTCCTTCCTATGTGACCTTCCTCAGGGAGAACTCAGTGGGGTCTCCTTGGAAGCCCTGATTGTAGGGACTTGTGTGTCCTAGCCCCTCTGTTACTGTCCCATAAACAGGCTCTAAGATTGAGAAGGAAAGGCAGTTTCCACCAACATGTCTGTTTCTAGGCACTGTGCTTCCTGCACCCAGTTCACTGAACACTTGCCTACATGAGACAAGATGCACATATGGTGAAGATGAGCTTTGTCTCAGAACATATCCAACAGAACCTGCAGATCCGAGGAGAAAAGGATGGTCATCATGAGAGTTCTGGAGTTGACCTCTGAGATACAAGAGATGCAGTCTGTTACCACACTAGTGATCCTGTCTGTGTCAATGACCTGGGAGGAATGTAAACAGTCCCAACCAGCCAGGCTCTGTCCAAAAGAGCAAGCTACTGAGCATACTTAGATACACTTTTCTCCACCAGGAGGAGAGTATTACTGAGCAACTTTGGGGAAATGCATATAAATATCTTGGTACAAATAACATGTATTGTCTACAATTTTCCTGATGGTAGGCAGTGGGGGAAGGAGGGTATTGAGTGTGTGAGCCTCATCATAAGCTGACTTCTCTCACATAACAGTCCAAAGGCCTCCAGATGCTCCCTGCAGTGGCCAGCGATATAAGAAGTTCACATTATACTTACCTGGCCACTTGGGCATTAACTCTGGTTCTTAAGGGTCACGTTCTTAGATGCCACCCCAAGGGCTTAGAGTCCTTGTCCACATATGCTGTCTCCTGAGAGACTCCATGCCTGGCCACAGTACCCAAGACTCCCTTCCACAGGTCCCAGTTTCAGTTAAGTGCCTCAGGGTGAATCCTGCCTTTGTGGTCACTCACTGACCAACAGACAAGCCATGGTCTTGAGGATCAATCAGGCCATTGTCTCTTGGCTGGTTTCCCTTGCTAGGTCTTGTGAATCCCCATGCCCCAGTCTCTGGAACCCAATACAGACTAAGTCACTGGCCAGTGACAGAATGGATGTCACAACATACAGGTGTTGAGAAGATGTTCACCATCTTTGAATCAAAGTGCTCCTTCTCAATGCTGTTAGGTTCAGAGGGGAGAGATGTGCCACCTACACAGAGTTATCTCGGTGTCACTCTGTAGCCATGCCTTAGCTGTGTCTCCTCTCCTCTCCTCTCTCGTCCTCTGTAATACAAGCTAAGTGACCACCTACTCTTGGGATTGAGGCAGACCTAACTGGTCAGCCTCATTCTTCCTAACCTCTAAGCCAGAGTCATGTTTAGACCAGAAACCAACAACTAAGCATCTACTACAGGCTGTTATGTAGTGGTCTCAGTGATGCTTTCAGCCATGTGCTGCCCCCAGTTGAGCCTTGGCATTCACCCCCATCAGAGTGGCCATCCTTCACTGCATGGAGAGGTTGTCTGCCTGTCAGCTGAACCTGACAACAATTTAGACAATCAGCCCAGCAGGACAAGCAAGCAGACAGCCTAGCTGAAAGCCATAGCTCTGTGGCCAACAAGGCTGTCTAGGCCTGACCACTTACCCAGTGGGACCTGGGGACAAAGTAGTTTTAAGAGATTGGACCCCACCTCTGACCATTGTGCCCTAGGCTAGGTAAGGCTACTCACTTCCAAAGTGGAGCACAGTCCCAGCATTCCATCCAAAGTGGTACCCATTTCCCTCCAGCTTGCTGTCATTTTCTGTTAGGAGTCAAGTATGGTCCTGATAAAACTCCTTACAGTGAGGCACCTTCACCAACACATAAACTAGACCAGCATGCAGTGGGACTGTGTCTTTTCTGATGGCAGGACACAGGGATAAATGAGGCTGAAAATACAACAGCAGGGAAGGAGGGAGAGGAAGGAGAGGAAGGAGCTCTCTTAACCTCAGGTGGGGAAACATTTCACTAGGATCAGAAATCTGAAGGGTGGATAGATTAATGAGTACTGCTAGTTATTACCCTGCAGACTGGTCCACATGATCTGCACAGTCATGGGTAGATTATACCTGGAATTGGCTCATGTCCCCTTCAGACAAGGATGCTGTGAAACACCAGCCCTGGACCCTTGATAACTAAGGATTCCTGTAGGGAAACCTGTGGTAGCTGGCTTACCTCCTCCTGTGCTGGACACAGACCCTTTATGCTGGGGAAGTGAGCACACTGCCATCTGGACTTCCTACAGAGCTCCAACTTCTGCTGTCTCAGGCCACACCTGCAAGTCACCACCCCGTGTCTCCTGAGGTAGAGAGCTCATCACTTTAAAGTGAAAGGACATGTGGAAGGAACTTTAGGGGAACTTGAACTATGTGTCGCTTAAGCTAGACCTACTGTGCATCCCTCTCCCCGGGACTCCTCCCGCTCTCTCCTCCATCCTCTCCAATTCCTCCCTGAGCCAGTTCTTTCCTGCTGCCTCTGCAATCTCTGGGTCTCACCTTCTGCTCTCCATCTCCAACTCAATCATGTCACTTTATTTAGAAGCAGGTTTGTACTGTGGCACTGGTGATTTTGAGGTCAGAGTTTTAAATTTGCATGTCCACACAGTGAAACAAGTCAATGTGACAACTGCAAAGGACAGACGACAGTATCCAATACAACATTAGTGTAGTAGACACCTGAGACCTGGAACTGACCAGTGACTCCTCAATGAGCACTAACAAGTGAAGATGTGTGGACAGAGGGGTTTACAGTGTGACTCTGTCACACTCGGTCAGTGAAGCTTCCACGAGGAGATCTTTATGTCTTCCCTTTTTAATTTATCTTATTTCCCTTTTTATTCTCTTAAATTTTGTCTTATTGAGGCAGGTGTAGGAGTGGAGGGTGGGTGTGAAGTGATGGGGACATGAATGTGATCAAGATAATGATGTAAAAGACACATAGAACGAATATATAAATGAATAAATAACTCAGTAGAGTAAATAAATAGATGAAATAAATAAATGAATAGCATACAGGGCAAAGAGCACATACTTGCCCCCAAGAATAAATGAAATTTAGACAGTTTTCAGAAAACAGATACACGTGAGGATGACTGTGTTATGTGGGACAAGTTTGTCCCAAAAGACAAGGGTCACTGTTTTCTTTCATATGCAAAATCTTCAGGTCATCAGAGCCAGAACATGAACAACAGAACACTCAGGACATGGAATAGGACAGTGGTCTTCCTGGGATGGTTCACAATGTTCTTGGGAAGGGCTGGTCACCTCTACCATCACAGACTGTCTAGAGTGGGCTGCACAGAGTCCCAGTTGGTTTAGAATCCAGAAACCGAGCTCAGAGCAGTTTGTCATTCGTTGCAGGAAGGGCTTCCGTTCTACTCGGTGATTGCGGCTCCCATTTGAGCGCTAACGGCAGCGAGGCGGTCCCAGCAAGGGCCTCAGACCTCGGCTTTGGGTGAGAGAAAGTGGCCTGAACCAAGCAGACCGCTCGGAAGTCCACCGGAGGGAAAGCCCCCTGTGAACAGCTGGCCACCAAGGCAGCCAAGAACAGCGCGCCCTCTACTGGTGGGGCAAAGAAACCTCATCGCTACAGGCCCGGGACCGTGGCTCTAAGAGATATTTGTTGTTACCAGAAATCGACCCAGCTGCTCATCCGGAAGCTGCCTTTCCAGAGGTTGGTGAGGGAGATCGCCCGGGATTTTAAGACCGACTTGAGGTTTTAGAGTGCAGCCATTGGTGCCCTTCAGGAGGCCAGTGAAGCATACCTGGTGGGGTTGTTTGAAGATACCAATCTGTGTGCCATCCACGCCAAGAGAGTCACCATCATGCCCACAGACATCCAGTTGGCTCGCCAGATGGGGGTGGGGTGAGAGCTTAAGTCGAGGCGGTTTTTATGGCATTTTGTAGTAAATTCTGTAAAATACTTTGGTTTAATTTGTGACCTTTTATGGTAAGAAATTGTTTATAATATGTTGCATTTGTTCTTAAGTCATTCCATCTTTCACTCAGGATGAACGGGAAGAGTGACTGTTCACAGACCTCAGTGATGTGAGCACTGTGGCTCAGGAGTGACAAGTTGCTCATATGCAGAAGGGATGGGTGATACTACTTGCTTCTCATGATGCATGTTTCTGTATGTTAATGACTTGTTGGGTAGCTATTAAGGTACTAGAATTGATAAATGTGTACAGGGTCCTTTTGCAATAAAACTGGTTGTGACTTGATCCAAGTGTTTAACCATACATCACTGTGATAGAATTTGGGCTTTTTCAAAGGTTGAAGATAAAGGTTTAACCACAGTCTATCAGTTTCCTAAAAAAAGAGAAAAAAAAAAAGGAAGAAGAAAGTAGACCTGGCAGCTATAGACTACACTACGTGCATTTATAATAGCTATTTTATATATTGTAGTGTTGAACATTTTTAAATTAAATGTTTTACATTCACAAGTGGTGGGGAGTCTTGTCATTAAGGTGTGTGTAATTTAGTCCAGTTGGTATTTCCTGACTAGACTGCATTTGTTTAACAAAGTAGAAAAATGCTATGCATATTAAACCTTGCATGAGTCCTCATTCTACCACAGGTTAACTAACCCTCTACCCGATAACACACACACTAACGGGGATTTTATTTACAAGGGCTCTAGAGTACAGTAACAAGTTATTCACACCAGCATCACCTGTTACTGATCTAGATAGTGCAGCTTCTCATTGTGTTGTTTGGTCTTATACCTAGACTGAGTTTGGTTTTGTTTCTTTTTTAATCTTTAAGGGGAAAAGTACAAGGTTTGTTTTTTCCTGGTGGAGATTAAACATGGGGTAAAAGAGTACAGCTTCTGCTTATTGGAATAATAAGCTGCCAATAAAGATGGGTTAGGTTACACCTGGACACTGTCCTGGCAAAGTCCTTTTTATAGAGATGGCCTTCAAGTGGTTTTTAAAAGTATCCTATTGAAGTTTTTAGGTCAATTATGTATGTTGACTAAATTTACAAAAAAAAAAAAAAAAGAATACAGAAACCTGTAGCCCTGGGCTCTCCATTAGCCAGAGAACATGAACAAGGTTCAATGGCCTAAAACCAACCCAGAGTGGTTTTGACAAGTAACAAAAGTACCGTGGGACCCACAAGCAAGAGTAGCAAGAGTAGACAAGCAGACAAAATCTGGGTGTCAGATGAGCAGAACTGGAAGCTCCTATCTAGAATTTGTGGCTTCATGCACTGCCTCTGCCACAGGTGTCCTTAAAGTGACAGCCCTGCCTTCAACATCCCAAGACAGGCACTAGCTGTCTCAGTGACCCACCTTGAGTCCTCAGCTGTGATCTCATGGCTCAAATGGAAAGAACTCAATCAGACCAGGTAGCCAATCTGGACTCTCCTGATTGGTCAGGTTGAAGTCATGGGATTTGTGCCTGGACTGCAGGTGGGGATCCTGTGAAAAGGGGTTAGAGAGTAGCATTTGCATGCTCTGTGCCTGGTTTCCAAGGATGTATCAGCTGGGACATACCTCCTCCAGCCCACTGACTTGGGTCCCCAGAAGATTCATGACAATTCTTACCTCCAGGTATCTGTTCAGTGGTGGACATAGACTTCTATTCTGAAGGTTAGATTTGGACTTTGCTGCAGTTTGTAGTCCATCCTGGATGACAGTGCCTTCAGTTCAATCCCTGACCGTGTCAGGATGAAAGAAGCACAGAACTGTCTCCTTTCCCACAAATGTTTGGAGGAATTTACCATTGATGCTGTACATACAGTACTTGAAGCCAAGCATGGCAGTCCAACTCTGTAATTGCAGCACTCAGGAGGCAGAGAAAGGGGGTCAATCTCTGTGAGATTGAGAGCTGCATGTTCTACACAGACAGTGTCGGCATAGTCAGGGCTATATAATGAAATCCAGTCTCAAAAAAGGTAAAATATAAAATGATGATTCAGGAAATTTCCCTATCTCATTTCCAGAAATCAAGAGACTCCTCAACCATTTCTCAGCCTTGTCTTCACTGATATGCAGCAGAAACACAGTCTGACACCGGGTGATACCCACAAACTGAAAATTTCTCTCTCTCTCTCTGAACAACCTGACAAGGTCTTGTTCTGTGTACATGGGACCCACCAGATGGTCAGGGTTCTAAAAGTCAGTGACAGCACAAGCTGGCATCCTGCTGGGAAGATCTGGCCAAAGCCTTTAATACGCATCAGGGTTTGTTAACAGGCCAGAGTCAGATGGTCAGAATGAAGCTAGAGGCCAGATACAACAAGAAGATGGATCCTCCCTTGTCACACCTCTGCAGTCTCTCAGTATCCCATTGCCCTTCAGTTGAGAAAGTCAATGAGAACTTTCCCTGTGTGTCATGGATGCTGGCACATGCCACCTCATGGGATCCTTTTCACCACATCCAGAGCAGGCTTCCGAGACTCATCTTCTACCACAAACAGACACCTACTGTACTCAATCTTATCTTCAGGTGCGTTATTCACACAGATTAGGGCCCTGGATTCCCTGACAAGTTCATTTCCACTTGCTAACTCAGTGAGCTGCTCCCTACCTGGAAGGTGACCTGGAAAACAGATCAGACACTACACTCAACTATTGCTTCACACTGCATCAGTGGCTGTCATCAACAGATCAATGATGATCAAGGTTTGCTTGTAAGCCTGACCCCAAGGGTGAGCATTGGTCATGAAGAAGTCCCATGGCAGCTGGCCTGGCAAGGCCTACTTACCTTCCCACATTGGAGCAGAACAATGTTAATGTAAGGTCAAATGTCAGTTATAAATCCCTCCAAGAGATTGGAAAATGGTGCAAGATTCTTGGGTCAGGAGGTGGGAGACAGCAAGAGAATCCTGGATGAAGGAGGCTATGGAGACAAAGACATAGATGCCATCAGATCTGCCAAAGGCCTTGTCACCTGGAGCAGGAGAGGACTCCACTGAACCCTTTTCTCTTGCCACACCCTTCTTCAGTACCCCAGAATGGGAATCCCTTTACAAAGAAGCCTCATATGTCTCTACCTTCCATATGCCGGGAACCATCAGGGCCCTCCTCCTCATGACAGGCAATAGAGTGCCAGAGTTCACACCAGAGTTCACACTCAGCTCTATTTGAGTTATTTCTTCCTGGTCTCACTTCTTCAAGACCCCTGCCCCAGCAAAACATCCTTTTCTCCTGACTCATTCCAGGTAAGCTCCTCTGGAGAGACTCTACCTTCTCTACAGGTCCTCTCATTTCCTCTTCATCCTCTCCACCTCCTTTCCCCTGTTCCTCCCCTCATCTCCACTCTCCCATCTCCCACTGGTTTACAGTTCCTGCAGTTCTTCCGAAAGACAGTCAGAAAGCAGTTTGGAGGTGATGAAGTGATCAAAGAAGAGGGAAGCCTGAGACCTGTATGCCAGTCTGTCCTGTTGACAAGGCAGCCCTTTTAGATGTCATGGAACCCTGGTCCCACGGGAACCATGAGGGATGTAAACATTCATTGGGTCGATGCTACATGTGATTTCCTTAGGGATATTCAACAATAGTGTAGGGGCAGCTGTGAGTTGAAGGATGGGGAAGATGGTAGCTGAGACCTAATAACTGGAGGATGGATACTGGAACCTGTAGACCTAACACATCATCAAACAGGACACACATTTCCAGCCTGGATCCTTCCTGTTGCACTACACCACACCAAGACTGTAGTTCAAGTAGACCATTTCACTTTCCCCAAATAAAACCCGAAAGAATAAAGAAAGTGCCTCTCTTGGGGACTTTAACAAACAGGACTTACTCAGCACTGAGAAGGACAGGATCCACTGACCAATAGTGCTGCATCTTTCTCCTGCTATACCCACATCTGTAGGAAAGACACGATGCTATTTCCAAGACAGCATCCTACTTGTGTGCCTTGACACATGCTAGGAACCATCGGAGCAGGCCCTCTGCTCCTCATTGCTGGCTGCTCCTAGGTCCCTCCCACTCTGCACTTCAGGGAAGTTTGTTCCTTATGTAGACTGTGCGTGGCCAATGTCACAGGTCAACACACACATCTACTCATGTTATTTGGTTGACAGGAAGTTCCTCAGAACAGACTCTACTCCTTATTCTACACTACCTCTCATGTCCCCTATTCCTGTCTCAAAATTGTTTCCTAATTAGTCCCCTATATCTCCATTCGCCCACCTCCATTCTCCAGAGGACTTACACAGGTCTTGATGTTCTTTCCAAAAGGTAGTCACAGAATAAGTTGGAGGGTTAAAGTGACCAAGAAGAAGAGCAGCCGAGATTGGTATAAAACTCACTCCTGGTGGTAGAGGCTGCTGTTTTCCATGCAGTGTGCTTGTCCTACAAGCACAACCAAAGCTAGGAAGGTAGAGGGTCATGGGGTCCATGTGCCTTATGACCCTCTTTGTCTCACAACAGTTCTGAAGCTGGATGAGGTTAGAGATGCAAAGTGGCAGCTGAGACCCAATAGCTGGAGGATGACTGCAGGCAGGAGCCTGTTGCCCTGGGTTGGAGGGAGCTGGCACTCTGGAGATCACTTCTGGCTCACTTCTGTGGCAGTCACTCCTCGCCAGCACTGGAATTCTATTGGACCATTTCAGTTTCCGCACTTCAAAGCAGAAAAAACAAAACAAAACAAACACAATTATTAGTGACTTTGGCAGATAAAAGTTCTTTGCCATATTTCTCTTCCAGATTCCTCCATTCTGACCCTTGGCCCCTTTAGACAAACTCTCCTCCCTTCCTTCCCACACTGTGGTCCCCATGCTATGCTATCTGCTTTTGCCTCAGCCTTCCAGCAATTCACATGATCAGGAAGCTGTGAATTTGCCATCTAATGTGCCACATATCTGAAATTCTGGGCCCTCTGAGGGGGTACAACTTTTCATTTAAAAAGGATATTGAAATAGCATATTGAATATACAATAGGAATTCATCTGTGTGGCCCAACCTACTGTTCTCCATGTAGGTCTCCACTGTCCTCTCTTTTCCTTGAAGCCCCTGATGCAGGGGTTCAGGGCTCACCTTGGGGTGAGCAGCAGCAGCAGCACAGTGCTCTCAGTGCATGGGAAATTCGCTTCTTCACCAGTTTCCAGAACCTGAATGGCCTGGATCCAGATGTTGTGGATGCCACCTGGGGCTGGTCACTGGGAAAGTCTGGCTCCTGGGATGAATCTTCTTCAGAGAAGCCCAGATTCAGAAATCCTGTGAGTGTTGCATCCAGGACTGATTCAGGTGGGGATGAGAGATTGACAAGCAGATGGTCAACAGCATTCCTGTTGACTGCAATGTCCCCTGTAGCAGTGTTGATGACATCAGCCATAAGAGCATCTCTTTCTGGGACTATGTTATCTGAACAGGGCATCTCATCCGGGAAAGAGTATATGTGGGGCATGGTATAGCTTCTGCATACTTCGCCTCTTTCTTCCACACCCTCCTCCTTAAAGTGACTCTTCGCAGTTTGTGCACTGGTTGTAAATGCTGGATTACTGGCTCTCCTCATCAAGAGAAGAGATGGGCGAACAGGACCTGCAGGGCTGCTAGTTAGCCATGGTACCTCATCTTGATGATAGCTGTCCCCACAACTCAGTTTGTATTTTAGAATATTGCATGTGGCCATGACATTATTATTTTGTTGCCTGTGAGTTAGGGATGACACAATATCCTCACAGGTATAGCCGATGGTACACATAGTCTCCATGACCTGGGGCAGTATTTCTTTGGTGGCAGGAAGTACATGTTCTTGAATGGGGCCTAGCCATGGTTGTTCCACAAGCTGGCAGATTGTGATCTGGTACCAGGTGGGGACCATGAGTAGTCATGCAATGATAATGTGACAGGGTTTTGACAAGTGGTAGGGAACGGGACACATTGTGGTGGTGAAGAGACTGTGCATACCATCAAGGGTTTCTTCCATGTATGGAAAGTACCCTGTGACCAGGACATATAGGACAATACCCAAGCTCCATATATCACCTGCAAGTCCATCATAGGGTTTTCTGGCCAAGATCTCTGGGGCCCAATAGACCAACAAGCCACAGATCTCCTGCAACATCTGACCCTCTGTGATTTTAATTGCCATACCAAAATCACAAAGCTTTGCATCTCCTGCTGCATTGACTAGGATGTTTTCTAATTTGATATCACAGTGTATGTTGTGTCTTTGGTGGAGGAAGTGAACCGCTGACACCACCTGCCGGAAAATCACTCTAGCCTCCTCCTCCTTTAGACAGCCCAGTGCCCTGAGGCAGCTCTCCAGATCTTCTCCTACCACATACTCCATGTTCACATAAGTGGTTGCCAGTGTGTTAATCATGTGAAAAAATTGAACAGTGTTTCTGTGTTCTAAAGATTGAAGGATGTTCATTTCAGTGCTGATGTCAGCCACACTATTGGTGTTTTTCTCAAGGACTTTGACAGCCATTTGTGTATGTGTGGGAAGATGGCAGGCCAGCTTCACCTCCCCGAATGAACCACAACCTAGAGATATTAACATCCTGAAATCCTTTTCGAGAATGTCCTCTTCCATGTGGTTGTCCATGGTCTTCTGTTCAATTTCAACCACTTTATCTTGTGGGCAATGTCAGACCCACACAATGCTAAAAGAAAAAGATTAATGGAGTTTTAAGAAGGAAGACTATATCTTGGGATTCTATGACATGAAATCTGAGACATCCCAAACAATCTATTGATGGATGCTCTTCAAGGATATAAAAATACTAGAAGAACCCAACCCCAAAGCAGTGGGTGAGGAATCATGGTGGGTGAGGATCAGAGTTGGTATAAGTAAAGTTGGCATGCAAAGGAAAATCCTGAGATCCCTGAAAGAATGACCTGCTTCTTTTCAAGGATGTGCCACAATGCAAAATCCTCAACAAAGCTGATCATGAGAGATCAAATACAAATTACACTATAGAAAAGTTGATGTTGTAACTGATACAACTGCAGTCTAGAGGATCTCAGGGGATGATAAGTTTTTATGACCCAGGAAATTAGAAAATCTGAAAAATTTCCTAGACATGTGTGAATATTGAATTAAGATAAAATATAAACACTTAAATATGTTTGGACTGGCAACAAATGAAGCTCCCAACTAGGCAGAGGCCAGATCTCATGGATTCCTTGGGGCATTCAAAGCTTTGCAGAAGGAAGACCAGGGTTATAGGAATTACTTCAAGAAAGAGAAAGCAAAGGCACTCATCCAAACTCACCCCTGTGCAGTGTTAGCCTGATCCCACCACCAAGTAAGCTCAAGGAGTGGAGCAAGTGTGAGCTCCTTTCCTTGATGAATGTAGATGTAAAGATCATTCATGAGAGTCCGGGATACATCACCTCCATCATCCAACACACTAAAGAGCCCTTCTTTCATGGTCAGAATGGCAGAAGTAACATTTGTAACAAATGGAACAGCATCATAGCACATAAGGAGACTGTGGAAAGAACCCACACTCAGCAGAGTGACTAGAGAACTGTTGTGTTATAAGGAAAGTAGCCAAACTAGATAGAGTTCTACAGGAGACAAAACAGGTCCACAAACAGAAACAGGATCTACTTTGTCTCTCCTGGTCATGAGGAAGGAGAGGGTGAGGCTTGTGTAAAAGTCACAGTATCAGTCTCAAAGATATGGTTGGGTACTGACGCAGTGGAGGGTAATATGATCAAAGTACAGTATAGGCATGTATGGGAATGAATCATGCAATTGCTTATGAGAAAATGAATATACATATATAGTGTAATGTATTATACTTTCTGTATGGCTGTGATTATTAAAACTATGATTATGTAATATAGTATAATGACTTCAAACTCTAAACTAGTGGAATTATACATTATAATATAATTAGCATTATTATAATATACACAGTTATCAGACATATTATAATATATTATATATATATATATGCTACCCATAATACACATTATGTGTTTTATATATTTATTTAGTCCAGGAAGTTTAAAAATGTGTTCTATACAGGAGAAAAGAAACCAAAGGGAAATAAAAGACTGAATTTTTTCAAAAATGGAAATTGGGTAACATTTATTAAGGAAAGCGATAAAATAAGTACAAATTATCACTAAAACAATAACAAAAATTTAAATATAGTCTTATTGCATCTTGTTAATTCATGTTTAGTTGCTATCCCTGGGAGCCTGCTCTTAAGGGGAACAGAGGAGCAGTAGATCTGGTGGAGAGAGGAGGTGAGCGGTAACTGGGATGTGTGGAGGGATGGAGGATGCAGTCAGGAAGTACTGTACAAAAGAAGAATAAATACAAAGAAAAAATGAAAACATAAATGCAAGTATGAAACAGCAAATCTAAATCCCAGGAGCCAAAACCAACAAACAGGAAACCAACTTGTCCAATCTCAACAACTAGCAGCAATGATCCACAAGTATTTCAGTAGTCCATAAAACTGAGGGAAGGCACACTTTCAAGCACATTTCATAAAAGAGTAATTTCCCTAATTTCCAAACCATGTAAGACATTTAAAAAAGATCCTAGTATCAGGCAATATCCTTGACTGACAGATTGGAAAAACCTGAATGAAAGTAATTGATAGCTCACATAAAATTCAACACCACATTAATAAGATCAGACTCCATGATCAAGATGTCCTTAGCCAGGATCACTCAAGAGATTCATCAACAGCCAAAGAGCACAGTATACACACCACACTGAATGGAATGCCTAATTCAGGATAAATCATGGAATTAATGAAAGTGTTACTACAAACATGCCAGTTCCACAAACACAAGTGTCACATTTGTTCACTGCAGGCAGGGGGATAGCCTTTGTATAATAGAAAGTATTTGTCCAATTTAATGGGTTGGGAAGTAAAATAAAGCAGATAAATATGTAAATATAAATATCAAAGTAGAGTACAGCCAGATGTCAAAGTCACGATCAAATTCGCCATCCTTCGCATTTACTACGTAACACTAAATTTGTAAAATATCCCAGAACACAGCCAAAATTGACAAAAGAAGATGATAGAAGGAAAATAATTTGAAATTAAGAAAAAGGAATTACAGGTAAAATTTAGTACCCAAACCAATCATGTAAATAAAAAAATAATTATATGCCAATTGCCAAAAGCCCAAACTGAGAACTTGGGAATCAAACTCACTATGTCCAGATCGAACAAGTCAAGGAAAAGGTCAAGTGTATGGGAAACAACAGAGTCCAACTGCTCTCTCACGAACCAACCCAACCTTAAGCAGTGCCTTTTTATTGGCTAGTATCTAGCTTACCTCACAAGGACTTGGTGTGCTGTCACATGAAATGGACCAATCATGGCTTTGCAAAATGCAAAGTGATTTTTTAAATTATTTTTCTGTTAAATTATTAATTTTTTTCCATCCGTGTTCTTGCCCCAAGGACAAATGCCCTTAGCAGAGAGGGCCGCTATGCATCCCCACTCTACTCCTGTTACTTTCCTAGAAGCCAAGATAGATTCATTGTTGTCACACAGTCACACATTGCCCCTCCCACCCATCCTGTGAATATAATCAATGAGCTCTTCAATTAGCCTAAATTCTAGATCCCATTCTCTGTCATGCAGCATAGGTCTCATATTAACTAAGTCTGCTTCTTGGTGTTGAAGCAACTCCTTTCCCCTAAATACCATGAAGTTCATGGAGACACACTTTGTCTGGTGGGAATAAAACTTCCTCAGTGCATCATTACTAATGACTTTTTGTCTGAAAGGAAGATCTGTCCACACATCAGTGTTCTTCTGTAAGCTCTGGCCATTCCCTCCCTCCCTTGATAAAAAAAAAAAATAGAAAGTACATCCAAGAAGGAGGGAAATAATAAGTCAAAGGGAAAATTAAAGGTTTGGGAATATAACTAGATAAAACACTCTGAAAGTATTGAGTATCAAGAAAGACTCATATAGTAACCAAGACAATTCACTGATGAATTCTATCATCTCAACATCTAACAGCAATGTTCTCCAGATATTTCAGTATCCTATAAATCTGAGGGAAAGAGAATTTTCAAATTTTTCTCTTAAAATATGCATTACCCTTATTCCCAAATCAAGTAAATAAAACTTAAAAAGAGGCCAGTATCAGGTAATATCCTTGACTAACATAAATTAGAAAATCCTTAATGAGCTCACACCAAATTCAACAACACATTAAGAAGACGATACTTTACCAGGCAGTGGTGGCATATGCCTTTAATCCCAGCATTCGGGAGGCAGAGCCAGCCAGATCTATGTAAATTCAAGGCCAGCCTGGTCTTCAGAGTGAGATCCAGGACATGCACCAAAACGACACAGAGAAACCCAGTCTTGAAAAAATGAAAAGAAGAAAAAGAAGGAGGAGGAGGAGGAGGAGGAGGAGGAGGAGGAGGAGGAGGAGGAAGAAAACTTCATTTTATGGATTCCTTAACCTGGGAATATTAGGAATCGTCCACACATACAAATTGACACAAAGCAGAACATGCACACAGCATTGAGGTAAAGTCCTATAATCAGACATCAAAGGAATGAAATGCCTTTTTCAGGAAAACTTTTGGAACTAGAGGAAGTGTTACTTCAAATATTCCAGTTCCACAAATACAACTGTCACATTTTGTTTCTTAGGGATCCTGAACAAGCAGAGGAAAGAACTTGTGCTCATTTCAAAGTACTTGTCACAATCAATGTGTGTGTGAATGAAATACAGCATGTAAACATGATAAAAATGCAAAATAGTCAGATATAGGAAGTCATGATCAAATTTCTCATGCTATAGAGTTAATATATACCACTATATGTGTAAATTACGTAAGAACAAAGGTAAAAATGACAAAGAAAGAAATTGATAAAAGGAAAATGAGGAAAAACATTTACAGTAAAAAATCAATACCCAAACCAAAGATGTAAATAAAGCAATATATAGACACCAAATGACAAAAGCCCAAACTGAAAACATGGGAAATATACTCACTAAGCCGAGATCCGACAGGCTTCGAAAAGTCCAAATATAGCAGAAACAACTGAATCCAACTGCTCTTCCACCAACCAACTTCTTCTCTGAAGTACAAAGACAAAACTCAGCCCTAGGTGGCACCCTTTTATTGGCTGATACCTAGCTTACATCACTTGGACTCTATGTGATGTCACATGCAATGGTCCAATCAAGGTTTGGCAAAATCCATAGTGATTTTTAATTTTTTTCACTCACATCCTTGTCTGCAGACACTCTACTACTAATTTTTCTCATGGCTGTGATCTAATAGTTGGCAGAGCTACTTACAGGAGGTTGAGTTTATTTAACTTCAGATTTATAGAAACACAAGTCAATACAAAGGGAGGATATGATGATGTGGACATCAGCAGAGTTGTCTAGTTGGTCATATAAATTTGTAATCTTAATATTCTTCTGACATGTCTTTGTCCTCTCCAAGTAGTTAGTGTGATCACTTTTTATTTTTTTATTTTATTTTATTTTTTTGAGACAGGGTTTCTCTGTGTAGCTTTGTGCCTTTCCTGGAACTCACTTGGTACATCAGGCTGGCCTGGACCTCACAGAGATCTGCCTGCCTCTGCCTCTGCCTCTGCCTCCCGAGTGCTGGGATTAAAGGCATGTGCCACCACCACCCGGCTTAGTTAGTGTGATCTTAAGCATGTGTCTCTAGTCAGGCAATATCAAGTTAAATTTTAGGTGCCATGATTGATACAGTCAATCAGTGGTTCTTTCTCTCCCCATCCCTCTTCATTTACACTAAAAAGCATGGAATACATGTCCTTGGATTGACCATGTTTAAAAGTGTTGTGTCCTCCTTCAATGAGCATATTCCAAAATTGACTCCAATCTCAAACTATATAGTTGCTTCCAGAATAAAATCCCTATAGTTTCTATGTTCCAGAAGACACTGTCTTCCAATCAATCTCCCCACTCTGCTGAGCTAATGTTCCCAAAGAGCTCTCATGATATGGATTCCATCTGTCTCTTTCTGGTGGGCAATGAACCAGCAATGAGCAGACCCCATAGTCATTAGTGCCATGCCACTTGCCATTTGGCCTTGGTCTTTAACTTCATTCTTACAATCCATGGAGGATCAACATCATTTGGGTGTTGTTTTCCATGAGATCTTGATCATTAACGTATGACACTGAATGGTCACTCAGTATAATTCAAAACCAAGGTGGGAAGGGAGGTATGCTGCTGCCAAGGCAAAGCTGAAACTCAATGTTCATGGCATTCCACATTGCTTCATTGGGGTTTGCATCACTGTGGAGCTGTCCTCATTAAATCTCACCAGGTAGGTTCCATAGCCCACTGCTCTCAGAGCGGTTTAACTTTCCTGAGGCCCCAGCAATGGGCAAGATGGGGAGTAATGTGCTGGGTGAGATCAGGGAAGGCTTGCATAATAACAAGCCTTACCTATCAAGGGCATTACTCATGGGCAGTTTGCTTCCACCAATGGAGCATCAGTTCTTCCTTGACATGGTCCCTGCCATGTAGGTTATCCTAATCACCACCCAGCACTGGATCTGCCAGATCTTCAAAAGTGTCCATACCCCACACCCCACAGCAGTATCAGCCCAATGACACCAATATATTCCCAGAGTAATAGCCATGTTTTCTTGTCCATCTACAGACCTCATCTTATCTCAGTGTCCTCTACCCTTCTGTGAGTCAGGACATGTCCAATTGGGATTATACTCTGCAGTATGTGTTGGGAAGCAGAGCGGTGCACAGCAGGGACTCACAAATAGGTTCCCAAGAGCAGCCAAAGCCCGAGGGACAGTCCCTGTTACCATTGTTAGGAGTCCCACAAGTAGACAAAGCTACAGAACTTTCACATGTATGTAGAGGGCCTAGTCAGTCCCATGTAGGCTCTCTGGTTTTTGGTTCTGACTGAGTTCCTGTGAGCAGGTTAGTTGTTTCTGTTATCTTGGGATGTTCTTGATCCCACTGACTTCCACAATCCTTCCTCCCTCTCTTCAGCAGGATTCCTTGAACCCAAAGAGGCCTAATGTTTTGTTGTGAGTCTCTGCATCTATTTGCATTAGTTACTGGATGAAGACTTTCTGACAATTGGGGTAGCCAACAATCTGATCACAGGAGATGTCCAGTTCAGGCTGTGTATCCTTTATTACTAGATGTCTTAGCTGGGTTCATCCTTGTAGATTTTGAGGAGTTCCCCTTGCATCATGTTCTATCTCACTCCATTATGCTCCCCTGTTCCAGTCATCTCTTTCAGCAGAGTACCCCTTGCCACATTGGGCACCAAATGTAGACAAAATTCTATACAGTCTTAGTAAATGAGAAACACAGAGCCAAATACAGAGGAAATAGCCAAAGAGATCATAGCAATAGCCATGACTAGCTTTAGCTTACCACCAGTAGTAGCTTCCCCAGAATGAGAGACCTCTTCCTGTCTAACCTGCACTTTTATTGCTTTCCTGTTCTGCTTTCTCATTGGCTCTAAGCCCAGCCACATGACTTCCTTGTCACTGCCTGTCTATATAGATCTCCAGGTCTCTATGGTTGGTACTGGGATTAAAGGCTCCTTTTACCATGTTTGGCTGTATCTTTGACCATACTGAGACTCTGCCTGCCATGTGATTGGATTAAGGGCTTGTGCTACCACTGCCTGACTCTGCATATGGCTTACTTTGACCTCTGATCTCCAGGCAACTTTATTTATTAACATACAAATAAAATCACATTTCAGCTCAAATAAAATATCACCATATTCCCCTTTTCTATTCTAATAAAAAGAAAAAAGGAAAAAAGTTATAACTAATATAAGAAATACTATATACAATAAGTACAATAACTATATACAATATATACAAGCAACAAATACCTAAACAATGTCTAGTCCATTTCCATTTGACAGACTCAGAGAAAATATTTCCTTATCTATCCTATTTTGGTAAGTCCAAAATGTACCTGTTTCACTTTCTATCCTAACTTATATTACTAACAGAACTGTCTTATAACGTCTTTCAAATTTATACACTTACACGTCTTTAGTGAGTTTCTTTTCTGAAATTCTTAACAAGGAAAACCATAGCTATCTAATCTTTACCTATAACTATAACTATCTAATTTTCAACTAACTATAACCATAACTATCTAATATTCAGCTCAGCTCCCTCAAAGACCAAAAAAGAAATAATATTACCTTAAAAAACAGGAAGTGCATGCAAGCAGCTTCCACAAAAAAAAAAAAAAAAAAAAAAAAATGTGAGTTGACAGAAACAGCCAGCTGCCTGAACAGTCACCCAAGGTTTCTCCGCAATGTTGGGGCATCATCTTCAGCCCCAGGCTGGCGTGTCTGACAGACTGATTTGTGAACTAGGATGTACACAAGGCCTATAGTTCTCATGTTCAGTGAGAGTAGTCCATGTACCAGAAACACATGAATTCCACTAGTGTCCTGTTATGATTCAGGATTTTAAATTTTGGAAATTGTTGATGTTTTTGGAATTCAGCTGTCCGTTCTTCTTGGCTTGAGGGTGGCTTCATCTCGGCACCCCGTTCTTCTCTGTATCCCAATCTTCTTGGTTTGTGGGTGGTTTCATTTCTTTTATTAAATGCCAGTCTACCATTAAGAGGTTAGATTCTAATAGCTATGTTCCTCTTTCAGGAATAACTGTTTCAGCTGCTGTTTCACTGCACATCAGAAGCCATCAGTCCACTGCCTGTTCAGCTGCCTTCAAAGAAAAGAACACTGTACCTTTTCTGGATTGCAAAGGCCACTTCAGAGATGGTGCCTTATTGTCCTGTCCTCAGAGGATGCCTGTTATTAAATTTAGCCACAACCTCACTTGTCTTGAGAATTGGGAGGGGTGGCAGAGGCAGGCAGAGCGGCCGCAGGGGCAGGCTGAACACTGGCAGAGTCACAGTAGTAATAAAGACTAGAAACTGAGCTATTACACGCTGAGGAGTTAGTGAAAACAAGGAGAATAAGAACCTTGCACAGGGGCGCCTTTAACCCCAGCACTCGGGGAAGGAGCCATCTCTGTGAGTTGTGACCAGAACGGATACAAACATTCAGTCTGAGGCCAACCCAGGCCCCAGCTGCCGATCCTAGGAAACCCAACAACTTGTAAGTGTTGGTGAGATTACCCTACTAAACAACCTGCTCAGCTGAGATCCATTCGGGAGAGGATTCAGAGGCCTACAGTCTGCAGTCTGAGGAAACAAGAATCGGTAGTCCTTTGTTTTGTGTCCTGTCTGTCCATTTTGTCCTGTTTGTCAGCAGTCGATTTGAGGACACTTTGTTGTCCAGTGGCTAACTTTTGTCACAATGAAAGTTAACTCCATATGCAGTTTCTTCAATGCTCATATCTTCTCTGAAGTAGATTGGTGCTACCAGCAGCCAAAATTTCTCATAGTCACAACAAAAAAGAAAAAAATTCTAAGTTATTAAAACATTTTAAGTGCCATATTCTGTAGATCTCTAAAAGGTTTGAAGATGACCTGTCTATCTAAAATATATTTTCTCGACCTTGAAAACATACATAATATGACTACAAGTTTGATTGTAATGTCTAACTACTAACTTTCATTTATATATATCCTTAATAGTTGGTAATAATAACATTCAAGGATTAGCAAATTGCATTACATTGATAAATGAATGGTATAAGTACAATATCTTGAACAAGATTAGAAATACAGTATAACATTTTTTAACAATATCTATCTAAATATATAAAATTTGTATACAATATACAAAAATCCAATCCAATGAAAAGTATTTAAAGCTAGTAATTGTCTTTTAGAAGTAGATTCAATAATCTATCTTTTTAACTATATTGTATTTATATAGTCTCTTTACTTTTCAAAGTAGATTCAATAATCTACCCTCTATTCTATCATTTCTATATTTTTTTTTCAAACAAGAACCTTAGATCTAATCTCCTTTGCTTAGCCCTTTTCTTAACCCTTAACAAGAACTTATAACTAACCCTCCTAAACAATGAAAATTATCCCAGACCCAAAACCCATTGAAAGACCAAAAACCACCTACCCCACACTACCTCTTTGAGAATGTGGGTGTCATGTTCTTAAAATTGCTTCCTGCTGGTTGTGGGTGAATACATCTTTACTCTGAAAAGAAAAATTTTGCGTTGATTGTCAAATTCTAGAAAAGGTAGCTATATCCTTTGTTGTCCGGTCTGTACATAACTCCAAAGTTCAGGGCTTATCTCAAGTCCTTGTTCAAGTAGTCTATGAAACTGGATCATCTCAGCTAGCCATCTGGAAATTGCTCTGAACAGTTTGTAGTCCAAAGCTGATCTGTAGATGATGTTTGTCAGCTTAGAGGTATTATTATTGTCCATGAGGAATCATTGTTGTGGGGCCCTATTGTTAGGGACCAAGATGTCAGGAACCAAACACGAACCATGGAAAGTACTAGCTAAGCCAGAGAATAAGTCATAAACCCACCGCCTTCCCCCCTCCCCCAGGGCAGTAACACCTGTTTGCTAACCAGAGGCTCCCAAAGATAAGAACATTCCACAGTCAGGTGCCATGGCAACCGAATGTAAAGAGCATTCCATGGTCAGGTAGCCTAGCAACAGAACAAATGGCCCCTGACCAGTCACCTTAGCAGACTTCCTGCAGTTGCACGACCTGCACGTCTCCCACATACTGCACGCCTTCCACGTCCCTTCCCCTTCCCGCCTTCCTTCCCCTTCCCCTCTTATGCTATATAAGCCATGTGGAGGAAAATAAAGTTTGGCGGCTTGATCAGAATACTGTCTTGCTGTCCGTCTCTTGTGTTGCCCTGTCCTTTCATTCTCTCCCACAGGTGGGTGGCCCCATTGACACCCCGCTGGCCGGGGCACCCTATCATCTTTCTGGAGACTTCAAATTTGATGTTAGGCCTGGTTGTGATTTCCTGCAGAAAACTGATATAGAAACTCAAACACAAAGACATGTACAGGCAGCTAATTGAAGCCTTTTTCCTAGAATTAGTTAGTACTCTATGTGACCATTAATAAATATCTTAACTAGGTTTATATATATATATATATATATATATATATATATATATATATATATATATATATATATATAGTAAATTTTGATATAAAATTCATACTTTAAGAAAAGTTAAAGAATCAGAATAAAGAATTTGTATTAGTAGCATTAGAATAGTCCCTTAATTTTTTTGTTTCTCCTGTCCCATATCAGAAGATGGCTCTTTTTTCTGGCATGATACAGAGAGTTGCATTTTCCTTCTAACAACATGCTTGTGTATAAAGAAGGAGAGAGCCATTCTCCAACTCCAAAGCCAGCTTTAATTTTTAATTGAACTGAGTCTACAAGAAGACCGTTTGTGTTAAATGTCTTTAGGGAAGAGCAGAAACAAACATTTAGGAAGACTTATTAAATTTTAAAGATGATGTACCAATAGGACAGTTTACTCTTTTTCTTGGGACATTTTTCCTAGTGATTTGTCCTTTTTCTTCAGATTCCTTAGCCTTCATTCTCCTGAAAGACAAAAACAAAAACTTTTCCCTAAGACTAACTTTGGGGAGGTTCTCTTTTGGCAAGTTATATCTGATTAAATGAAAAGGCATGTGTTAATGGTAGAAGTTAGTTTAAATTGGATGGTCATGCTGGTTGACGAACTATCACCTCTTCTAATTAAGAGGCCTCTCTTGTTCAAATCAAACCTTTATCAATTTTGATGGTATCCACAGTTTATCTTCTCCTATAGAAACAAAAGCAAAACCTCACCCCCAACATAACACATATCCTGGTTTCCATTCTGAGGTCAGCACATCCTTAAAGGCTGATTTAATTCTGTAGTTTTTTTTTCTATTATTCAATGTCTCTCTGCAGCTGTTGTTTCTTTCTCATTAGCACTGAAAACATTCAAAGTTAATAGAGCATCAAACAGTCTAATTCTGGGGGGGTTTGTTACCTCTTTTTGTTTATTTAGCATATCCTTTAGAGTTCTGTTTGATCTTTCTATAACTGCTTGGCCTGTAGGATTATGTGGTATACCTGTAATATGGTTTATATTATAATAAGCAAAACAAAACAAAACAAAACAAAACAAAACCCTGTTTCATTTTAACAGAGACATATGCTGGATCATTGTCAGTTTTAATTTGTGCAGGTATACCCATGATGGCCATAACTTCTAGTAAATGCAAGATTACAGAATCAGCTTTTTCAGAACTCAAAGCAGTTGCCCATTGAAATCCTGAATAACTATCAATGGTCTGGTTTACATATTTCAATTTTCCAAATTCTGCAAACTGACACATCCATTGGCCAGATTTCATTCCTCTGAGTACCCTTTGGGTTACATCTTGCTGGTAATGGGCATCTGATTGTAAAAGGAACAAGTAGGATATTCCCTTACAATTTCCTTGGCTTGTTGCCAGGTTGTGGAAAAATCCTTTTTTAAACCTTTACAATTGATGTGATTTTTTAATGAAATTCTGAGGCCTCCAGCACATTTCCTATTAATAATTTATCAATCTCATCATTACCTTGTGCTAGAGGGCCTGGCAGACCCATATGGGATCGGATGTGAGTTATATATAAGGGATGATTCCTGTTCCTGATTATATCTTGTAACTGAATGAATAGTGAAGCTAATTCTGACTCATCAGGGATAAATTCTGCAGTCTCAAT
Source organism: Onychomys torridus (assembly GCF_903995425.1). Classification (NCBI taxonomy): domain Eukaryota; kingdom Metazoa; phylum Chordata; class Mammalia; order Rodentia; family Cricetidae; genus Onychomys; species Onychomys torridus. Next base: position 5,125,843 of record NC_050464.1, read on the forward strand.
ATGTAATACCACTCTTTCAGCATACTAAGAGTCAATAACTATGTTGAGAGGTTCTGAAAAATCCATTAATACAGTTAATCCAGAATAGCATACGGTTCTGATTTTCGAACTGAATTATATGGACTTTGAACCACTTTACTTAAATTTTCTGATTTGTAACCTGACTTTCCTTGTTTGTTTGCATCTGTATAAAATGTATGAACTCCAGATATGGTTGTTTACCCATACAATGTGAGGCAAAATCCAATCAGCTCCCTCTATAAGTTCAATTCTATCACTTTTGGGATATTTGCTGTTAGTCTCTCCCAAAAAATTCCTGCAAGCTCTTTGCCAAGGTTCACTTTCTGCTCATAATTTTTCAATGCCTCCTTAGTTAAAGTTATGACAATTTCTTCTGGGTCTATTCCTACTAATTGATGAAGTCTCAATTTTCCTTTTAAAATCAAGTCAGGGATCTTTTCCACATAAGTTTTTAATTTTTTACTCTGTTTATTTGGTAAATATATCCATTCCAGTATAATATCTTCCCTCTACATTAAAATTCCTGTAGGAGAATGCCTAGAGGGTAAAATAACCAAAATGCAATCCAGCTTTGGATCGACAAGCTCCATGTCTCCTTCGTGTACTTTCTTTTCTACAAAGGCCAGTTTTTCTCAGCATCAGGTGATAATTCTCTTGGACTAATTAAGTCCTTGTCACCTTGTGGTTTTGAACAAATTACTCAGTTCATCATTTTTTACCCCAACAATAGTTTGTAGATGAGAAATGTCTCCAAATAATATTTGAAAGTCATTAAGAGTCTGTAATTGATCTCTCCTAATTTGCACCTTTTGGGGTCTACTTTTGTAGACCTACTTTATATCCTAAATAATTAATAGAATCTCCTTTTAGTATCTTTTCAGGAGCAATTTGTAATCCCCAACAAGGCAAAATTTTTCTTTACTTCTTCAAACATTCTTTCTAAAGTATCTGTATTCTTTCTAAAGTATCTAAAGTATCATCCATATAATGATAAATTATATATTTGGGGAATTTTTTACGTATCACTTCGAATGGCTGTTATACAAAATATTGGCACAGGATTGGGTTATTCAACATTCCCTGTGGGAGAAACCTCCATTGATATCTTCTTAACCGGTTGAGAATTATTGTAAGTAGGCACTGTGAAGGCAAATCTTTCTCTGCCTTTTTCTTGTAAGGGTATTGAAAGGAAAGTCTTTTAAATCAATAACTATAAGAGGCCATCCTTTAGGTAACATAGTAGGCAAAGGAATTCCAGATTGTAGAGAGCCCATTGGCTGAATTACTTTGTTAATTGCTCAAAGGTCAGTTACCATTCTCCATTTACCAGATTTCTTTTTAATAACATATACAGGAGAATTCCAAGAGCTGGTTGATTCTTCAATATGCTGAGCATTTAACCCCTCTTGTACCAGCTCTTCTACAGCCTGGAGTTCCTCTGTTTTTCAAGGCCATTACTGAACCCATACAAGCTTGACTGTTAACCATTTTAAAATTAACCATTTAAAGAGCTGTTGGTGTCTTTGGAAGATCATCAGTTGTTGTGCCCTGTTCTTTTACACTTTGGATGGCTGGTTACCACCCATATTGTTAGAAGAATAATATCTTCTAATATTTCTCTCAGAAACATGTGCTAGTTTATGATTTGTTTCTGAGGTTGGTGGATGTTACTCTGAGTATTCCATTGTTGTAATAGATCATGACCCTATAAATTCATAGCTATGTTAGCCACATATGGCTTTAATTTTCTTCTCTGTCCTTCTGGACCTATACATTCGGGCCATCTTGCACTCTGTTTCACTTGAGATAATGTTTCAATCCCTAAAAGCTGAATGTTTACTTCCTGAAGATGCCAAGTTGAATGCCAAATTTCTAGTGTAATTATTGTCACGTCTGCACCTGTGTCTACTAAGCCAGATAATAAAACATCATTTATTTTTATTGTTAATCTTGGTCTTTGTTCGTTTATAGAAGTCCACCAAAATTTTTTCTTTATGTATTCTACTCCACTTTCTGTTCTGTCTGTATCAGCTGTTCCATCATCCTGAGCACCCTGGTTTATTCCAATACACATGTAGTTATTTTATTGCTCTTAGAAGGAGTTTCTTCTATGATGGCAGGAAAGATCTGAACTGGATTTGCTATGGGAGCCTGCTTGAAGCCCCTCTGTGAGTTTCCCAAGAACAAAGGCAAGGGATTACCTTGTCTGTCCCTTGTTGATCTATATTCATTGGTCCAATGTTTACCTTACCACACCTGCATACTCCAGAAGAGAGGAGTATTCTGTTGCCATTGCTCCTTGGAGAAACATTGTTTCTAGGAATGCCCTGTTTACAGTCCCCTTTCAAATGCCCTTGCTTTCCACATCCAAAACATCTGACATTTCTCAAACCTTTTGAAATTGCTTCTCCTATACACATATCATCATGGCCATGAGACACAACATTAATTGTGTCTCTGATCTAATCCTCCAAGGGTACAGATCTTGCCTTTAATGGCCTGATTATTCTCTTGCATGCTGCATTCATGGTCTCAAAAACCAAAGATTCTAATATTATCTGGCTAGCTTCTGAATCTGGGACCATTCTGTTTACTGCTGAAGACAGTCTTTGTAAGAAATCCAGGAAGGATTCTTTTGGGCCCTGTATAACTTTTGTGAATGACTCAATTTTCTTTTCTGCTTCCTCAATTCTGTCCTGTGCATTCATGGCTGCCATGTGGCATAGAGTTAAGGTTTTGTTATCATATAAACATTGTCTTTGTATTTCAGCATATTGGCCATCTCCAAGAAGCTGATCCTCGGAGATTTCCACACCTCTAGATCTCCATTGAATTTCTATGGTCTTAGCCTCATCTCTGTACCACATGTGCCACTGCAGATGTGTTCCAGGTTCCAGGACAGCAGTTACTAATTCTTTCCAGTCTTGAGGAATAATCAATTCTATTACAGGTTGACCATGAGTTTAACATTTGCTTTACAAATGGGGAATGCATAGCATAAGAGACTATAACTGACTTAAACCTTCTTAATTCTAACATTTCAATGGGAGTCCAATTGGTTTGTACATGCCCTTGATCAGGTAGTTGCTGTGTGGTTACCAGACAAATTAAGTTTGATTGTATGAAAATAGGCTGTCTTTCTGTAACCTTGTAATCCAATCCTGAAATAATTTCACACTTAAGTTATTCTGTCTGAGTATGAATTTCTCTATAATTCATTTTAACAGGTTTTTCTAAAGCTTTTATCCTGGCACTTAAATTGACTAAATTTTTAAATTGTAAAATAAGGATAAGTAAACAAATACTATGCATAATTGATATTACATACATCCCATCAACATTAATCCTCTCATGTAATTGTTCCATTTTCAGACTACCTAATGTTTTATCAAACAAAGACCAATTTTCTATTGTAAAGGTATTTCTCATATTTTTAATGTGGGAAAAGTTTTTCTCTTTTAAGTAGTATCTCCCTTTAAGATATCTGATATCTTAATTGACTTACCAAGTCTGTATAGAACAGAAGTCGTCTCAGGGAATTTTAAAACAGCTACCTAGTGTCCGAGATGGGAATCCAAGGAGAGAGAGGAGAGAGAGAGAGAGAGAGAGAGAGAGAGAGAGAGAGAGAGAGAGAGACTACTGTCGACCAGGAGAAGAGAAAAGAGCAAAAGCCAAAGTCCAGCCAATTCAGGCCTGGGCTGTTTGTAGTACTGGCCCCTTTAAGCCTGAGCTGCTTGATTGAGTTGGCTACATGGCCACAAGTAGCTCTAGCTGCATGTGACCACTTGTAGCTACAGTTGAGTGCGGCTCGGACCGTGTGCAGCCAGACTGGTAGCTCCAGACAGGCCTGGGACCTATAAACTGGCCAAGCCGGGGTCTGTAATACCTTGCCTGTGAGGTCATCAGCCGCTTTTCTTTTTAAAATGAATTCTTGCCACATTGGGCACAAAATGTAGAAGAAATTCTAAACATTCTTAGTAAATGAGAAACACAGAGCCAAATACAGAGGAAATAGCCAAAGAGATCAGAGCAATAGCCATGACTAGCTTTATCTTACCACCTGCAGTAGCTTCCCCAGAGAGAGCGAGCTTCTTCCTGTCTAACCTGCGCTTTTATTGCTTTCCTTTTCTGCCTTCTCATTGGCTCTAAGCCTAGCCACATGACTTCCTCGTCACTGCCTGTCTATACAGACCTCTAGGTATTTATGGTTGGTACTGGGATTAAAGGCTCCTGTTACCATGTTTGGCTGTGTCCCTGACCACACTGAGAGTCTGCTTGCCATGTGAACAGTTAAGGACATGTGCTATCACTGCCAGACCTCTGCTTATGGCTCACTTTGACCTCTGATCTCCAGGAAATTCTATTTATTAACATACAAATAAATTAACATTTCAGCACAAATAAAACTGATAGAGAGCCGTATATAAGTATGAAGGTCTTTGGCTGTAGGGTAGATGTCAAGACCTATGAGCTATTACTTCATCAAGATAAAGCACAATCCCCTACACACACAAACACAGTCAGGTCCTGATGAACTTCTATTTTAAGCCCTAGCTCTCCACACTGGGCTAGGTGTCAATGGTAGCACTGTAGTCCCACCCTAACAGCCAAAGCCATAAACACATACATGACTACTTGGACTCCTGTGAAGAAGACCCCAATTCTACAACAGTGCGACGCACTCAGAGGTGGGTACCAAGTACTAGTCTCCCTCTAAATACAAAGCTCCACTCATGTGGCTAGAGGAAAACTCCTGGGACTCACAACCCGGGGAGGGTTGCCACAGGCCTGCATGCATGATTGTATATGTGCATGTGTGCATGCTTGCATTTGTATGTTTGTGTTAAAGTAATGTTTCGCTGTGGGGAAGAGGTACCTAGCAGATCCTAAAACCTAACCATGTTTCTATATGTGGAACTTTGGTTGTAAGGCTAGAGACAAATACCTGAGCCTGGGGTTGGGGATTTAGCTCAGTGGTAGAGCACTTGCCTAGCCAGCCCAAGGTCCTGGGTTTAGTCCTCAGCTCAAACAAACAAACAAAAAAAACCAAACAAACAAGCAAAAACAAAAAACAAAAAACAAAAACAAACCAAAAACCAAAAACCAAACAAAAAAACCTGAGCCTGACACTTGCCTGTATGAATATGAGAGCTATGCCTGGGGTGTTTGCCTGTGTTTGGAGTCCTAGCAGGGTAAGACACCTAGCCCTGTGCATGCAGGGCTATATGGAGTGGATCTTGAGGTCATGATACCTAGCTGTGTAAGAGGAATATTGGCTGTAGGAAAGGGTGGACCTAACAGAAGCTGACACAGCCCTGTTTGGAAGGCTTTGGCTCTAAAGGAGTTGGAAATCTAACAGAATCTGCCACGTAACTGCAGTAGTGTGTGTGTGTGTGTGTGTGTGTGTGTGTGTGTGTGTGTGTTCCTTTGTAGGTGTTTGAGTTCATTTGTATTCAAAAGCACTTGCAATTAATTGCTACATGTGAGTAGGACAGAGGTCAGTTTTAAGGGTCTTTCTCTGTCATTAAGAGTGGACACATTCTCACCTTACACATAGAGGTTGCCTATTAGTTCAGACTGTCTGTAAAGAGAGCATAAGGGATCTGTGTCCATCTCCACAGAGTTGGATTAAAGGTACAACAAACTGCTATGCCAGGATTTAATGTGGTTTCTGGAGTTCTGAACAACTCAGGTCCTCATGCTTGTTTGACAAGATTTTGACTGGGGAGTCCCTCCTTTGCCATATGACGGGATGGGGATAGGAGCAGGTTTCATGGCTATATCCCAACATATTTTCTATGAGGTTATTATTCTAGTCCACAGGACAGATGACTCATTGATCCTAAGTGATCAATCCCCTCGTAGCTCTGTGAAATAATGAGAAACAAATGGCATCAGAGTGTGATTTTTTTTTTGAGCTGTGGTGACTGTAGGACTCACGAGAAGCTGCAAGCTACGCAAAATATATGTGTGTATATGCATACATCTGTGTGTACATATACATTGTATACACACACATATATAGAATATCTACACACACACACACACACACACACACAGTCTTGGATGAGAAAAATTCTTTTTTGACATCTGCTAGGAAGAGGATTTGGCCCTTCTCTCCTAGGACCATTGTTCCATAATGGTGTGAACTCAGATGGTCAGAATGGATTCCTGCTATCAACTGGAACAGATTAGATCCTCTATATCCACAGGTGTTTTGAAATTCAGTGTCCCTTACTCTTCAGCAAGGCAAGGTAATGATACCTCTTTCTCTGTGGAGGGAAAGCTATCATAAGACACATGATGCCTTACTTTTCTTCACTTGGGATGGCACTACATCAAGGGTAGGCTTCAGAACCTCATCTTCTACCTTAAAGGGATACTTCATGGTTTCAAAATCACCATCAGGTCCACATGTACACTGATGGGGCCCCTGGATTTCCAGTCATGTAGGGAGTCCTCTATGAGTAAGAGAGCTGCATCCTGTGTGGAAGGCGCCCTAGAAAACAGTGCAGACCCCACACTCACCAGTGCTCCCCACTGCACCCTGGCTGACTTCCACAGCTCCATGTGATCCAGATGTCCTTCATATCTGATCCTCTCCTTTAGGCATTGGAAAGTATGTTGTCCATGTCTACTGCCCTTGTTGAGTCCATCTTTGGCCTCAGGTATTGCAGCCCAAGAGACCAGCTACAAGGACTGCTCCAAGGTAGCAAAAAGAAAGGCCTCTGAGTAGTGGGATTTAGGAATAACTCTTATAATCTAAGGGAATAAGACTCGAACACATACTGAGGGTCATTCACTTTATTTCTCTTCAGCTCTATTCATGCACACTTTGTTGTACACAGCTTATATATACTTGCAATGGAGAGCTTGAGGTAATAAAAAAAATGTTACCTATGAGGGTCACAATGTAGTCCTTGAGGAGCAGGTAACATACATGAAGTAAACCTGCCAGCCTTCTGATTAGTGGTGCATCTGGGACAGTGGAGGAGGCTTTGACTGTGTTGCTATCTCCTTTGGAGACAGCCTATAAAGGTTTACAAGGGGAAAGAGCTAAACTATTCAGAGTATAAGGAAGAAATCAAGAAGTCGTGCACTAATCTATAATTCTTAAATGTATATAAGATTACAGACTGACATAATGTGATTAAGAAAATGTACAAGGAGGCAGCTCTTATCAGGGATATTTACTGACTTGTCTGGAAGTGAGTAACCATGGAAACCAGAGGCTGCCAGGCTGTAAAGTAAAGGCAAAATGGCACATTGCACAAGGCACCCAGTACTCAGGCCTTGGCATTGAAAGCATCCCAAGAATAAAAATATATTTTCTTATTCTGTGTGCAACCTCTGAGAAAAAGGAGGGAAACTTGTAGCTCTTTATTCAAGGCTATGAAATTAAATCATCCTCTGTAGCCCTGGCTAATGATGAAACCTTTCCTGCTGTTTAGATGGACATAAAGCTGTTTCTCTCTGATCTTGATCAATTTGATATTTGCTTTTCCTGTTATCTGCATAAATTTCAGGACCAAGATAATAATCAATTAGTTAGCTGAACTTGAATCTTGTATCATAAAATTGAGATGAGGTATTCATGCAGAGTGTTAATTGCTAAGGAACTGAGTAGGGAGTTAGTCCCTGGTCTGAGTTATCTGTCCAACCCGACAAGAGACACTGGCATAGGGATTTAGGTCTCTTTGTGAGTAATAACTTGGTTCAACAAATCAGAAAGCTATAACTCTGTACTAGTGTATTATCTGTGAAGGTTTAACTTACACTCAAAGGCCATGTAGGTTTTAAATCAGCTAATTGTATGTTCTTGTCTTTGAATGGAGTTAATGATATAAAGCAGAGCCTTAGTTTCTTACAGGCATTGTGGAACAATAGATCTAATGATAAAGCGCATCCTACTTTTCTATTTATGAAAATGATACAACTTAATATTGAGTCATCTTAAGACAGTCCACAGATGTAAGAGCCCATAAGATTTGATTGACACATTATTGTACCAATAATGGATAGATACCACATTGCACATGACAAATTACAGAGAGAAGCACAGAGTATCAGAGTTTGTGGGCTCATAGCTATGATTAGCGAGGTTGCCTCCATGAGAGAATTATTCACCTGGAGGATTGACACCAGAATTATTAGTTGCTATCTACTGTATTTTTCTATGTCCCTCAGTACTCAGACCTGGGTAGGTTTAATTACCTCACCATATTAGAGCAGAATAATGTTAATGTTAATTACAGTCAAAAGGAACTTGTGATAGTTTTGTGAGATGGGAAAAAGGTAGGGTAGTGAATTGGTGGGGAACATGGAGGTCATGGATGAAGGAAGCTGGGAAGGAAAAGACAGAGGTGTTAGCAGATCAGCCAAAGTATAACACTAAATGAATTTCAAAAAGGAAATTGGGTAATAATGAGGACTTAGCTAAGACATTCACAAATCAAACCTAAGATATAAACCCATAATATAAAGGTGAATATGAAATAGCAAACCTTAATCCCTGGAAGCAAAACCAACAAACTGGAAACAATTCACTCTAGCAAGGTCCAGAAGATTGGAGATTCCTAATCTATGGGCCAATTTTAACTCCAATTTCCCTGTAAGCAAAAGGTATTCCAAGACTGAAGGACAGGAGCACAACCAGGCAGGGCCTAACACGGACTAGTTGCTAGCGTACTTCATAATGCCTCCTTGTGATGACACCACAGGCAACCAACCAATCATGGCTTGTCAAAACTGACAGTAGTTTTGATCAGGTTCTGTACCACAACCAATGCCCTGAGTATTTTTCTCATCTCTGGGACCAGACCAGACCAGAATCAACTCTAGGGAGGAAGGGTTTACTTGTGTACAAGCTTTCAAGACAAGTTGACGCCATGGTGATCAGAGATCATTAATAGAGTCTCTATCCCCAGTGACCCAGTTCCTCTAACTTGTGCCACATCTATGTCTTTCTACAAACTTTTCCCCAACTAGAAACCAAATGCTCAATACATCTGACATATAGTAAACAAAACCCTTGTGGTACTTGGAATTAGAAATGTCTCATACAAATTGATCATTTGAACACCTAGACCTACAGGGACTATTGATGGTATAGCATATGGAACTTTTTATGGAGGAGCCTTAGTGTCAGAAGTCCATCACTGGGACTGTCTTTAAGATTAGACAGCCTAGTCTGCATTTGCTCTCTCTCTTCATGCCTCAGTTTAAAGAGGTGACACTCAGTCTCCCCCTTTTGTATTCAAGATTACAAATAGATGCCATGCCTCTGTCCCAACAACACTGGCTCTTGTTGCTCCAAAAGTGAACCAGATGTGCTCTTTCTTAAGATTCCATGTTTATGAACTTTTATTACAACAGATAGTAACCAATAAACACTAGCTTAGCAAAGAAGGTAACTACCCACCCCACTGCATCCGACATCTCCAGAATCAAGGCAGATTCTTTACTGTCACATACTCACACATTGTGTCACTCCTACCTGCACCAAACAGAGAAAAATGACCCCTGCGAGTGGTTGCAATTCCAGATCCCTTCCTGTGGCATGTAGCACAGGCCTCATGTTAAATACCTTGCTTCTTGCTTTGCTGGACCTCCTCTTCCCAGAGAATCCTTGAAGTCCATGGAGACATACTTTATCTTACTGGAATGAAACTGCTTCAGAGTCCCACTTGAGTGGTCATCATTACTAGAGTCCTTTTGCCTGAAAGGAGGGTTTCTCCTATTGTCACAGTCCTTCTATAACCACCCACCTTTACCTTCTTGCCCACTAAAGAACAAACTCGTACAACAAGAAGAGATGCAGTGGTAAACTTGGGATCAGTGATAAACTTGGAAGTTCAAATGATAAAAAGAAGGCAACACTTTCTGAAAGAACCAATGGTAAACAGTGTGTGTGTGTGTGTGTGTGTGTGTGGTATGTTTATATCTGTACACAAGTTTTGGTGTGTGTATGCACACACATGTGTAAGTATGTACATGTATGGCCTATGTGTGTGTATGTGTACATTCACCTGTGTGGAGTGAGCATGTGTAGCTATATGTACGTGTTTGTATTCATGTGGTATCCACGACGGTGGAAGCAGGAGTCTGGCACCATGTGTCTTCCTTAACCCCCTACTCTCAGTTTTATTGAGCCATGTTCTCTCACTGAATGCAGTGCTCACCAACTGACAAGACTGGCTGACCGGTGATCTCTGAGGCCGTTCTGGCTCCTAGGGTGACTTAGTTTTCTTTTCTCTTGCTGTGATAGAACAGTGACCAAAAACAACTTTGGAAAAGCATGTATTTCATCTACATGCTACAGTCCATCATGAAGGGAAGATAGGACAGAAATGCAAACAGGAACCTGGAGGCAGGAACTGAAGCAGAGGCCATGGAGGAACACTGCTGACTGGCTTGTTCTTCTTGTCTTGCTCTGGTGCACCTAATTGCACAATAGCAGTGGAAATATCTGCCTGGCAGTTGGAACATCCACAGGCACATGTTGCTGCAGGCCTCAGAAATATGTAGCAAGAATTCAGCTAACTAGGACCGAAGCTATTACCTGGAAGGTCGAGGACTTTTCCAGAGAAAGGGTTATTGGTGTTAGGTGTTATTTGGCTTTTGAATGTATCAGCTGTTTTCTGCTATGAATTTCATGTGTGCCTGGTGATGCTGGGTGCCAATGTTATGAATTTGCACTTGGGGAACCCAAAGCTAGCTGGGTCAGGGCCCATATGTGGGGGAAAACTTGCTGGCATGCTGGGCAGATGCAGTGGCGGATGGGCAGATGCACGACATGGTAGCATGGCGACAGTGGCAGCAGCCAGTAATTCACAGCACAGACACTGCAACCATGCAGAAAGCATTTATTAGAAAGATAGAAAGGAGAGAGAGGAGGAGCAAGATGGGGCATACTTACCGGAAGCAAAAGCGGAAGAGAGAGGGGAGTTTTTGCTTACAATGAGGCTTTTATGTCAGGATGCAGGACAGTGCCAAGGGGGTGGCATTTCAAGGAGTGGGTCAGAATATTAACACCTGTGGCCCTGCCTCAGAAGCTGGTCTCAGATACGGAATATCTCCAATCCCTGAGGAATTCTGAATTGGAGTTTCTTGATTTATTTCCCCAAGGAGTGCAACCATCTAAGACAGAAAGAGGTGGACCATTAATGGAGGTACCCTAAAAGTTTCCATGATGGGGTCAGCTTCCCAGACAAGGCCTTGATGGTCACACAAGGTCTGTTTGTGTCAGAAAATCCCCAGTCTTCTCTCTCCACAACAGGACCTCTCACCCAATTGGTGTCCAGCTCTGGTTCCAGGCCAGGACATCTGGATGATTCCCTGGTACAACCCATCACCAAAACTACCTCCTCCCTTCCCAGGCACCTACCCCAGGCCTCCTCACCCTGTTTGGACTCCTGCTCCTCCAGCCCTGCTCCTTGGAGAGTGAGGTCTTTTGCAGACTTGTCAGGCCATAGATATTTCACGAGCTTCTTGGCCAAACAAGGTCTGGAGTCTGAAGGAAGTCCCGAGGGTGTTTTATTCTCCATATTGACAGAAAAGATAATAAGGCACTGCAGGGCAGAGCAGGTTGGCAGGAAGTAGAGTCAGATGCCTGGTTCACGTCACCAGCACAGCAATGTCTCTTAGATGAGGAAAAGGCTGCCAAGCCCATGTGCTGCTGGGCACGGCGGTCAGGACTACAGAGCTGTAATGGAGAGGACTCGAGACACTTCCTGACCCTTGGAGGACAGACTGGGCAGACTGGGCTGGGCTGTAGTGGGGAAGGATTCCCCTAGGGTCCTTCAGCTTCCATCAATCCCTGTGCTCTTCAGGACCAAGGAGACCATTGGAGATTTCTGTTTTTTCCCACCTGCACGTGAAGTCTCTGGTACCATCCCTCTAATAGAATCCCCTGAGCAGGGGGACTGGTAATGGCTCAGGCCTCAACCCTAGCACCACAAACATCCCAATGTGCAGATGAGGCTCTTACCTCCCTCTTCACCCAGAGCCCAACTCACATCTCTATTTGCTGATCCTCCACATAGCCATGCTGCACGGATCCATACCTGTGGCATTTCATGATGGTGTCACCACTAAGAACATGTGTCCCCAAACCACCAAGAGATCTAGAGGGAGCTACTTGAATCTGGTGGAGGAACAGACGCCAGGAAGAGGATAAGGGTGCTCGGGGCGCCTTGCACTGTTCTGACTTCCATGCTGAGGGCCTGGGAATGAGCCTCTGGTCACAGCTCTCCAAGGATCTTCATGCAATGGGTGGAACCTAAGCTCCTTCTTGCTAGGATTTTCAGTCCAGGACTGCTTGAGTGGCCCCAGGGACCCTCCTCTGCTTCCATTAATCCCATCAAGCCTAGATAGTGTCTAGAACCTTTTCTACAAATGGGGGAAAGGCTCTGCTCAAGGCATAAGGAAGGACAGTGATTGACACTTCTTGGGGAAATGAATGACACAATCTAGAGCTGTCTCCTCCACCCCCATCTCTGGCCACGTCACTTTGAAGGTCCAGGCCCAGGACCAGTGATGCCAGGATACAATCCTATGTGTGCTGTGAGAGCGTACAGTCCCAAAGAAGAGCAGAGTCCAAACCAGGAGGCTAGAGAGCCTGCAAGTCCAGCATCTCCCAGGTGGTCACAAACTTAGGGTAGATAGCCAACATGATATACATGAAAAGAAATTTTCTGTCCTTAATGGCTATTGGTATATGGTTAAACAGAACTTTCATGTAGTTTGGGCTCTTGGGATCAACTATTGTGTAGTTGTCCAGCTTCCTGTTTTCCTGAGGAAAGACCAAGGAAGGAAGGAGAGTTTAAATGTGAAATCTCAGAGACAATAACAACCCATTACCACACACTGAAGTGAAAAGCTGGCATAAAGGATGTATTATCACAGGAACACAGACCCAGTCAGGAACTGCAAAGGATCAGGGGGACCGGAAAGTTTTCCTGCCACAGACTGGCCTGTGTTACCTCGTTTTCCCTGTGGGAAAATGGACAGAGGTTTTGATACATACAGCGTACTGCAAGTTGGAAAAGGCCAGGGCACTTAAGTGTTTGGTGGCCTGAGCCCCTGGAACTCCTCAAACAGGAGAACATCTTGCTTCCAGCGAAGTGGGTCAGTTGAGGCTGCTGCTGACATCTGGTTACCTGGTAACCTGGAGTCTGTGTTCCATCTGTAATAATGCTAAGGAAGTGAGGTCACTTCCTGGGGCCCTCCAGCCTGCACCTCCTCCACATAGACTTTCTCTAGGCTGACCAGGGCTGCCAACTTCTCTCCTTCCGCCTTTCCATGTGTACAATGAAACACCTTGGTGTCCATAGGCTCATGCCTCACACTGACCTGGGAAGCCTGGCTTCAGCCAGACGCTCAGCTTTGAGAAGGCAGAAGAGGTTTCCAGGCCATTTCCTCTATACCTCATGCATCCCAGAAAAAAAGTCATTTTCTCTTAGGGTCTCCCCACTGTCCCAACCTGCTCCCTGTAGATCATTCTAGCATCAATTTCCTAGTATGTCATCATATGCATATGATCACTGATTCCCTATACCTGGGAAACCCCATACCACTATCACCACAGGTAAAGGCACAAAAAGTCACATGTGCCATGTCCTCACCAGGCTGGGCTCCTTTCCTTTTCTATGCTCGCTAAGTGTTTATTCCATTTAAGCTTCCACAGGCAACAGTGTGCGTCTTCTGCATCCCCAGACATTGTCTGGGTTCTGGTTCAGGGTGTCAACACCTCTCAGAACATTCCTTACCTCGGGAAAAGTACGCACTAACTTTAAGACTTTGGTATAAGTTTACATATCTTCATTCTTTTATGAATTGAAATTCTTCTTTGAATTTTTTTTCGAGAAAGGGTTTCTCTGTGTAGCTTTGTGCCTTTCCTGGATCTCACTCTGGCCTCGAACTCACAGAGATCCACCTGCCTCTGCCTCCCGAGTGCTGGGATTAAAGGCATGTGCCACCACTGCCCGGCCTTCTTTGAAATATTATCTTATTATTTTCACGTGTGAACCCATGTGTTTCTATGCAGTGTGTATGTGCAGTGCCCATGGAAGCCAGAAGAGGGTGTTGGATCCCCTGGAACTGGGGTTATGGATGGTTGTGAGCTGCCATGTCAGTGCTGGGAATTGAACCTGGTCCTCTACAAGAGCAGCCAGTGCTCTTAACCACTGAGACATCTCTCCAGCTCATTTTTGTTCTCTTTGCGGTCACAGAGTGACCCCTTGTAGAAACCGTGATCAGCAGCCAGTGTGACCAGCTGGGTTATTCTGTACAACTTGGTGGTGAGTGTCATTCACATCTGTCCTATTAATTAAACTATTGTACCAAGAATGTTTGCAACTTCAGTTGATGGCCATGCTTATTTTGGCTTCAGCTGTGCAATTATGGAGACAGGTCAGGGGGGATGGGTGGATGGGTGGAGCTGTATTCCAGGATGCAGACGGGCTGCCCACCAGCTGGAGTCTCCAGGGTCTGAAGCCTTGCTGACTCAGGTCTGCCAAGGGATGCTCTGCTGGCTGCCGGCTGGGACAGCTGGGGTCTGGCTTCCCCACAGCATGGTGGTGGTGACCCTGCAGAAAGCCTCTCGGAGCCTGGCCTTTGATGTCAGCCATGCAGCAGGGCAGTGCCAAAACCCAATAGCTTCAACAGAGGGCAACACAGTCCACCTATTCATAGAGAGTAGAGGATTCCAGAAGAAACACACCTGTCACCAGACTTGGAAAACTCCAGCCTCTTTGAATATACTTCTAGAACATGAATTGCTTTGTGTGGAGCACACATGTTTTTATTTTTAATTGAGGTTTGATAAATTGTGCTCCTGAAAAATTGCACAAATTTCTTTCTCTCTCTAGAGAGACAGACAGAGACAGATAAAGATCAATTTTTATTTGATATTTTGTTTCTATTTTTTATTAAAATATTTTTCATCCATTTTACACACCCATCAAAGGTCCCCCTCTTCCCTCCTCCTACCCCTTTATGTTTCCCCACTCCCTACCTCCCCTTCCCCCTTCAAAAAAGCCAAGGCCTCCCATGGGGAGGCACATCCAGTGGAGGCAAGTCCAAGCCCTTCCCCTGCCTCAAGGCTACACGAGGTGTCCCATTTAGGTAGTGGGCTCCAAAAAGCCGCCTCATGCACCAGGGATGGATTCTGATTCTACCACCAGGGGACTCCTAAGTAAATCAAGTTACACGACTGTCTCACCATGGCAGAGGGCCTAGTCCAGTCCCACGCAGGCTCCACAGCCATTGATCCAGCTTTCATGAGTTTCCACTAGTTTGGTTTGGTCATCTCTGCAGGTTTCCCCATCATGATCCTGATGCACTTGCTCATAGAATCCCTCCTCTCTCTCTCTGATTGGACTCCTGGAACTCTGCCTGTTGTTTGGCTGTGGATATCTCCATGAGTAAACTGGGATGGGCAATGGAGGGTAGGGATGGGGGATGAGAATATAAGGGAATGGGATGGTTGAGCTGGAACAGGGATGGAGTGGGAAAGCAATGAGAAAGATACCATGATACAGGGAAATATTGTGGGGATAGAGAAACCCAGTGCTAGGGAAGTTGCCAGGAATCCCCAAGGATGATCCCAGCTTAGACTAGTAGAAATAGTGGAGAGGGTGCCTGAACTGAACTGGCTTACCCCAGTGATCAGACAGGTGAGTACCCTAACTGTCATCACAGAGCTTTTCTCCAATGAGGTAAAGATTAATTGACACAAAGTTGAGTGCCTGTGAACCTTTCTCCATGGATAGTATTATTCATCATTTGGCCCACTAGAGGACAGTGATTCTCCATGGAAACACAAGGAGGCCCTCCCTGACCTGTTTGATGGAATCTCAGTGACATTTCAAAAGGATGGGAATGCGGGTAGCTACTGAGGTGAACGCAATACAACAGGATCGGCAGAGCTTCACTCCAACATGGATGTCCTTGATAGGCTGTGGAGAAAATCAGAGGTTGTAGCTTTCCATTTATTTGATCCTCTGCAGAGCAGGTATCCGTGTCTGTGTGAAAGGCATCCCCTCCTGCAGAAGCATGGGCCATATCAGGACAGACAGTTGCTTTTCTGGAGCTCAAAGGGTGGTGGGATAATTGATGGAAATTCTTCAAAGGCAGATTTCCAGCTAGCTTTACCTTTACCTCGGAATGCTGAGACTTGTCCCATGTTCAAGGAGAACCAAGCCCCTTGTATATGCTGGGTGGCCATACATGACAGCCCTGCCCCAATCTGTGTTCACATGGAGATGATGTTCACTTAAAAAAGGGTGGGTCTGAGACTTCAGCCCCGATCATGATCTGATTATTCCTCTTTTGTCCAGATAACCCAGGGGAGCCTGGTGTGCATCTCAGGGGTGGTGTTGGGAGCTTCTTGGCCCAGGACTCCACCAGTCAGACCCAAATCTTGTCTTGTCTCCTGACACCTCAGCTCCTCAAAATTCTGTTCCTGTTTCCCAGACATCCACCTGATGGCTGTTCATAGGATAACATACAGGCAGAGATGCTGGGGTGGGGGTTGTTGTTAGGGTCAGAGCCCGGGCCCCGGCACCTCTAAATCCCTAGACTTTGGCCACCCATCCTCTTTAGGCCTGCTGACAACATGAAGAGCAGAATAGTGGTGCACACCTTTCCCCCAGCATTCTTAGGTAGTGGCAGGTTGATGTCTGTGAGTTTAAAGGCCAGCCTGGCCTAGCTACATAGTGAGTTCCCAGACTACATGAAAGAGAAGCCCTGTTTCAAAACCAAACCAAAACAAGCAAACACACACAAAAAAGTGCAGAGAAAGGACATTTAATTCAAGTAGTCACATTGGGAATATAAACAAAGGATCACTTCTCCACACTCGCTTGGTCTTAGCTGCTCATGAAGGACTGGCGCGGGTGACTCCATTTTTGTTGCTGCTGTTGTTGTTTTGGGCTTGTAAAGACAAGGTTCTCTGTGTAGCCCTGGCTGTCCTGGAACTCACTCTGTAGACTAGCCTGGCCTAGAACTTACAGAGGTCTGTCTGCCTCTGCCTCCTAATTGCTGGGATTAAAGGCATGCGCCATCACTGCCTGCTGGCAGCCAGTGTTTTTAGCCACTGAGCCATCTCAAGCCCCTAAGAGCAAACACTTAAAGAAAACTGCAGATGCCTCCGTAGGTGTCCAGTATCTTTCGATTGTTTTAAAGGCACTGCTTGGAGTGCACACTACTAGAGCATTTTCAGTTACCTCTGTTTACAGATTCATGATAGAATTGGAACACTTACACTGTTACTGCTAGTGACAGGCAGAAATATGCAGTAGCACACTACTTGTTCTATCAAGGTGAGTAGATTCAGAGAAGACAACCTGAACGGCAGGTTTTCTCTCTGAACGGCACTGATGAGGACCAGCAGACATGTCCAAAGAACTTCACTGGCTGCTTTGTACGTTGGGAGTCCAGGTATAATGCAGACTTTCACATATTCATAAAATAGCCCTCACTCGTTTCTTAGCATATATTTAGTTTAAACAGAACCCTATAAGCTTGTGCAAAATATAAAGTTCAGATACCTAGCTGCCCCAACCATCAACATAGGGTATTAAAGCAGTTGCTTATAAACTACTCATTTCAAATATGTCAACAATGGATCCTTAAACCTTGATAATTCCTAAATAGCCACAAGCCTGACAAAATCGATGAGTAACAAAACAATTAATTGGTTTTTATGTTTTATTTCTTTACTCATTTATCTGTGTGTGTGTGTGTGTGTGTGTGTGTGTGTGTGAGTGAGAGAGAGAGAGAGAGAGAGAGAGAGAGAGAGAGAGAGATGTGTGCAATCCTGTGTATGTGGGGGTGTGCACATGTGTGCATGTGTGGGTCAGAGGTCAGTCTCAGGTATCTTTCCTCAGGTGCTATTTTTGGGACAAGATCCCTCACTGACCTGGGATTGCCTAAAGCTGGGCCTGTGAGCCCCAGGGATCCATTCATCTTTCCTTCCTATCCACCAACAAGTCCTGCTTTTGTTTGTTTTCATGTGGGTTCTGGGAATCAAACTCAGGTCCTCATGTTTGAATGGTATTTTACCAACTGAGCTGTAAACCAGAAATTCTTGATACATGCTGTGAATGAATGACCACAAAATGAGAACTGTATGTATACTTCCTCTGACAGCCAATAAACTGATGCACTTCAGCAATTGCAGGGAGGTTGGGATGGTGCAAGCTCAGAGCCAAATTACCTTAGGGCATCTATGGCCCCTTTCATACCCATTTATTACCCAACATTTGTGTGACCATTGGGACTCATTGGAATAGACAAACAGAGCACTACTTTCCAACTAATCAAAATCTGAGGATGTCCTTAGACAGTATCTGAGGCCTATAGATTCCCCGCTTTGCTTTGACTCACCCCCTAATGTTTTCACCAAAGTATATGCCCTGATTTATGATTCTCTTTGTCTGTTACTGTAAAAACGCCATGAAGGGGTCATCACATGGAACATAGAATTTGGGAAAAACTTAAATCTGTGTTATTGAACAACAGCCAATATCATATTTGATGTCAGCTATCCTTATCAAATTATATATTAAAATATCCAGTCTTGCAATATTTACCACAAAATGTGAAAGGAGCAGTATCAGCACAATACACCCCAAGACCAAGTTCTCACCACAAAGGAGATTTCTTTGCCCCAGAGGGACAAAGGGCAGGGAAAGAGAGACAAAGACAGGAGAGAGAGGATGAGGGAGAGGGGGCAAGAAGAGGGAAGGGGGCAGGGGAGAGGGAGAGGGGGCAGGGAAGAGGGAGAGGGGGCAGGGAAGAGGAAGAGGGGGCAGGGAAGAGGGAGGGGGGCGTATTTGTCCTGCAGGAACAGAGGACTGCCTCTGGACAGAGAGGAGACAGACCTGCCCACAGACAAATGGCAGTTTATAAGGGTAAAAGGGAAAACTCCGTGTTAGGATGAGGTGTTTGATTTTGATTGAACATGTTAATTAGGGCAGCCGAAGGGGGCTTTGATAGCTGGACCTTGGTCAGCCTCAGGAGTAGGAAGTGGCCAAATAAAGGAGCAGACCTTGGTGTCTAGCTTTAGGGATGCAATCTAATGTTTTTTAGCAAGGCAGAGGGAACAGGGAAGGGCAAGACCTGCCTGAGCCATGTTTACCATGCTTGGGCCTACTAGAGCCCTTCAAAATGTGTTTTCATTAGCAATTATTCTAAAAGAAAATGTGCCCATCTCAACATGGACAAATACATGTGCATTTCATATGGACCAAAGCCCAGAAATCATGTAAAACTCTCTACAGAGAGGCAAGTTCTAAATTAATCTTTTGAATTTATTATGTAAGTTTGTTTGTCAAAACAAATGTTTAGAAAATTTCTTAGTGGGGTTGGGGATTTAGCTCAGTGGTAGAGCGCTTGCCTAGCAAGTGCAAGGCCCTGGGTTTGGTCCTCAGCTTTGAAAAAAAAAAGAAAAAGAAAAAGAAAAGAAGAAAAAGAAAAAAGAAAAAGAAAATTTCTTAGCATTTAATCAGAGTAAATTTAACAATTTAGTAACCATTTAAATTAAAGATACTAATCATCTTTCCAGGACAGCCCATAAGAAGATAACTTTCACAGCCTCAGTTTCCAGAACTAATATTTGAGAGTGCCAAACCCAAAGCATTGCAGGAAGGAGGCTTGACATTCCTCTGTTAAGAAGTTAACATTTTAGTGAGGCTGCTGGAGGAGTCTGTCTCAGAGAACCAGTTCTTCTGCAGTCTTGAATGCTAAGTACGTGATTTCAATTCTTCTGTCTTACCCGAACATCTTTTCAGAGGAAAAAAGGGAAAGCAAAAAAAACTAGATGCAAGCAACAGTTTTTATATATTAAATATGTAATCTAAAGTCATTCCCACACACCCACATTCATCAGGGACACACCTGGGAGTGAGGCAGAGGCAGGAGGATCTCTATGAGTTTGAGGCCAGACAGACGTGGTGAGATGCTGTCTAAAATACAAAAACAAAAATATGCACATTCACAGGCTTCAACAATAGTAATCTCAGTGCACAGCGAATCCAGAAAAGAAATGTGAAACTGTAGAGGCCAGAGGTATCCTACTAAGTAGTTATCAGGTTCCCAGGGGAGGAGTAGGTTTGTTTTGTTTCGTTTTTTGGTTTTTGTTGTTGTTGTTTGTTTGTTTGTTTGTTTGTTTGTTTTGTTTTTCAAGACAGGGTTTCTCTGTGCTGTTTTGGTGCCTGTCCTGGATCTCGCTCAGTAGCCCAGGCTGGCCTCAAACTCCCAGAGATCTATTTGGTTCTGCCTCCCGAGTGCTGGGATTAAAGGCAGGCGCAGCCACCACCGGTGGGTGAGGATTAGTTTTACCCCATGCTGTTTTACAGACATCAGACTACTCAGCTAGAATTATCCCTAGACAGCGGCAAGATAGTACAGAAGATACTCCAATGGCTAAAATATCTCAATGCGGGTCCCCAGACACTCTTGCTTCTGTCTCAAGTGGTTCAATAGACCCCCAAGGACTCCACAGAGCAGGGAGACAAAGGAAGCAGAGGTGGCTAAAGCCTCTAGATTTTTCTTTGGGAGTATTAACATGAGCTTTTCATTTTCTTTGAAATGGTGTGTGTGTGTGTGCCTGTGTGTATGTGTGTGTGACCATGTACGCATGAATGCAGATGTGCAAGGAGGCAGTTGCAAGTTTCCTGACATGAGTACTGGGAAAACATTTAACTGGGACTAGCTTACAGTTCAGAAGTTTGGTACATTATCATCATGACTAGGGAGCATGGTAGCATGCAGGAAGAAGTAGTGTTGCAGTAGTAGCTGAGAGTCCTACATTTTGCAGGTAACAGGAAGTAGATTGAGACATGGAAGGTATCCTGAGCACAGGAATCCTCAAAGCCTACCCCCCACAGTGGCACACTTCCTCCAACGAGGGCATACCCACTCCAACAATGCCACACCTCCTAATAGTGCCACTCCCTATGAGATTATGGGGTCCAATTACATTGGAACTACCACAGAGGGTCACAGGTACCTTATTTTTTAAAAATATATTCGTTTATTAAAATTTTTTTCATTTTACATTATCAACCCCAGTTCCCCTCCCTCCCCTTCTCCTGCCTCCTCACCTCCCTCCCACTCTACCCCCATCCACTCCTCAGAGTGGGTAAGGCCTCCCATGGTAGTCAACAAAGTCTGGCATACCAAGTTGAAGGACAGCCTAGCCACTCCCCATTGTATCAAGGCTGAGCAAGGTATCCCACCACAGGGAATGGGCTCCAAAAAGCCAGTTCATGTGCCTAGGATAAGTCCTGGTCCTGCTGCCAGGGACCCACATATGATCAAGCCACACAACTGTCACCCACATTCAGCGGGTCTAGTTCGGTCCCATGCAGGCTCCCGAGCTGTCAGTCCAGAGTCAGTGAGCTCCAACTAGCACCGGTCAGCTGTCTCTGTGGGTTTCCCCATCATGATCTTGACTTCTTCTTCTTCTTCTTCTTCTTCTTCTTCTTCTTCTTCTTCTTCTTCTTCTTCTTCTTCTTCTTCTCTTCTCCTCCTCCTCCTCCTTCCCCTTCCCCTTCCCCTTCTTCCTTCTTCTTCTTTTTTGAATGCCGAATGCCGTTTATTGAAGGAGGGAGGAAGTCTTAAACACAGGCTTACAGCACAATGGGAGAACACTGGATGGCAGAAGTTCGCTTCTGATTTCTTTTTTTTAAGCTGAGGATCGAACCCTAGGCCTTGTGCTTGCTAGGCAAGCACTCTACCACTGAGCAAAGTCCCCAACCCCGCTTCTGATGTTTTACAATCTTGCATCTAAGCTAATAACGCCCAATATGCTGGATACACAGACAAGGAGCTTCCCTTAAGCATTCAGGAGGGTGGAATCTCGCAAGGAATTAGCATAAGGGAGGATATCAAGGTCAAGGTCAGCAAGCAATGCAACAGTTACCCAAAACGGGGCCCAGGTACCTATAGGTCCCCCACTTTTAATAAAAAATGAGCTTCTGAGTTAGGTTGCATGGGACATCAGCAGGTCCCCTTACCCATCATGGAGACATCTGTCCAGGCCACACAGGTGTTCTGTCTTAGGTTGGTGAGTGCCCCCCAGACATCTCTGAATACTCATTATCATACAGGCTCAATCCTGTGAGAGCTGCAGAGTTAACTGTTGCCAAAGATCTCTAAGTGGCGCTGGGCTTGCAATCTGTGTGTTCGACACAGAAAAGACCAACAGAAGTCTTAACCCATCCATAGCCAGTAGCCTAAAGGCAGCTGAGCCATTCCCTTCCTTAATGAACCTTACTGCAAATTGAAGTCCTTGTAAGATGGTATCCCAAAAGCAAATGGAATTTGAGTTTGTAAATTTATAACTTTCAAAGCCAATCGAAATGTATATAACTATTGATTTAATTTGTCATGCCCAATAGGATGAAAAGTTAATTAACTGTGGTAGCTCCATTGTGCTAGCTGTAGTAACCAGTTATGAAATGGCAATCTCAGAAACAGTAGTAGCAGAGGTCGTCACTGTTGTAACAGCAACATCGGCAGCAGTGATGTCAAATTCTCTTCTGGAGCATGTGGGTATCCATTGGCATGGACACAACTCCAGGAACATGAACTGCTGAGGCCCATTATTCTTGATCCCAGAAAGACCTAAGCTGGCAGCTCTTCTGGAGAATCCAACCGCATGGCTGCAGTTCCTAGGCTTACGTTAATGCTTGCCAAAGCTGGCCCTATTGGGCTTTCAATCCCCATTGGCATCGGAAGCGGAGAGTTTTTCACAAAGGCCCAGTTTTTCTGCATGTTGGGCTTCAGCTGCAAAAGCTTCTCAGTTTCAAGAGGTCCCATTTATTAATTGTTGTGCTCAGTGTCTGTGCTGCTGGTGTTATATTTAGGAAGTGATCGCCAGTGCCAATGCGTTCAAGAGTACTTCCTACTTTCTCTTCTATTGTTTAGTGTAACAGGATTTACATTGAGGTCTTTGATCCACTTGGACTTGAGTTTTGTGCATGGTGACAGATATGGATCTATTTGTAATCTTTTACATATTGACACCCAGTTATGCCATCACCATTTGTTGAAGATACTTTCTTTTTTCCATTGTACAGTTTTGGCTTCTTTGTCAAAAATCAGGTGTTCATATGTGTGTGGATTAATGTCAGGGTCTTCAATTCAATTCCATTGGTCCACATATGGGTTTTTATACCAGTACCAGGCTGTTTTTATTACTATAGCTCTATAATAGAGCTTGAGGTCAGGGATGGTGATGCCTCCAGAGGTTGCCTTATCATACAGGATTCTTTTAGCTATCCTGGGTCTTTTGTTTTTCCATATGAAGTTGAGTATTTTTCTTTCCAAGTCTGTGAATAATTGTGTTGGGATTTTGATGGGGATTGCATTGAGTCTGTAGATTGCTTTTGGTAAGATTGCCATTTTTACTATGTTAAACCTACCTATCCATGAGCATGGGATATCCTTCCATTTTCTGATATCTTCTTCAATTTCTTTCTTTAGAGATTTAAAGTTCTTATCAAAAAGGTCCTTCACTTGTTTAGTTAGTGTTATCCCAAGGTATTTTATATTATTTGTGGCTATTGTAAAGGGTGATGTTTCTCTGACTTCTTTCTCAGCCCTTTTATCATTTGTGTATAGGAGGGCTACTGATTTATTTTTTTGAGTTGATCTTGTATCCTGCCACTTTACTGAAGGAGTTTATCAGCTGTAGGAGTTCCCTGGTAGAATTTTTGGGGTCACTTATGTATACTATCATATCATCTGCAAATAGTGAAAGTTTGACTTCTTCCTTTCCAATTTGTATCCCTTTGATCTCTTTTTGTTGTCTTATTGCTCTAGCTAGAACTTCTAGTACTATATTGAATAAATATGGGGAGAGTGGACAGCCTTGTCTTGTTCCTGATTTTAGTGGTATCGGTTTGATTTTCTCTCTGTTTAATTTGATAGTGGCTGCTGGCTTGCTGTAAATTGCCTTCATTATGTTTAGGAATGTTCCTTGTATTCCTGATCTCTCTAAGACCTTTATCATGAAGGGGTATTGGATTTTGTCAAAGGCTTTTCAGCATCTAATGAGATGATCATGTGGTTTTTTTCTTTCAGTTTGTTTATATGGTGTATTACATTGGCAGATTTTCATATGTTGAACCATCCTTGCATCCCTGGGATGAAACCTACTTGGTCATGATGGATAATTTTTTTGATGTATTCTTAGATTCAGTTTGCCAATATTTTGTTGAGTATTTTTGCATCAATGTTCATGAGGGAGATTGGTCTGTAATTCTCTTTCTTTGTTGCATCTTTGTTTGGTTTGGGTATCAGGGTAATTGTAGCTTCATAGAAAGAGTTTGGTAGTGTTCCTTCTGTTTCTATTGTGTGGAACAATTTGAAGAGTATTGGTATTAGTTCTTTGAAAGTCTGGTAAAATTCTGCACCAAAACCATCTGGTCTTGGGATTTTTTTGGTTGGGAGACTTTTGATGACTGTTTCTATTTCTTTAGGGGTTATTGGTCTATTTAAATGGTTTCTCTGGTCTTGATTTAACTTTGGTATGTAGTATCTATCCAGAAAATTGTCCATTTCTTCCAGATTTTTTCTATTTTGTGGAGTACAGGTTTTTGAAGTATGACCTGATGACTCTCTGGATTTCCTTGTTGTCTATTGTTATGTCTTCCTTTTCATTTCTGATTTTGTTAATTTGGGTGCTCTCTCTTTGCCTTTTGGTTAATTTGGCTAGGGGTTTGACTATCTTGTTGATTTTGTTCAAAGAACCAACTCTTTGTTTCATTGATTTTTTTTGTATTCTTCTCGTGGTTTCTATTTCGTTGATTTCAGCCCTCAATTTGATTATTTCCTGGCGTCTATTTTTCCTGGTGAGTTTGTTTCTTTTTGTTCTAGCGCTTTCAGTTATGCTGTTAATTCATTGGTATGAGAGTTCTCCATCTTCTTTATGTGTGCGTTCAGAGCCATGAATTTTCCTCTTAGTACTGCTTTCATAATGTCCCATAAGTTTGGGTATGTTGTACTTTCATTTTCATTGAATTCTAAGAAATCTTTAATTTCTTTCCTTATTTCTTCCTTGACCTATTGATGTTTCAGGTGAGCATTATTCAGTTTCCATGAGATTGTAGGCTTTCTATAATTTTTGTTGTTGTTGAAGTCTAACTTTAAGGCATCGTGGTTTGATAAGATACAGGGGGTTATTCCAATGTTTTTGTATCTGTGAGATTTGTTTTGTGACCAAGCATGTGGTCATTTTTTAGAAGGTTCCATGGGGTGCTGAGAAGAAGGTATATCCTTTTGTGTTATGATGGAATGTTCTGTAGATGTCTATTAAGTCCATTTGAGTCATAACATCTGTTAGGTCCTTTATTTCTTTGTTGAGTTTCAGTCTGATAGATCTATCTTCTGGTGAGAGTGGTGTGTTGAAATCTCCCACTACTAATTTGTGGGTTTTGATGTGTGTTTTAAGCTTTACTAGTGTTTCTTTTATGAATGTGGGTGCATTTGTATTTGGGGCATAAATGTTCAGGATCAAGACTTCATCTTGGTGTAATTTTCCTGTGATAAATGTGTAATGTCCATCCTGATCTCTTTCAATTGATTTTAGTTTGAAATCTATTTTATTAGTATAAGGATAGCTACACCAGCTTGTTTCTTAGGTCCATTGGCTTGGAAAGCCTTTCCCCAGCCCTTTATTCTGAGGTAGTGTCTGTCTTTGAAGTAAGGGGGGGTTTCTTGTATGCAGCAGAAGGATGGATCCTGTTTTCTTATCCATTCTGTTAGTCTGTGTCTTTTTATAGGTGAGTAGAGACCATTGATATTGATGGATATTAATGACCAGTGATTGTTGGTTCCTGTTATTTTTGTGGTCGTGTTGTGTTGTCCTTCTTTGGCGTTTGTTGGTGTGGGATTATCTATTGCCTGAGTTTTCCTAGGTGTGTTTAGCTTCTTTAGGTTGGATTTTTCCTTCTAGTGCTTTCTGTAGGGCTGGGTTTGTTGACAAGTATTGTTTAAATTTTGGTTTTATCATGGAATATTTTGTTTACTCTGTCTATGGTGATTGACAGTTTTGCTGGGTATAATAGTCTGGGTTGGCATCTGTGGTCTCTTAGTGTCTGCATAACATTTGTCCAGTACCTTCTAACTTTCATAGTCTCTATTGAGAAGTCTGGTGTTATTCTGATGGATTTGCCTTTATATGTTACTTGGTCTTTTTCCTTTGCGGCTTTTAATATTTTTTCTTTGTTCTGTATGTTTAGTGTTTTGATTATTATGTGGAGAGAGGACTTTTTTGGATCCAGCTTATTTGGTGTTCTGTAAGCTTCTTGTATCTTCATAGGTATTTCTTTCTTTAGGTTAGGAAAGTTTTCTTCTATGATTTTGTTGAATATACTTTTCTGTGCCTTTGAGTTGGTATTCTTCTCCTCCTTTTATCTCTATTATTCTTAGGTTTGGTCTTTTCATGGTGTCCCAAATTTCTTGGATGTTTTGTGTTACTACTTTTTTGTCTTTAGTGTTTTGTTTGACTGATATATCTATTTTCTCTATTGTGTCTTCATTGTCCGAGATTCTCTGTTCCATCTCTTGTATTCAGTTGGTTATGCTTGTTTCTGTAGTTCCTGTTTGTTTAGTCAAGATTTCTATTTCCAGCATTCGCTCACTTTGTGTTTTCTTTATTCTCTCAATTTCATTTTTCAGATTTTCGATTGTTTCCTTCCTTTGTTTAATTACTTTTTCTTGGCTTTCTTTGATTTCTTCCAATTTTTTGTTTGTTTTTTCTTCCATTTCTTTAAGGGAATTTTTTATTTCCTCTCTATGGGAGTTTTTCACTTCCTCTTTAAGAGAGTTTTTCATTTCCTCTTTAAGGGCCTCTATCATCTCCTTAAAGTCATTTTTAGGGTTGATTTCTTCTGATTCTTCTGCCTTGGTATGTTTAGGTCTTGTAGGTGTAGAATCACTAGGTTGTGATGTTGTCATGTAGGTCTTCATGTTGTTGCCTGTGTTTTTGCACTGGTGTCTACTCATCTCTTCCTCTGTTCAGTGCAGGAAGTGTCTGTGTCTGAAGGTGCCTCTCTTGTTCTAATTGATAGTCTTGGTTCACTAGGATTTTTTTGTTAAATTGCTGCTGTTGGTCTCTGTTTCTTCGGGATCAGCTTAGTCAAATCAGTGTTAGTGGGTTCTGTCTCTGTGGGCAGTTATTCCCGGTTGGTGTATGGTGTGCTTATGGTTTCCATGGTTGTTAGGTTCATAACGGTTAGTTTTTTTTGTTGTTGTTTGTTTGTTTGTTTTTTGGTGGGGGAGTAGGGGAAGGTAGCTGTCTGGTTGCTGGGACTCCAATGGGTAGGGCCTAGGAGTTTAGAGACATGATCTGTCGGTCTGGAGATGGGAGCTTACCTGTTCTCTGTTGGTGAAGTATATACTTACGATTCTGGTGATCTGGTTCAGTGGCTGGGCAGTGTCTTCTTTTGTGTTCTCAGATCACGTTTTGCTCTTTTGTCTACTCCTCAGCTGATCTTGTTTCCTCAGACTGCAACTGTAGGTTTCTGATTCCTCTCCCAGATGGATTTCAGCTGAGTAGGGTAGTCTCAGCAACACCTCCAAGTTGTTGGGTTTCACAGGATCGGCAGCTGGGCCCTGGGTTGGCCTCAGACAGTGTTCAGATCCGTTCTGGTCTCCTCCCATGGAGATGGCTCCTTTCCCAGGGTGTTGGGATTAAAGGTGTCCCTGTTCCAAGTTCTTGATTAAGAGCTTGTTTTCATTAACTCCTCAGCGGATGGTAGCTTGGTTTCTGGTTTCTATTAAATTGCATCTAGGCTGCCACCCCCGCCGCTGGGCCTGCCTGCCTCTGCCCACAGGTACCTTATTTAAACAGGATTATCACAGATGGGACCATGTAGTTAGAGTTTTCCTGCCTGGCCCACAGTCAGGACAAATCTCTCTTACCCACCAGTCCCATAGTTGCTCAGACCCAACCAAGAAAGCACACAGAAACTTACATTATTTCGAAACTGTATGGCTGTGGCAGGCTTCTTGTTATCTACTTCTTCTATCTTAAATTAACCCATTTCTGTTAGTCTATACTTTGCCACATGGCTTGTGGCTTACCAGTGTCTTTACATGTTGCTTTTCATGGCGGCGGCTGGCGGTGTCTCTCTTTAGCCTTCTGCTTCCCAGAATTCTCTACTCTCTTGTCCCGCCTATACTTCCTGCCTGGCCACTGGCCAATCAGAACTTTATTTACACAGAGCGATATCCACAGCACTTCCCCTTTTCTTTTTTTTTTAAAGGAAGGTTTTAACTTTTACATAGTACAATTACATATAACAAAACAATTATCAAGCAAGAATTACAGTTACAATATTAAAGAAGATATCCTATCTTATATTTGTGAGTCTAAGGTTTTATATCTAACTTATCTTTTATCATAACTGAGGAAATTATAACTATCTAGCCTTCAACCACATCAAAGACCTCAGAAGGATATAATATTACCTGAGAACCGGGAGAAGGACGCAAGCAACTTTCGGGAGTCTTGCAGGGTAGACAGAGACAGCTGGCAGCCTGAACAGTCACCTAATGTTCCTTTGTAAAGTTGGGGCATTTGTCTTCAAATGAGGTTGGAGATTCGCAGTTATAGTTACAACTTAGTATATATACATATATAATATCTTAGATAGGATATATTAAGTATTAGACTCAGGTCCTTTAGGATAGGACACCTTTTGGAATGATCTTTGTAACACGCCACCTACCCATGCCCTAGACTTCCCTGGATTTTACTATGTGTTTTTTGCTTGATATTGTTTGTACTTATTGTAATTCCAACTTATCTAGGTCATTATCCCTCATTACTCTTGGACAATATTTGATAACCATCTCTTTGTATATAGTCTTGTATTAGGTTATAACTTTCTTATTTAGACAAAAGGGGGAGATGTAGTGGATAGCCATCCCAGCATTGGCCTGGAAGGTCCAACCCCCATTGAGGCTTCGGTAATGGTCACGCCCACAAGGCAGGGCGGAGGAGGAAGCGGAAGACCAAGGATCGGGAAGAGGTCTCTCGCTTGGTTCCCAGACTCTGGACGCTGGAGGTAGACCGAGCAGAGTTCTCCAGAGAACACCGCCGGACTGCACTATACCCTTGCCAGACCCTGTAACTTACCCCTTCATTTGTAAGTTACCCCACAAAATAAACCTCCCTTTTAACTACGTGGAGTGGCTTTAATAATTTCACCAATAGGACCAGGTTTTTTTTTTTTTTCCTGTCTTTGTAGTGAGTAAAGCAGGATGTTTTCATAGCATAGCTATCACAGGATGACTACTACATGGAAACATTTTTATTAATCAAGGCAGACAGACAGATGTCTGTCTACTGGTGTGCCATGTTTCCCCCAATGCCTGTGACCCAGAATGAAGCTTGGGGGAGGGGACTCAAGCTGTAGGGAGCAACAGTTCTAGAGGTTCAACCATTGGCTAGAAGAAAAACACTTGGGAACAGACTGGCCCTGGGATCTGGCCTGCCAGCTGCTATGAAAAGCCTCAGAATGGTCACTCACTTTGTAAGATAGACATCTTTGAGAGGTATTTGGGTCCTCAGACTCACACCTTCATTGTGGCAGCACATCGCAGAGGCCCCAGGTAGCCCCAGCACATTGGCAAATGTCTTGAGCTACCAGTAGCATCCCCCTGTGGCCTGAGCAGCAAGTTCATAAGAGCAGGTCTGAGCAGAAGGTCTGGCTTAGAATCTCAGTTGTGTCCCCAAGCAATGGCCTAGCTTCTGTGTTCTTCCCTGGAAGATGGTGGAGTTTCTATTGAAATCCTGCTTCCAGTGAAAGCAAGTGAGACAATCACAGCAGATGCCTGGGGCAGTACCCACAATCAAAGACTCAATATGCCATGTCTTTAGAGACAGTTTACATTTACTTTCTGTTTACAAAGAAGTTGGGAAACCCAGCCTCTCATTTCATCGTTTACCAAGAAGCTGCTCACTCTCCAGGAGCCTGGGCACAGTACAGAGTCTTCTGGGTAGGTCAAGCACTACTCCAGGCTCTGCAAAGTCCTAGGCGTCCTGTGTGAAGACTCACAGTGGAGGCACACAGGGCACTCTTGGTGCTCAAAAGCAGCCATCTAAGGAGGCACACATTCAATTTCTCACACCTACCTACCCAGCCTAGGCTTTATTTCCACGGTTTCACAAATGAAATGCTACTCTCTGCTTGTGTCTGTATCCAGCCAAGTCACACTGAACAACGTGGCTTTACTCTAGTTTCCTTGGGGGAAAGAGGGCAAGCATCCTCCTAAGAAGATGTAAGTAGTAAAAATACCTCACATGCTATGAGTGCCACAGATTATTTATGATTATTATGGAGACTCAATGCAGCTAAGACACTCACTGTCCTGGTCTCTCTCCCCAATGATCATGTTGTCACCACTTTTGAAGAGACATCTACCTACATATGAGTGCTTCCCCATGGCCTTTGCAGACTTCACAACCTGTGGTCACACAGAAATTTAATGCAGATTTTGGTGGGACTCTTCTGCTGTTTCCTGAGGATAACGTCAACTAAAGATACTGTATGTGCCCAGCTTCTCTCCCTGAGGAGTTGAACACATAATGTTGTCGTAAATAAGCAGATCCAGGTAGACTTGCACGTGTAATTTTATTTAGATGTTACTTGTGATCTATAGTAAGATATACAAACAGATTAAAAATTGTTTGACAGTTTTTAATACCACTTTAGATTTAATTCACAACTGCATTGATAATACTGCAAGATAACAGATACTCTCCTGCATAAAACAAAAAACTCCTTGCTAGTCTTGCTGATACACTCTTTGCAGTCTTTAAGGGATTCAAATGTATCACACATTTCTGTTTAAAATATTACAAAGCTTTCATGACCCTTCCCATCCTGTGCTCATAACAATTTTGATGTGTTAAAAATGTACGAGGATGAAAACATCCATCTTCTAACAGCGTCTTAGTGAATAAGATCTAAGTACTGAAGCTCATGGTTTGTGCACTCCCTTCCCTTTGGCAGTGCAGTGATGAGAGACTCAGACATCTTCTGTCCACCACTCACCCATGCATCCACCCATCTACCACCCATCCATATCTCCAACCATTCATGCATCATCTACAATTGACTCATCTATCACCCATTCATCCACCCACTCACTAATCCACAAACCCACCTATCCATCCATTCACTCATCCACTTACCCATCTACCTATCATCCATCCACCCACCCATCCACTGATCCACCTACCCACCCACCCACCTATCATCCATCTACCTACCTACCTACCTACCCACACATCCATCCATCTGCCCACTCATGCCCCATCCATACCTCCATCTATCCATTCGCCTGAGTCTATATAATGAGAAAAAATATGTCAGATACTCAGCTGAAATACATAAAGAAGACTAAAGCTGGGGACAATTTAAAACAATCTTAAAATCTGTAGCTGTAATTCTAAGCATGAAACTTACAGAAATTAAATATACTATGGAATTCTGTTCTCCATTTGTTTTAGTAGATATTTATTAAAAAATGAAAATCAAAAATTTAAACTTTTACTTTGCTCTCTTTTGTAAAGTATTGTATTTAGAAGCATCTTGGATTTAAGTTTTAGACTAAATCAAATTTGCTGAAAAGATACTCTAAAAATGATCTAAATTGGATTTTAGCTTTTCCATTCTTTTAAAGCTTACATAATACATTGGGCAAAAGCTTTCTCACTAGCTATGAAAACAAACTAAAACTCACTGGTTGATGAAACTACAGGACAATCAACAACTGATAAGCTCATGAATATTTATGAGTAAAGTGCCACTAACGTCACTACGATATGGTATCAGTAAAAGAAATCCTGGCAATAGCTTTAATGTATTTCCTCCACCCTGAGAGCATAAGGACCCTACCAAATGAAGGAGTGCAACCAATGTGAGTTCTGGAGTTCCACAGGGCACACAGACACAGGAGGAACAACAGAGACAAACTGCTGTAAGCATAACGAAAGACTCAAGATGTCCAAGTTGTGAGGACAATGTCGACATGGTAGGTCTCAGTGCCCGAAAAACAGAAATGAGAAAGAAAGAGAAAGGCTTCTTAAATTTCCACTATGATCGTGAGCCACAGTAACGGCCACATCTGCACGGACTCCAGCCTGATGGCTCCAGGGCTGCCAGTCCACCCAGCAGCCCTGGGACACACGCCAAAGCAGCGCAAAAGAGGGGCTGTAGATGGGTTTGGTGTCAAATGCAATGTGACTAGAACCTACTACTGGCAGGTGTTAAAGGACAGCTTCCCAAGTGCACAGGTGTCCACTCACACAGAGGGTGACGCGGCAGCTGGGTGATGTCCCCAACCTCATGAGCAAAAATCAGTTGTTACTACCCCACTGACATTCCACATTGACTGACACAACTCCACCCCAGCTCTAGATTCTTCTTTTCATCAAAAGTGAGCCATACTATCGGCTGTGGTCCATTTGAAGTGTACACCTCAAGAGCCCTGGGAACTCAGCATCCTAGCATGTGTGTAAGGTTCTATGTAACCCAAGCACGGGGACACCCAGTGACTTATTTAAGTGAGCAGCTGTCCTTCCAGAACAGCAAAGGAGAAGACAGTGTCCTCCTGGAGTTAGAGCCATGGACCACCAGCAGAGGGGAAGTCAGGGTTCTCTGCCATGGCAACTGGCTGGATCCAGTTTATCTTGTGAGGTACTTTTTAAAATTCAAATGTGCCAACAACATGAGAGAAGAGTACTGTGCTTCAGGAGAAGGCCCTGTTTGAGAGACTGACTGCGAATCCAGCCACAGCACCACGGGTTGTGAACAGCTGGCGGCGCTTCTCAGCTGAACCCAAGCTCCTAAGATGCTGAGCAAGTCGGGTGAGGTGCTGAATTATGCTCTCTCCATGGTGACCAGAGGAGCAGGGATCCCAGGAAGCGAAATGTGTAGGTCTTGTCTGCACTGGGTGGAGGAGGAGGGGACCAGGTGTTTTGTCATGTAGGCTCTGCAACTCAGCAGCTGGCATCTGGCCTGGCTAACTGGTGTCCACACTACCAGGGCTGGCCACTACAGTGAGCTCCATTTGCAACGTTGTACCAAAGTCACTAGTGGGCGCTTTCCATGTGAGTACCCAAAGGGGTCTCTGCTTAGTTAGGGAGCCCTCTGCTGTGGTGCAAAGGTAGCAAAAGGCAACAGAGCAGATAAGGAAAAAAGAGCAGGCCCATTCACTCAAAGGCCACCGGGCCAAGAGTCCAAATGGAGAAACGTCTCTTTCTCACTTGTTAAACCTCTCCCTCCACAACCAAGTCCATCTGGAAATCACCCTGCAAAGGATTGGACGGTGAAGCAGTATCGCCTACTGGTTGGAAGACATCACGGTGACACACAGCCATTCACCTTGCAAAGACCTGACAGTGGGCAGCTCCACAGACACATGGCAAGTCTGCTGAATCAGGATGGACAAGAGGGAGGCTCTCACGGCCGAGAGGGAAGCGAGATGCTATTTCAG
Source organism: Onychomys torridus (assembly GCF_903995425.1). NCBI lineage: Eukaryota > Metazoa > Chordata > Mammalia > Rodentia > Cricetidae > Onychomys > Onychomys torridus. Next base: position 5,159,389 of record NC_050464.1, read on the forward strand.
GACTATGCACTAGTTACAGCGTATTTCCTGGTGTGCAGCACAGTGTGCTGTGTTTAGTGGCACTTAAGTATTACACAGTAAATACTCAACAAATCCAGAAGGATGTGCAGAAGCAATAGCACACTGTTAATACAAAAATTACTAAAGCTACAGGGTAATACCACTATGTGGGTGCAGAGATCACACGCACTCCTAACACACTTCCATACTGTGCCCTGGCTGTCCACCTGCTGCCCAGCCCTGTGCGATTCAGTCCGACCAGTCATTCTCATCAAACTCAGAGTCATCGTCTGAGTCACTGTACTCCACAGCGATGCGTCTGGACAAGATTGTGGCCACATCGTTCCCGACAGGCTCCCGCTTGGCTTCCTGCTCCCGCTGCTCTTGAACCTTTTTCAACTGGATTCCTGAAAACACAGTGGGGAGAGAATCAGTCTCTTTGCTCATTCCCAGTGAAGGAAAACCAAACAGGTTTCTACTGAGTTTACAAATACAAGGTGGTGGCCATCTGCAGGTGGAAAGAAGGTGTGTGCTAAGTCTTCAGGGATGGACACAAGATACAACCTTCTGCACAGCTGTGTTGTGACACAATACGCAGGGGATTTGACTTGGACCACTTTATTTTAAACCTTTCTCTTCGACAGAATTTCAGATTTATTAGCTAGCTATGAAATAGGAGAAAAATATTCCTGTATTATATGCCCTAACAATGTTGGAGCAAGCTTTCCCAATCTGCCACACACAAACATACAGACATAGACACAGACACAGACACAGACACAGACACAGACACACACACACACACACACACACACACACACACACACACACTTTTCTCTGGAGTGTTCAGGAGTTATATGGGACATAGATGTTCCTATATTACTAAAATACTTCATATGTTCTTTCCTGAAGGAAACTTGAAAACCAGAAGTTACTATAGATAAACCCTGTTACTACTTCCCTTATAAATATTATTCAAATGCCACCACTAAGCCAATCTACTGGGGCATTTTCCCTAACTCAGGATCCAACCATCCTGACTCATTTCTGGTAAACCTTAATCTGAACAGTGCTTTGATTTCTATATTTACAAGCTTTGCATCTTCAGAGAATGGAGATGGTCTTTTGGAACATGGCAGTCTCTGGTTACGGACTCATTAGACTGGTGTATAAAAGCACATTTAATACTCTCTTCCTGTGACTGGAAAGCTGACCTCCCTTAAGGGATTCTGGCTTTCAGACTTCATCTCTTGACAAACTGAAGTCTATCAATGATGTTCAAGGTACTTAGAGGAATCTTTGAGTGGCGGAGGTGTGTGTGTGTGTGTGTGTGTGTGTGTGTGTGTGTGTGTGTGTGTGTGTACTGGCCTGATTCAATGAGCTCAGTCAGAGGCAGTTACATCATAGCTCAAGGATGTTACAACAGTGGAGGTCTAGGGTTGCAGACCAGCAACTGGTCTCAGTTGTTTTCAGCTGAGACAAACTATAGTCAGGAGGCATACGGCTCCCTGAGGCTCAAGAAGCTCTCTGAATATTCCAGAGTCTATTGCTGCCCTGGCCACCCTGGACTTTGATGGTTAAGATGAATGGTACTGCATACAGGTCTTCCTGGGAGGCTCTGGGGCAGTCAAATAGGCCAGGGGCCAGGCTCCCCCTACTGAGTGTACATGATGTACATGACCCTTCTCCTGTGTGGGGCTGGTGGTGAGGGCAGGACTTTTGCTGGCACAATCTGTATGCTACTGAATAAATGCCGGAAGCCACTGGCTCGGCACATGGAGCTTCTCTGACGAGTCCAGAGTAAACTTAGATTTGTCTAAAATGAAACCATTGCTGACTGCTTACTGTCTTCCACTTTATTCTGTGGTACAAAGTGGAGAAAGGTCCTATCACTTAATCTATCGTGTGATGTCTCATTTCTGGTTTCTTGTTAAGTACACCTTTCCTGAATTTTTAACTTCTTACTATAGTGTGTTTCCATGCTACCTGTAAAAGAATCCCAACTTATTAACAAAGTATCAAACGACAGAACGTAGTTATCTTTTGAGGCAGTGTAGCTGGCTGAACCCGAGCTGTGTCTAAAAAGGGAGACTGTGACATGAGGTGTGCACTCACCCATCCGGATGGCAGCCAGGAGGTCACTTCTTGCATCGCTTATGGGTGGCTGTGCAGGTTCCGGGCGCTTTCCCTCAGCCACAGGGGGACCATGCAGTGGAGAAGATGAAAGAGAAGAGGGGCCAGGAGGGCCAGGTGGAGGAGGTGGGGGGCCTGGAGGCGGTGGCGCTGTGGCCAGGAGCCCAGTGGAGGGCTGGTGAGAAGGAGCAGGGTACGTAGAGCCAGCAGACGCAGGGAACGGGGGGTGCGCAGGGATCTGGAGAGGGCTGACGAAGGCAGTTTGTGCTGAAGGAATCATGGGTGGAGGAGGAGGTGGTGGTGGTCCTGAGGGGTTGTAGTATTCAATTATCTGTGCTGGAAGCATCCTAAGGAACAATAACAGAGTCACTCAAGTGACCAGGGAGGGTCACATCTTCCTCATTTTAATAGAGCTTATAGAGAGGACCCTCTTGGACAGTGCATGCTGCCACCAGCTGGAGAGAGTCACTTCAGGGTACATATGTCCACTCTGAGAGTCAGTTTCTTCCAGTTTTACACGATTCATCATGACAATGAAAAACCCACTGAAATGACCTAACACGACCATTTAAGAGCGTGGTGACCTCTGTGGATAGCTAGGGCACATGCATGGCAGAAGAAGGCTGGTGCCCTTTCCATCCTGGGTTCTCAAAGATGCTGTGTAACTGCTTACCTTATCTCATGAGGCCTCTGAGACCGAGGAGACAGGGTTGGAAGGATGCTGCCTTCTCTGACCCTGTCCGATGAGAATCCTCAGAGTTAAGAGCCTAGCAGTATGTCAAACACCCAAGAGATGGGGCAATGGTTTTCAAAACCAAAGGCTCTCCATGTGCCTGATATAGCAGCCTTAAAACACATTCTAGTAATTCCAGCTTAGTCAAGGCCTAAGGATAGGGGACACCCAGACCATGTGGTTCTCCTCTTTCAGGCCATAGGTACAATTAGAAAGCAATGCTGGCACTTGGGTGGAGAAGACACGCTGTTATATTCAACTTTCCTGGGTGCAGACACTGACACTAGGGAACATTTTAAAGACTAAGTCTGAAAGAGCTAAAGACAACCTACCGAAATAAGGGAGGGGTGCAAATGAACTCACACGGTCAGGAAGAGTGTTCACAGTGGAGGCGTTCAATAGATCCGAAAACAAGAGGGTGTAGGGCACAGTGCTCCAGGAGCCCAGAGGCCAAGAAAGGGGTCACAGGATGCGTGGTGAGGACTGACGTTACGTGTTTTCATTTTGCATGGCCAGCACACCCTCAGAAACATGAGGGTGTGGACAGGTTCACAAATAAGCATGTTACCCTTTATCCATGCCTTGGCTCAGAGTCAGCATGTGAGCAGGAGACCAGGGGAGCACACACATACGCTGTTCACCTGAGATGTGGCTACAGAAGAAATGGCCAGTGGCAGGCTTCGCCACTTATTTTGTTTGACACAGACTCTGCCAATGCCAACACTATGCCCATTCATTCTTGTCTGTATTCTACATGATAAAATTCTACCAAGACACAAATTCAAGAGCAACGATAAACATGAACAGCAACTTACCCATAGTCGGCTGGAGCCACTGATGTAGAAGTCTGGGACCCCTCTGGGGCCTGGGGAGGAGGTGGGGGCGGTGGCTGCTGAGGTCTGTTCAGGGCCATGTGCCTGGCTGAGGCAGATGAGGGTCGGTACTCATGCTCAGCGCCTTGGTTTGCGGTTCCATGCAGTGGTGCGTCACCTGCTGTGCAGGAAGGTGTCACGGGCTGTGGCTGCAGAGAGTGGCTGGGAGTAGCAGGGTAAGAGCAATCGGTGATGTCGGATGTGTGAGACCTGATTTTGGAGGGAAGGGGGTGAGAAACACCGAAGTTTTAAAAATGTCCCCCAAGAGGTAGATGCATATCTACAAATAACATCATTGTCAGTATACAAGGATGAGACATTTATTTCTTTTATGATCAGCTAGGTCCAGCTCCATGAGAGCTTCCAAGCACAACACAATTATTTCAGCAGCAAGCCCTAGTGTTACATGGATTCAGATTTGAAGCTTTGATAAGTCAGACCAGTAAGTGGGGACCAGCAGAGCCTCATTTCCGCAGCATTCCATGTATTTCTTTATGAGACAATACTATATGTCAAACCCCATTTCATTGAGAAACAATATCTCAGATTGACAAAGAACTTCAAAGGCAATAAATATGGCAGCATATAATTAGACAGCAGGCGAGCTGGATACATGTTAACCACAAGAAGAGAAAGTGGGGTCCAGAGTGCAATAGTGAGTGGGCCTTTTCTTAAATGGCAGAAATATATTAAACCCAAGGAAGGAGCAGCAGCCCAGACCGGTCTCCTGGGCTGTGAGTGCACCACCACAGCAGAGCTCTAAAAGGAAAGGAGACCTTGAGTTAGTTAGTGAGCAGTTTGGAAGGGGCTGATGACGGGCATCCTGCATAGCCTGGCAGGAGGGTTAGCTGGCGTGTGTAGCAGCCACAAGCATGTTAATAGGAGGCACACGCTCTCGCCTGAGTTACAGGACAGTGAGTAGGGGCTGCACATCCTCTCATGACGCTGAAGCAGGGCTTGACCTCGGTCTGGGGATCCAAGAAAGCAAACCGACGCACCCTCTGGGCCTGCCGTCTTCCTCCGCGCTCCCTGCCTGATCCAGTCTCCTTGCGTCACTCATGAATTCAATGCCCATTTTCCTCCTCTCCCACTCTTCTCGTCTCGTTCTGACTTTTCTCACATATACTTGTTGGTTCCTGTTAGGGTTCAGCTTGTGTTTCTCTCTCTGAAGGAAGACAGGTCAACACACACTTGGGGATATAGAGGGAGCAGGATGAAGATACAAACCCACGTCTGTCTCTGGGACTTCTGTGGGTAGCTTTCCCCACCCAGAGCACAGAACAAGTCACAGGAATCTACTCCTCCCCACTGTCCCTAACTACTGCATGACAATTAACAGCTTATTTGTCTCTCCTGTTTATCAGCTGTGGTCTAGATTATGGTGTGCTTGCGAAGATGTCTGGTCCACTCTTCCAACCACTAGCAAACGAGCTCCAATATTTTCGGGGCAGAGGCTATCTGTCCTGTACTTGGGTTTCAAAAGTATAAACAGATCTAAAACTATGGGGTTGGAGATAACATCCACACTCTGCTAAGTAACTAGATCACTGAAGTGTCACTTTCTAAAGAAAACAGTCACCCAGCACAGCGTGGAGTGTCTCCAGTGAGACACAGGACAGGACACAGAATGTTCCGTGGTACCAATGAGAATGCCATTCTTGGAAAACAGATTAGAGAAACAGCAAAAAGGAGCCAAGACAAAAGAGGTGAGCAGACAGAGACGGAGGTGCCACACAGATGATTTCCACAGGATGGGACTGTGAGGAAGATGAGAACAGGAGAAGCAGAGGGTGATCAGGAAGATCGAAGGGCCAGGGAACAGGGGGTTGCCAGCAGCCTGTGGGTGGAGCCTCAGAGGACGCTGGCTGAGTGGGCAGGCAGAAGTCACCATGAGGCACGCCACCGATATGGTGATGAGGGTGCAACCCTGGGGCTCTGCAATGGTCAGTCTCCGTGTGCTGCAGCAGAGAGAACTGGCAGGTTAAGATAAAGAGGAAGGAAGGGGCCCGTTCACCCAGTAGGAGAATCCCATCAATCCCCAGGGGGTGTAGAGGCAGGTGGGCAGAGCCACAGCACTAAAGCATGGCTCAGAACTAGATGGTAGAAACTAAGGCAGGCTGGATGTGGAGATGTACTGAATTCTGACTACAGAGAACATCCCATCAACTGCTCATCCAAAACTCACAGCTGGAGACAAGCCATGCCTAGCATCTGTAAGGAGAGGGCAGAACTTGAGTTTAGTTCACTTGGACTGCATGAGCTAAAACACTTTATATATACAACTGCCTTGTACACACACCATGAAACTTTCCTTGGTATCTTTAATATACATGTGAGAGAAGAAGGCTATACCACTAAAAACCATGCTTTTATCAAATAATATTTAAAAATATGGTATTTTTAAGATGTCAAAGAGCTAGGTATGGTGGCACACGCCTTTAATCCCAGTACTTGGGAGGCTGAGGCAGATGGGTCTCTGGGTGTATGAGGTCTATCTGTTGAGTTCCAGGGCACCCAGGGCTACATAGTGAGACCCCATGTCAAACAAACAAACAAACAAACAAAAACCCCCCTCAAAAAAAATAAAAGAAGTCAAAGGAAAATGTATGGCATGATTCCAGTTTTGTAAAGATAAAAATCCCACACATAGGCACATACCGTAAAATGCAAATGGTGTCTCTGGATGATGTCATGATGAGTATTTAATTTTAATTTCTTTCTGTAATATCCAGATTATAAGTGTGTTTTGTTTCATAATAAGAAAAAGTTAGAGCTGGAGTGATGGATGGCTCAGCGGTTAAACATACTTGCTGCTCTTGCAGAGGACCCAGGTTTGATTTCCACACTCATATTACAGTTAGTGGAGCTCCAGGAGTCCAATTGTCGAGAAAGAGGAGGGATTGTAAGCGTGTGAATTGTTGAGACCAAGATTGGAAAAGCACAGGGACAAATAGCCAAACTAATGGAAACACATGAATTACGAACCAAAGGCTGTGGAGCCCCCAGCTGGATCAGGCCCTCTGGATAAGTGAGACAATTGAATAGCTTGAAGTGTTTGGGAGGCACCCAGGCTGTGGGACCGGGACCTGTCCTTAGTGCATGGGCTGGCTGTTTGGAACCTTGGGCTTACACAGGGACACTTTGCTCAGCCTGGAAGGATGGGGACTGGACCTGCCTGTACTGAATCCACCAGGTTTAAATGAATCCCCAGGGGAGTCTTCGCCCTGGAGGAGATGGGAATGGGGGTGAGGGGCTGGGAGGAAGGTGGGGGCGGGGATGGGAGGGGGGAGGACAGGGGAACCCACGGCTGATGTGTAAAATTAATACACAAATATAATAATAAAAAAAGGAGGAAAAAAAAAACAAAAAAACACCTGTAACTCCAATTCTAGGGGATCTGACACCCTCTTCTGGCCTCTGCAGGAACTGCACTCACACACCTAATGTCATGTACAAATATATACAAATAACTGAAAAGAAAATAAACATTTTCTTAAAGAGAGAAAAGGCTGCGGTTTTAATAAAATAAGCCAAACTTTCCAAATTAATTCAAGGAGTTCTGTCTAAGACCAATGATGAACTGTGCTCTGTTTATTAATAAGTTAGTTATGTATGCCAAGAGTAAGTCATGGGAAAGAGTATGAGAAAAAAGCAAATTTTTGGCGAAGTGATCCACCTAGCTCTGTTTTTGTAAGCTGAGAGAAATGAAACTCTATCTAGGCCATGTGAGCATACAAGCAAAGTATCAAATTATTCCAATGGCCATCTGCATCATGCCAGGCATGGAACAAGCTCATCTCAGATGGTAGCATGAGAAGCATTCAACTGAGGGGTTAAAAAAAATCCGAAGGTTTTCCATCTACACATGTTTAAATTGGAGCACATATGGAGAGAAAATGGGTATGGGCTTTGTGTGACAAAATCAAAATCCCAACTAAGCTTTTGTCAAAACAGCAAATCGACACTGATGGGAACACTCGGGTCCCTGTATCCCTCACCTTAGGAGCAGAGCCGTGATATCAATAACCAGCAATAAAGTCCAATTGTGAGGCTAGAAGCCAGAGCTCCCGGAGTTCTCCAAATGCTTAAGGTAGCAGGTATATAGAAAGATTACTGGGGTGTGTGCCTTTTGAGCTCACAGGCCTGGGCAGGAAGCAGCATCAAACGCCCTGCAATCCCTAAATTTGTCTCCTAGCAAACACCCACCTATTCCTTGGGTAGGTGGAGACTGCTCTAAACTCTGAGGTTTTAAAGGTGAAAAGAAGAAAGAACCAGAAGTATGAGGTGTATACTTGATTTCTTCCTAGTTTGACATTTTCTTGGATAAATTTTTGGCATTTTGTTTGTTTGTTTGTTGTAATTTTAAAGATAGAGTCTCATGTACCCCAGGATGGCCTCAAGTATGTAGCCCAGGATGACCCTGATTTTCTGATATTCTGCCTCCACCTCTGAGCGTTAGGATTAGAGGCATGTGCCACCATGCTGGGCTTATGAAACTCCAGGCTTCACACCCAGGATTCACAGTGCCAGGCGACCACTCTTCCAACTGAGCTGTACGCCCAGCTTGAATTCCAACTTGTAAATGCTGAAGACTGGAAGTCCACACAAATGGATCATGATGATTCAATAAAACAGAGCAAGACATTAAATCAAAGTGAAAACAGGCCGGTTGGTCACCCGGTAAGTCTCCTTGTGACCTCATGACTTCACTGTTTGCACCTGCAAGAAATAGTCTTACTCAGGTCTGTCAACTTTGAAAAGAAAATTCAGCAGGAAGTCCTCCTGAAATGAGCGCCTGGAAGATGAGTTCTCTGGAGAGAGACATCAGGCCCTGTTGTCTGTGTCTTCTTCAAAGCAAGGTCTCCCTGGATTACTGCTACCACCCCATGATCATAGTTAGATGACAAAGAGCAAAGAGAATTAAACATTCCACATTCAAGAAGTAAGGGACAACTGAGCAAAATTAGAGTCACTGACAGTCACCCAAGTTCAGGATCCACATTAAAACTCCTCTTTCCAGATTAACCCCAGAGCAAACTTCATTGAAAAAGCATGCAGAGTAACCAAGCCTCAAACAGCACTGCCTTAGAGCATTATTTTGAAAGCAAAATATATGTCATTTTAAAGTACATAGTGGGGCACATAGAAACCCAAAATACCAGGGCTCAGACATGGGGAGGGGTCCGTGACATGCACACACCTAGTATCTGGGGACAGAGATCCCTCGGAGGATGCTCCGTGCTGCACACTCTGAGACCACCTGCTGTCGGGCCTAAGCTCTTTGTCATACGCCATCAACCTCCACTCCTGGCGCCTGTTCCTGGCCTTTCTAACCTTTTTCACCTCACGGGTGGTGCCGTCTACTCGTTTTTGCTCCTGATGTCCAGGAAAAGAAAGCAAGCATGCCAAGACAGAAGGGAAGGAAAACAGCAGGTTAGATGCAGTTAAATGCACAGAAAACAAGTCTGGTGCACACTCAGAGGCATTTCCATCCTGCTCATAAGGAAATTCTAAGACAGCAAATGCCTCGGGCTCACCAGGTCCATTAGAATAAAGTGGTTCTCCAAAGAAACAAAAGGCTCTCACCCCCACCATAGCACTTACCTTCACCTTATGGCCTGTTTAACACGCTCACACCTAGATCTGCATTGCCCATGTGAAGTATCTGGTAAAACCATTCATAAAAATAATTTCTTTCATTGACACACCTTGAACTCATGTGCGCGCGCACACGCGCGCACACGCGCGCACACACACACACACACACACACACACACACACACACACACACACAGATAAAACTTACCTGTTCATACACAAAGTCATTCTTACACCAGTCCTGTTTGTTAGCTAAGGCACACTCAATGCTCACTGTGGTCCCATGCAAGACCCTCCTCCAAGGTGAGACCCTCTCTGTGCATCTACACATCTGTCCCTTTTCTTACACAAGCATTTATGGCCTTTCTTGACAAAGGTTGTGTGCTTCTCCCCACTCTCCCTTATGGACCTCACCACACTGTTTTACTGTTCCAGGAAACGTACACTCAATGAACGCTGGCTGAATGATCAAAGCCACACACCATGCCTCAAGCACAGGCATGTCCCAGGGACCATGCTCAGCATTCAGGCACTGCTGACACAGATGCACACACACACACACACTTATCCTAATGGAGCTTGTACTCCAGAAGGGGAAGTCTGAAAGCTGGCATAAATAAGTGTCTCTGTAGAATGTGGTAAAATATAAATGTATCTATATTTTAAAATGTAATCTATATTATGCACAACTATATATTAGACATGCATATTATATATTTATACATTTCATATATTTAAATATGTACATGTATATACCAAATGTAATAGTCTGCAATTTTAGGCAGTGAGAAGACTGGACAGACTGGATTGTTTTCAGAATGTTAGAGGCTCTAGAACGAAGGCAAAATGCACACAAGATGTAGAATGCCAGAATGTGAGATATGAGCAGACATGATACAGATGAGATGAGACACTCAGCAAACTAACAATATTGGAGGCTGGCGAGGTCCACTGGAGGTATGAACTAAGTCTTCAGCCTTTCAAGACGCAGCAGTGGTGTGATGGGGCCATCCCAACCTTGCCTTACTTTCTCCTCCTTGACAGCAATTCAATTTCTAGGAATTGATCCTAGAAACTACCTCCATTGCTATAGGAATCCAACTGTGGTGCTTTAAGAGGGCAATTTACAATCAACATCCATTCATCAACACGGTAAAGGGTAGGAAGTCTATGGAGCATTTGTATTTCAGAACACTGTATGCTATTCAGAAAAAAACCCACATCTCTAATAATTTCTATGTGCACAATCCTGTCTAGTATGATTTTACATCTATAAAATGCTGCACCACATATGTACGCATGCCTTTATACACGGCCTAACGGTCTGAAAAGATGCTCACAAGACTGCTCTGCAATGCTAGGACCTCACAGAGAGGGTGTGCCTTTGTCACCCTCAAAGCCACTTGGTTGTGCTATAGCCAGGACATATTGTTTGTATACTTTTAAAAGAAAAAGAGGGAAGGGAATGTCAATGTGAAGCCAATTTGCATCCTAATTAAGAGCCACAGTGTTAAAGGCATTTAACAACTATCACACTTCCTGCTCGAGAGGCACACATTGACATATTCGGGGAATAAGTGTTATTTCTTCACAATAGTTCAGCCGTCAGTTCTATCCAGTAACATGTATATAAGATAGAGACTCACACACCAGGCCATCATCGCTAAATATTAAAATATGTAAATCATATCTCAACTACATCAACCGGCACAATCTGCAACATCCCCAGATTATGCAACATAGCTTCTTGCCCTAGGGTGCACCTCCATACTTCTTCCAAGGAAACCCCTGGACTCTTGAAGCCCATCCATCACACTTGTGCCTGTCCTTACTGCCCCCACCTCATGCATGCCGTTATTCTGCTAACTCAGAATTCTGTTAATCCAGCAAAACTGTCTGTTATCATTGAAGGAGAAACGCTTCCATGATAGAGAACACAAACGGAAAGAATCCATAATGGATGGAATCAGCCCTAGAGCTGGGAAGTGCCTCGTCCTAAAATACAAGAGACTTGAAATACAAACTTAACAACGTGCCTTGGAGCCTTAGAAAAATAAGAACAAGAAAAACCCCATCAGCAAGTGAACAGAAATAACAGACATCAGAGGAGAAAGACATGAAATTAAAAAAATAAAAGATAAGTAAGATCGACGCTGAGTCAAACCAACAGAAGGAATCCAAACAAAGACCCAAATGAACAGAATTAGAGATGAAAAGGGAAATTCAGGGACAACACAGAATTCAGAAGCTCGCTGGGCTGTAACTGAAGAACTTGCTTTAGAGTAAGCTGGTAAACACAAAAGAAAGGGGTGCATTTCTAGATGCCGATGACACATCAAAAGTGAGCAAAGAGGATAAAAACTACTTAAACCTCTACATAAAACAACGTTGAAGCAGTAATAAAAAAGAAAAAAAATCTCTCCAAAACCCCAGGTGCCTGCCAGAGTCATTGCTGACTTCTGTGAGGCAGTCACAGAGCCAACGGGGATGCTCCTCATGCTGTTTCCTAGACTAGAAAGGGAGAAATGCCACCAAATGTTCCGTACATTGCCAGCACCACCCAGATACAAAAACAGGATTAAGATAAAACAGCACCAAAAAGGGAGAATTAGAGGCCAATTGCCTTATCAGAGACATTTCAGTAAAGTGTTTGCAAATGGAACATAAAAAAAGATCATTCACCATGACCAAATTGGTTTCATTCTAGAGGTGTGGGGATGGTTCAACATCTGTACACTGGGGAGTAAGACCCCATGTAACACATGCAAAAATGCTCTACCCCCAGCCCTCAAGGATAAGCAAACACACAGACTCCAGGAAGGAGCCTTGCAAGTGCCTTCTTAGGAGACACAGATGACAGCCACACCCAGCATCGGTCTCAGCTCAGCCAGGTCAGCACTCACTAAGAAGAGCACTGCCTGTGAGGACAGAGAGAGACGGGGCCAGTAAACACTTCCTGGGCATGCACGGAAACTAATCCCACATCTAGGGAAGCAATACAGAGGCCCCTAAAACCCAAACCAGACCAGCTCTCCCACTGCAGGGATTTGCTCAAAGGACTCTAAGTCTACTTATTGAAGAGATGGTTCCTCCCCAGGCTTAACTTCAGTGCTGCTCACAGCAGCTAATTGTTGCCTGCCAACAGAGGAGTGGAGAAAACAATGTCAGACACATGCACAATGAACTGAGTTCAGCTACAAAGAAGGAGGGAAAATGGATCAACAGGAAATTCTGATATTAAGTGAATGAAGTCTGACTCCAAAACACAAGTATCACATGTATTCCCTCATTTATCGATCCTAGATTTTATTATTTATTTTTCTCTTTTATTAAACATAGATTCTTTCACACACACACACACACACACACACACACACACACACACACACACACACCCTATGAAACCAGTATGAATACAATGAATATAGGCCAACAACAAAAAGAATTCTTTTTTTGAACAGGTTATTGGCCAGGAAAATAAATACTCAGGACTGGAGAGATGGATCAGTGGTAAGGAACACGGGCTGCTCTTCCAGAGGACCTGGATTCCAATCCCAGCACCCACATGGTGGCTCACAACCATCTGTAACTCCAGTTTCAGGGGATTTGATGCTGTCTTCTAGCCTCTGCAGGCACCAGGCACTCAAGTGATATATAATACATATACAAGGCAAAACATCTATCCACATTAAACAAATAAACAAACAGATAAATAAATAAAATTTTCGGAAGGGGAATGCTCTCCTGAAAAGGATCCTAAGAAGGGAGGGCCTTTTGGAAGGTCAGGAAGTGTCCATGGAAGGCACTCCTGAAAGTCCTGGATTTTGCCCTTTACAATGAAAGGCATGGTGTGTTACAGAAAAACGCCTTTCAATATATTTCTTCCTTCCATGACTTCTTTGCTTGAATTCTTTGTGAAATTCAGAAGTTCTTCCCAGATTCCCCAGTTACATCTGTGTGCAGCATGAGTATAAGGAGAGAGTGTAATCGAACCCACATCTTAGAAACCCTGTCCCAGAATCTGGGCACTCCTCCTTTCCACCCCCCACCCCGTCTTCTCTCTACCCCTCTGACCCCTCTCTATACTATCTGACTCCTCTCTACCCCTCTGTCTCTACCCCCTCTGTCTCCTCTCTACCCTCTGTCTCCTCTCTACCCCTCTGTCTCTACCCCCTCTGTCCCCTCTCTACCCTCTGTCTCCCTCTCACCCTCTGGTCTCCTCTCTACCCTCTGTCTCCTCTCTATCCTCTGTCCCCTCTCTATCCTCTGTCTCCTCTCTATCCTCTGTCTCCTCTCTACCCCTCTGGTCTCCATCGCTACCCTCTGCCTCCTCTACTACCCTCTGTCTCCTCATCTACCCTCTCGTCTCCTCTCTACCCTCTGTCCCCTCTTACCCTCTGTCGCCTCTCTATTCCTCTGTCTCCTCTCTCCATCCTGATCTCCTCGCTACCCCTCTGTCTCCTCTGCTACCCTCTGTTCTCCTCTCTATCCTGTCTCCTCTCTACCCTCTGTCTCTCTACCCTCTGTCTCCTCTCTACCCCTCTGTCTCCTCTCTACCCTCTGTCTCCTCTCTACCCTCTGTCTCCTCTCTACCCCTCTGTCTCCTCTCTACCCTCTGTCCCCTCTCTACCCTCTGTCTCCTCTCTATCCTCTGTCTCCTCTCTATCCTCTGTCTCCTCTCTACCCTCTGTCTCCTCTCTATCCTGTCTCCTCTCTATCCTCTGTCTCCTCTCTATCCTCTGTCTCCTCTCTACCCCTCTGTCTCCTCTCTACCCTCTGTCTCCTCTCTATCCTGTCTCCTCTCTATCCTCTGTCTCCTCTCTATCCTCTGTCTCCTCTCTACCTCTGTCTCCTCTCTACCCCTCTGTCTCTCTACCTCTGTCTCCTCTCTACCCTCTGTCTCCTCTCTATCCTGTCTCCTCTCTACCCTCTGTCTCCTCTCTACCCTCTGTCTCCTCTCTACCCTCTGTCTCCTCTCTATCCTCTGTCTCCTCTCTATCCTCTGTCTCCTCTCTATCCTCTGTCTCCTCTCTATCCTCTGTCTCCTCTCTACCCTCTGTCTCCTCTCTACCCCCTCTGTCTCCTCTCTACCCTCTGTCTCCTCTCTATCCTCTGTCTCCTCTCTACCCTCTGTCTCCTCTCTACCCCCTCTGTCTCCTCTCTACCCCTCTGTCTCCTCTCTACCCTCTGTCTCCTCTCTACCCCCTCTGTCTCCTCTCTACCCCTCTGTCTCCTCTCTACCCTCTGTCCCCTCTCTATCCTCTGTCTCCTCTCTACCCCTCTGTCTCCTCTCTACCCTCTGTCTCCTCTCTACCCCCTCTGTCTCCTCTCTACCCCTCTGTCTCATCTCTACCCTCTGTCCCCTCTCTATCCTCTGTCTCCTCTCTACCCCTCTGTCTCCTCTCTACCCTCTGTCTCCTCTCTATCCTGTCTCCTCTCTACCCTCTGTCTCCTCTCTACCCTCTGTCTCCTCTCTACCCTCTGTCTCCTCTCTACCCTCTGTCTCCTCTCTACCCTCTGTCTCCTCTCTATCCTGTCTCCTCTCTACCCTCTGTCTCCTCTCTACCCTCTGTCTCCTCTCTATCCTGTCTCCTCTCTACCCTCTGTCTCCTCTCTATCCTCTGTCTCCTCTCTATCCTGTCTCCTCTCTATCCTCTGTCTCCTCTCTACCCTCTGTCTCCTCTCTACCCCTCTGTCTCCTCTCTACCCTCTGTCTCCTCTCTACCCTCTGTCTCCTCTCTATCCTGTCTCCTCTCTACCCTCTGTCTCCTCTCTACCCTCTGTCTCCTCTCTATCCTGTCTCCTCTCTACCCTCTGTCTCCTCTCTATCCTCTGTCTCCTCTCTACCCTCTGTCTCCTCTCTACCCTCTGTCTCCTCTCTACCCTCTGTCTCCTCTCTACCCCTCTGTCTCCTCTCTACCCCTCTGTCTCCTCTCTATCCTCTGTCTCCTCTCTACCCTCTGTCTCCTCTCTACCCTCTGTCTCCTCTCTATCCTGTCTCCTCTCTACCCTCTGTCTCCTCTCTATCCTCTGTCTCCTCTCTACCCTCTGTCTCCTCTCTACCCTCTGTCTCCTCTCTACCCTCTGTCTCCTCTCTACCCCTCTGTCTCCTCTCTACCCCTCTGTCTCCTCTCTACCCCTCTGTCTCCTCTCTATCCTCTGTCTCCTCTCTACCCTCTGTCCCCTCTCTATCCTCTGTCTCCTCTCTATCCTCTGTCTCCTCTCTACCCTCTGTCTCCTCTCTACCCCTCTGTCTCCTCTCTACCCTCTGTCTCCTCTCTACCCCTCTGTCTCCTCTCTACCCCTCTGTCTCCTCTCTACCCTCTGTCTCCTCTCTACCCCTCTGTCTCCTCTCTACCCCTCTGTCTCCTCTCTCCCCTCTGACTCCTCTCTACCCCCTCTTCTCTTCCTTCTTTGGTCACTGCTGAGAAGTGGAACCAAGACCTACACATTCGATCAGGCGCTCTGGTGCCGAGCTACACCAGGCCGTTCTGAAATCCTATTTCCAAACCTCATGTTCTTAATCATCTTCAACTCTCACTCCAATTGGGCCAATACATTTAAGTGCTTCAAACCTCAAGACCATCCCACAGAGTGCTAAGTATTTCTTCCAGTGGGACCTAGCATCTGTCAAGCAAGCTGAGTGGTTGTTTTGGTATTATAATTTTGGGGTTTTTTTTGAGACAGGCTTTCTCTGTGTATCCCTGGCTGTCCTGGAATGAGCTCTGTAGACCAGGCTGGCCTTGAAATCACAGAAATCTGCCTGCTTCTGCCTCCTCATGTTGGGATTAAAACCATGGCATGGGGGGTTAATTTCTGAATACAGTTCATATATATATCTATATATATATATCTATATCTATCTATCTATATATATATATATATATATATATATATATATATATATATAGAGAGAGAGAGAGAGAGAGAGAGAGAGAGAGAGAGAGCTAACTTCTCAGCCCTAAGGGGGCAAGTTTTAAAGTGGAAATTTCTGAACCTGAATGAGTCACCTTGTCCTTCCAAGACTGTGGGTAGAGCAGCTGTTTCTAGTGTGCTGACTTGTATTCCTCTTGCTTTTACCTCTGCCCTCCTCAAAGGGAGGATCATTTCTAGGAAGTATCTCTGAAAGCACAGACCACTCATGCTTCCCAATCTCTCACCAACACCTCACCAAGATCTCAGTCACAGTGAGGTGGCACCCCCACAGCCCAAGTGTGAACAAGACAAAGCACCCCAATGTCTGAGAGGAGCTCTGACTGCCCTATGAAACTCTGAGGGAGCAGAGGAACAGGAGCTATGAAACACGTCAGAAACCAAACTGAAGACTTCTTTTGTTAAAGGCACACAAATGCTGCAGAACAAATCCTGTCGTGTTGATTTAAACATAGCCTTGCTGTTATAAAGTGTCAGGACTGTCATGTGAGAAGAGGGCACCCTGAGAAAACCTGAGCACTAGAGGTAATACCTCAACTCCCTGAGCAAAGGGCCTGTGTGCGCACTGATGAGTGAACCCCACCTAGCCACGCACCTTCTGACGCCGTTTCTCCTTCCTCTTGTCTTCTGTGTCCTGCAGCATCTTCTCTTTCCAGAGGTCGAAGAAGTAAGAGGGGTCCGTGTAGAACTTCAGCCCATCCTTCTTATCATCTCTATGGATCAATGCATTCAGAATCAGGGCGAGAAAGATCGTTAGTGGCCTCCGTGGGGAGCTGGACATTCAGCTTAGCTCTGGATCCTAACACTGCAAGAGGCATCCTGACCACTCTAAATTTCCCTATTTGGAAAAACATGGAAACCCACACAAAAGCTTAAAAACTTAAACTAAAAGTCTTAAAAACTAAGAGCTAACTAGGTGTGAATCTTCTCTGAAAATTCCCCCCAACTTACAAATATCCAGTTTCAATATTTAAGGAACTATTTGGTTTATTCCAACAGTAAGCTACATAGAGAGACAGCGGGATGCTCGCCGTATACTAAGCTCTGCTGGGAACTTAAATATAGTCATATAAAAACTAGTAAGCGCTCTGTCCCTTTTGGTCAATTCAGGTTTATTCAGCACCATTTGTGGTATGGGGATGAGACAGAAACAATGCGTTTTCAAGAAACTTCATTCCCTGTGGCTATGTCAGTTTCAAGTACTGCTAGGATTACTACAGTCTAAATAATATTTCAAGTCATTATGTAAATTACTCCCTTATCATTTAACCTGTAATAATGTAGCCTCTATGAACTCAGGGTTGTAATGGGAATCAACAGCACTACTCAAGGGGCTAGAGAGTTGGCTCAGCAGCTAAAAGCTCCAACTTCTCTTCCAGAGGACCTGAGCTCAGATCGAAGCACCCATGTTAGGTGGCCCACAACTGCCTGTAACTCCCCCTTCCTCTTCCAGCCTCTGAGGGTACTGCACTATTGGGCCTATACACACAGACAGATACATAAGCAAAATAAAAAGTTTTAAATGTGTGTGCTCTAAATTCTAGGAAAGCACACTTGTCCCCCTGAAGCCAAGGCATGTTGCCTATCTCCTGTCAGTTTCCAGGGTGCAAGCCCATTTGTCTGAGAGACTCTCTCTGTCCAGCAGAAAGAAAAGATGGCACTCCTAAGTATCCTATCATGGAGGCTTGCTCTACACCAGACCAAGAGCCTTGGCTCTTCTGAGGAGGACCAAATGGCCCGGTAGTAGGAATGTCAGGACAACGAGCACAAACAAAACACAGGCTTCTCCATGACTATCTGACACTCGACTCTGCCTATTGGCTCCCACTGCCGTGCCCAGCAGGTGCTGGTGAAGTGAGATCCACAGAGGGAGGAAAGACGGGCAGAGGGGCAAGGCCCACCACAGAGGACAAGGGGGCGGTAAGGAGAAAGGAAGATCTAAACATGAAGACAGGAGGTGCGACAAGAAAGCCCCACGGTGACGGGAGGGGCAATCAGGGCTTGACAGGGTGTGTGCAGGCGGCCTCTTCTTGTGAGTGCTGCTTTTCTAGCCTTTCTCTTGGAGTCTGTCCCCGACATGCCCAGCCACCATAGCAACAACAGAACGGCAGATGTCTGTGTGGTGCCGAAGGGCTGGGACGAGGATTTTACCATGTTATAAATGAACCGTGCCATTTCTCTCCAGCTCACTGTGAACATAAGGAACAGCATACCCACACCTGGGATGCAGCGCAAAGTGCCACTTCTACTGAAGACAGCCATGTCTGAGTGCGAAAGCCAGAACTCCGCTTCTCCTAGTATACATCTTATAATTACGAACTCCAACAGGTCTGTAGCAATGGCTCATTTCATCGGGTACGATGCAGCCGTTAACTGTTTTCAAAATGTTCTTTTGCAACCAAAAGAGCCCTCAAAGGTGGTCCCGCCCAGCACATCAGCACATTTTCTCTCTGCCGAAGCACCTATCCACCTCCACTGTAGAGGCTGTGGGGAAGCGTGAGGGAGCCGTACCTGTATGGTGTGAGAATGTTCAGAGGTGGAGGCTTGTCACTCTGGTTGTAAATGTCAGCAACAGGGTTGGGAATGCTGTTTTTGGAAACCACCTGTTGGTCTTGGATGGTAGAGCTTTTGAATGCCTTCTTCATGTTGATATCCTGCAGTGAGACTTTGAGAGAAAAATCCCCCAGGCTGAGTTACATAGAAGTATTTTCTGTTTAGAAGTAAGAACCATTGTTTGACTCAGAATCATAAACATCTCCCAGAATGGTCCAATATCGGCTTTTGAAAAGAGATTTATTGTATGTGTATGTGCCTGAGTGATGTGTGCAGTGCCAGCAGAGGCCAGAGGAGGGCACCGGATCCCCCTGGAACTTGAATTCTAGGTAGCTGTGAGCCATCCAAGGTGGTTTGCTGGGAACTGACTCTGGGTCCTCTGCAAGAGTATCAAGTGCTCTTAACCACTGAGCCGTTGCTCTAGCTCCTGAAATGATGGTGTTTTGCTCCTTTAAAACCTTTCCTTCCTCTAAAAGACAAGTTTTCTCTATGTCTTGAGGTCAATTACAGCTCTGTTATCTTTTATAATAACAGATATGTCCCTGGGCCAGGGAATCATTTGTTGCTGTTTAAGTAGCACGTCTCAGTCACCACACAGTAAACAGCAGAGTACAGCAGGCATGTGCACAGATCTGGGTATCTTAGGAGAAATCATTAGTCCCAGTTTCAGTGAAATAGCCGTACAGAACAATACACAAATGGAGCATCTCTCACACTGATGGGAAGAGGGAGCACAAAACTTTCCCACCGATGACCCACACAATATGCACCCTGATTTGGAAACCACGCTGAGCTAGTAAGCACTCCGCTGACTGGGTGAGTGAGCCATCTTGTGCTTTTCACAACTTTCACATTGGTTTAACTCATCTGACACGGCGCTCTTTTAGGTGTCCAAGCTAGCCCCATCTGCCCTCCCACTGGATCATCCTAACTATAATCATATACGCTGTGTGACATCACCAATAAAGTGACAGCCCAGGGAAGGGACCTAGATTCTTTTAGGAAAAGGTCTCTGCAATACTAATATTCTTGCCAGTGCAAACAATATAGTGAAACTGTGCCTGGAAAGAGAGTTTAAAGATAGAACACATTCCCTGAAACTTCGTATCATTTAACCTATTCATCTTTTCCCGTGTAGAGTTTATCATGAGCCTTCGATTCTAAGAACCAATAACAATACACAAGAAAAACTATCTAAAACTCATCTGTGACACACATTTGCAAAGTGAATGTAATTAAGAAAAAGAAACTGAGGCCCGAGAGATGGCACTTAGTGCTTTTGCAGGGGACCTGGGTTTAGTTCCTAGTGCCCACACTGGGTGGCTCACAACTGCCGATAATTCCAGCTCCAGGGCTTTCAATGCCCTCTTCTCCACAGGTATCTGCACTCACCCCCACAGAGACACACAGAAAGACACATAATTTAAAAATAAAATAAATCTTCTTTAAAAGATACTACCAATTTCTTACCTGAACAGACCAAGTAGCTATTAAAGTTTTATTTTTAATCTGTAAATAAAACTTCAAAACTCAATTAAAATGACTGTCCTAAGATTATTTATTATTACTGAATTCAAATGTAACATCTGCGACTTTTAAAACAAGAGCATGACATATGAAGTAGATGAAATGGGACTCTTTTTTAAAAGTCACTAATTAACCCAGTGTTACGGGGCATCCCCTTCCCATTCTTCCAGGAAGAGACAAGATAAACGGCAGTGTGCTGCCCAAAGGGAGAAGCAGAGCTTATTTGAAGTAGTTAATTACTACTGTCCTGTTGACATCTGCGGAGTTCACTGCTTTCATGCAATTACCTACCCTCCTCCACTGTGGAGTCCAGCTGGGTGACTTTGACAGCGAGGCGATCAATTCTGTCTTGAAGAGAATTTGCTCTGATGTAGAAGTTGTTAGCCTCATTAAACAACTCACCAAATATGTCCTCTGCATGTTTGCCTAGAGAAGAGAGGGAGAAAGGCACCTGCTGAGGACCTGCAATGCAGGCTCACTGCCGCAGCCACACGGGGCTGTCCAAAGGAGTATCGCAGCAAGGGTCACGGCCCAAGGCCTTCACAGCAGTAAAGATTCCAGACAGCACAGCATCCTCCTGCTGCCTGAGCTGTTACTATCACTCAAGTTGTTACCACTAAACAAAACTTCTTTAAAGGACAAAACTAAGTTCTCATTTTGCACAAAACAGAAATCTTACCTCATGAATGAAGCTCTCCTTTAACTGCTCAATGAAATTCAAGAGTTCACCTTGGCCGTTGATGTAGAATGTCATCAAATAAGTGGCACTGATTATCTTGAGCTGTGCTTGATGCCTTCTAATGACATTATATTCTCCAAACACTTGGAAATGCAGTACTGAGTCTCACACACTCTAAATCAGCATCTAAGATTTCAGTTTAAAACTTCCAGCCAGGCTCATCTCCACTTTCTTATGGATGCTAGACATAGTGCAGACAGGGTCCCTCTATGTAGCCCAGGCTGGCCATATCCCCTTGACTCAGCCTCCCTGGGGCTGGGATTATTAGCATTTGACACCATGTCTTGGGTCCCTCCTTTTCTTAAAATCTATTTAACATTTCTAGAAAGATGTACTTCCTCGCCTTGAATCTCCAAACCCCATCACTATTCTTCCTTCATTCTACAAATGTTTAGTGAATGAACACTCATTGCATCTAAGAAATCAACATCTTGGACAGAAGCAACTAGCACTTATGCTGATTTTCATTTTCTATAGAGTCTTTGCTCTACTGACAAAAGAGAATCTGAACACTTCAGGGAGACGGGTTGACCGATCCAAGAATGCTGGTGGTTTGAAAGAGAAATGCTCTTCACAGACTCATGTTTGAGAACACATGGTTCCCAGTTGGTGACACTGTGTGTGTGTGTGTGTGTGTGTGTGTGTGTGTGTGTGTGTGTAACCTGTAGGAGGTGGAGCCTTGCTGGAGGAAGTGTGTTCCTGGGAATGGGCTTTTAGTTTTTGGTCTCACCTACTTTCAGTTCATTCTCTCTGCTTCCTGCATGTGGATGAAAATGTGATCTCTCAGCTTCTTGCTCTAAACAACTGCCATCATGTTTCCCCTGATATTATGGACTCTCCCTTGGGAAATGTAAGCCAAAATAAACTCTTCCTTCTGCACATTGATTTTGGTCATGGTATTTTATCACAACAACAGAAAAGTAACTAATACAAACAATCACATTGTAGAAGGCATTTGCAGCTAACCAATCAGGGCTGGTTTTGGTGCTCATGGCCAAATCCATGAGAACAGGAACTGTGCCTGTGTACCACTGTAATTCCAGCAACAGAGCTGCACCTTTCCATCATTCATTCAGCAAGTGAATGAGTGAGCCCAGCACACAGACAGAGTTACTGTTTTCACTCTCTAGATGATTAAACTAAGAACCACAAATGGTGATCTCTAAGGGACAGATCACTGACCTTGTAAGTGGCAGAAATAGATGAGACAAAAAACTTGCCTTCTGTTAGTTTCAGCTTCTGTCGTCTACTTCATTGGACCTCTGTGGCCACATACAACACTGTGACAGATCCTCACAGTATGCAACACAGAATCACATACAATCCAGTCACTTCACTTGAGCACAGCCCAGAAAATCAGCTGTCTGTCTGTCAAATAAAATTTTAATGAACTGGAGAGATGGTTTGTTCATTAAGAGAACTTTCTGAGCTGGATGGTGGTGGCTCACACCTTTAATCTCAGCACTCCAGAGGCAGAGCCAGGTGGATTTATGTGAGTTCAAGGCCAGCCTGGTCTACAGAGGGAGATCTAGGACAGGCACCAAAACTACAGAGAAACCCTGTCTTGAAAAACAAAACAAAACAAAAAAAGCACTTTCTGCTCTTTCAGAGGACCCAAGCTCAGTTCCTAGCACCCACGTGGCAGCTGACACCACCTGTAACTCCACTTCCAAGGGCTCCTCATACACATAAAAAAAAATAAAAATAATAGAAACAGATGTTTGTACACACATGTTCACAGGAGCAGTATTCAGTATGGCTAAGAGGTAAAAGCAACTCATGCATTCATCAATAGATAAATGGATGATGAAGGAGAATATTCATCTTTAGAAAGCAGTGAATTCTAGCACATTCCACAACATGGATGATTCTCAAGCACACTATGCTAAGTGAAACAAGATGGTCACAGAAAGGCAATCCTGCATGATTTCATGCACAGACATTATAGAACAGACAAATTCAGACACAAAGTAGAATGGTGGTTACCATGGACTTGGGGAAGGGGGTGCATGGGTAGTTTAATGAAGCAATTTTAAGAAAATGACACCCCCTCTCCAAAAAGGTTTTATTTTCTCAGGGTTATGGATAATTGTCATCTGTTAGGGGTTGGTTATAAGTTGTAATTGGGTTGGGTGCCAGATATTGCAGAGAATCCATAGATACTGATGAAGGAATTATTTATTATTTATATTGAGAAGAACAACTACCAAACAGAATAAGGCAAATCTGTCACAGAGTCCTGGAAGGCTGATGGCCGGTCCTACGCTGCTTCTGCTGCCTGGGTCAGTCCCCACCATCCAAGCCAGCCAGGGAGAGAAGAAAATGTCCTGCATATGTGCCCCTTAGGTCTTAAGCTAGCTCAGGCCATGCCCTAAGGGCTGGGACCTCAAGGTCATATATGGAACAGGTTCCCACTACAAACAATGGTCAATTTTATGGTATCCATATTTGTCACAATTAAAACTAACAATGTGGAAGCCTTGAGGAGGCAGGTTGTTGGCAGAGTGGAAGCTGCATCTGAACATTCAGTTTATCAACTATAGTTAAGGAGATGGACGTGCTTTCTTGCCCTGGGGGGGCCAAGCTGCTCCTACTGACTCCCCAGCTCCTGATTTACATAATAGCTTCCATTGAAAACTTTGTGAACAAACACACCCAGGCTGTCCTGTGAATGCTAAGCAGCCACCAGGTCTGTGGCCACCACAGCAAACTTAGTGACCAAAGTCAGCAGTTGTCATGAGTGAACTGCTCTTGGGAATAGCACTGGGAGTTTGGAAGGTTTGGGAGTTAAAGAATGAAAACATGATCCGAATCACGAGCTGGTTAACCTAAAACCAAGCCCTACAAGGTAGGGTTTCTGTAAGACATCAACACTGAGTTCCCATGATACCTAAGCTTATCTTACTCCCGACTCACATAAAGCTAATGCTGTTTTTAACTCACCAGCTTTCTGAGCATGTGAACTTCGCACTACTTACACAGAGCTGGTTCCCAATGGCTACTGAAGAGAAAAGACACGGACTGGACCAATGTCTTCTTGTTAATGAGTAAGTACACAACAGATGCTGCCTTGTTGAGACTTGTTGAGAACATTAGCTAAAGGGATCAAATGTTTCTACTATGCTGGGGGCACCTGAAAATCCTTAACAGGCATGGGAATGTGAAAGAAGAGCATGGCTCAGCCCCTGTGTGAGGAACTCCAGTCTACCAGTGCTCTATGTCTGAATGTGTGACATAACCAAATGGCACTAGTTTGTTTAGTGCTTGACCATTCATGGTTCTGAACACACAGGGACAGACACAGCACACATGCAGATGCACCCACTCATGTTCATGCTTATGCATTCACATGCGCGTGCTCACTCTATGTTAGATGCTATATGAGCAGAAAATGATAGATGACATGTAGCCTCTACCATGAATACTTAACAACTTGGAGAGCATGGAATTGATGGTATCTTTCCACTCAGAAGCTCTTGATTTATAACAAGATACAGAAATTAAAGACTTCTGTAATTAATGTTTTTCAGCTGCAGAAAGCAGATAAGTGGCTAAAAAGGAAGGAAATGGAAGGAAGTATATTTTCTGGTGAATACGAAAAAAGTGTTGCTGTTACAGTTTTCGACTTTCCAAAAAGATCTGAAATGCTGAATTCTACTAGTATATATATAGCAAGTCTAGTAAGAGCCAAAGTAAAGTAATTCTGAAGTGAGTTCATGACTGTATTAAGGGAGTTACAAGTTATGCATTTGTTATTGACAAAGGTTCTGCTTCTGGGTTTATCAGGACCTTGCGAACCAATAACATCAGATTAAGAGAATGTCCCCAAAGTGTCAAAATAGAAAGATTATAAAGGGATTTTTGCCCATATTTGACAGCTGAGAATTCTTTAATTATTTTATGTATATGGGCATTCTGCCTGTATGTATATGTGTGTGCATCACATGGCCTTGGGTAAAGTGTATCAACGGAAGCACAGAGGGTTCTATCTGGGGCAGAACTGTTCAACAGAAGACAACAATGGTCCTGGTGTGTGTGAGCAACACCAAGGAGGCCAGCAGTGTCGCTGGGCCCAGAGAGTGGCGGACCTGAGAAATTCATATCCGCCCTTGGGGGCGGTGGAATGTCAGCAAGGTGAGATGATGGTCCTGTCCACCAGAGGGAAGGTGATGATGGCTGGGATGGGGATACTGGCAGCAGGGGAGCGAGTGGGTGTGCAAAGTACGTATCTGTTCTCAAAGCGACTGAACTCTTTTGCTATGGAGTGGACATTTGGTTTGAGAGAAAGAAGCAGCAAAGGTAGAAATTATACACTTGTGTTTCAGGCACATTGAATCTGATGTGCTTGTGAGAGACACCTAAACAATGATATCAAGTGAGTAGTTGTATAAATAAATTTAAAATCTAGGGGAGAGGTCACAACTATAGATGTAAACTTTGAAGTCACAGCATAAATATTGTCAGAGTAGCTTCCCAAATGTTTGGAAAGAGAGGAAAAAATTCTAATGGCCAGTCCCTAGAGTGTTTGTCCCAACAGAGAGGATGGGAAGATGAGACCATCCCAAGAGAAACATCATAGTGAAGTGTTCCAGATGCTAGGCGTAGACAGTCTCTCCAGACAGGAAGCTATCCATGAACAAATATCAGTAACACATCAGGTAATGCGGGTGAGACTGAGGGGGTCAGCCACTTGGAAGTCTCTGCAAATGTTGATGTAGTTTCAAAAGATCGTACAGACAAAACCTGAGTGGGAACAGGAGACAGGGAGGGGAGTGGAGGCTGCTGAGCCTGAGGAGTTCTTGAAGGAGCCTTGCTGTGAAGAGAATCAGCAAATGGGGAGGATGATCAAGAGGTCTGGGAGCACTCGCACTAGGTTTCATGTGATGGGAGATGATACAGAACAGAGAGCTGAACAGGAGTGTGTGGGTTCAGTGGCAGCAATGGATCCCACAGATGCATGAACATCACATCCACGGTGAAGAAGGGTGAACAGTGTGAGAGTACAGACGCCAACCCAGGGTTGATTTCCTCAGAGGGAATGTAGTTCTCTTTTGTTTTATAAGTGAAATAAACAGCAAGTTCATGAGTGTACATGTGAAGTGGGAAGAGCAGATATGAAGCAGCAAGTCTAAAAATACAGACACTAATTAATGAAGAAATTACAGCAGCATCACTGAGCAACTTACCCTGGATTTCCATAAGTAAAGCCCACAAAGACACTGGCATTTTGTGTTCATTACCACTATGAATGTGTTTCGAATAACCATCTTGGGTTTTTCTTTTACTGGGAATACTTTAAAAACTATTGCTTGATTTTCCAATATTTGAAAATTATCTTAAAGATAATTATCACCTCATTATCATCACACTCTGTATATGAACCTCTTCCAACAGATTTGCTATATTCTAGCGGATGTTCCATCTGGTGAATGTTACCTGGGAATTACAACAATGTATATTCTTTAAAAAAGAAAAACATTTATATGGGCTGGAGTGATGGCTCAGAGGTTAAGGGCACTGGCTGCTCTTGCACAGAATCTAATTCAGTTCCCAGCACCCACATAGTAGCTCACAGCCTTTTGCAACTCCAGTTCCAGGGCATCTGCTGCCCTTTTCTGGCCTCCATGAGCACTGTACATATGTGGTCCACAGAAATAAATGCAGTTAAAACACTCATATACATACAAATAAATTTTTAAAAATTTCAAAGTATGTGCACATGTGCATGCATGTATATGCTGTCCTGCACATAGTGAGGTCAGAGGGCAACTTGTAGCAGCCAGTTCCCTTCCCCCACTATGAGTTCCCAGTTACCAGACTCAGGCCACTGGGGTTGGCAAGAAGTACCTCTATCTGCTCAGCCATCTTGCCTGTTTGAAAATGTATGTCCTACAGCTTGGGAATTTACTATACAAAGATCAGTTAAGCCAAACTGATTAGTATTGTTTGAACATTTATATTATTATAAATTATTTTGTCTACATTTTATTTCAATAATTAGGCCTTTTTAAAATTATACCCCAATTGTTATTTGTGTCTTGTGTATTCCTCCTGTTAGTATTGCTTATTTTATTTTTAAAATATTCTGGGTTTTTTGTTTGTTTAATTGTGTGTCTATGTATTAGTATGTGTACATTGGTGTAGTGCCCACAGAAACCAGAAGAGGGCATCAGATTCCCCACAGATGGAGGTACGGGTGGTTGTGAGCTGTCCCGTGGGTGCTGGGAATTGAACCTGGGTCCTCTGCAAGAGCAGTGAGAGCTCTTAATCACTCAACCATCTCTCTAGTTGCTTAGTTCTGTTTATTTTTCTTCAATGTGCTTTGGAGCTCTCTTATCAGATGCATGTTTTCAACCTTTGGACTATATTATCTTTCGTATCATCAGGTATGAAGTGATCCCTACATTTTCATTCCTTGTATTGATAATTTACTGTTCTGTCTCTGTAACATATATATGCACATATTGAGTTGGGTTTTATTGTATCATCTTCAAATATAACTTATTTTGTCTTCTCTCTCTTCCCCCACTCTGCTCCCTTGGACCCTCCTAACCCTGGAAGCTTCTTTTATGTCCTCATTCCACTTGCGTTCTGTTACTGTTCCTCAACACTTCTCATAGTACACCCATCTCTATAAGCATACATGAAAATTAAACTTGATCTGCATGTTAGGGAGAACATACCATCTTTGTCTTTCTGAATCTAGGTCATCTTACTTAATACAGTAATCTTCATATCCATCCACTTTCCTTCAAATTTCATAATTTGTTTTTACAGCTGAATAAAACTCTTTGTGTATGTGTACATATTTTCATTATCCATTCAGCTGTCCCTGGACATCCAGGCGGATTCTACTTTCATGCTATTGTGAATGCTCTTGCAGAGGACCCAAGTTTGATTCCCAGCACCCATGTTAGGCAGCTCACAACCACCTACAACTCCAGTTCTGTGGGATCTGAACAGACCAGCAATGAACATAGATATCCAAATGTCTTTGTGGCAGGGCATGAAGTCTTTAGAGACTACGTCCCAGAGTAGAATACTTGGATTGTGTAATAGTTCTGTTTAGTTTTCAAGAAACTTCCATGTTGGTTTCTATAACGACTGTGCTGGTTTACTTCCCACTAGCAGCACATACAACATTCTCCCCCCACACCGTCACCAGTCCTCACTGCCATTTGTTTTCTGGATGACTGCCATTCTGACTGGGAAAGAGGGACACTCAACAGCCTTGATCTACATGTCCCTGTTGGTGAAGGGTGTTGAACACTTTTCAGAACAATCACTTTGTGTTTCTTCTTTTACAAACTGTCTTTCAATCCATTTACTGACTGGAGGTTTACCGTTCGGTGTTTCACATTTGCAGTTCTCTGTAAAATCAAGATGTGAGGCTCTGTCTGAAGTGTAGCTGCCAAAGAGTCTCTCATTCCTTGGACTGTTTGATCTGCTGAGGGGTGCCTTTGCTGTGGGATGTCATTCTGTATGCTCTGAATATGTGTTGCTCTGATTGGTTGATAAATAAAATGCTGATTGGCCAGTAGCCAGGCAGGAAGGATAGGCAGGGCAAAGAGATGAGAATTCTGGGAAGAGGAAGGCTGAGTCAGGAATTGCCAGACAGACACAGAAGAAGCAAGATGAGAAGGCAGAACTGAAAAAACGTACCAAATCACATGGCTAAATATAGATAAGAATTGTGGGTTAATTTAAGTGTAAGAGCTAGTCAGTAATAAGCCTGAGCTAATGGCTGAGCAGTTTTAATTAATATAAGCTTCTGAGTGATTATTTTATAAGTGGCTGCGGGGTCTGTGGGGCTGAGCAGGACCAGAGAAAACTTCAGCTACATGCCTTTGCTGTAGAGAAGCTTTTTAATGATATGAAATCCCGTTTGTTAATTTTTTGTGTAATTTCCTTTGCTGCTGGAGTACTGTTCAGAAAGTTCTTACTTATACCTGTATCTTGAAATGTTTTCCCTAGACGCACACTTAAGACTGGTCCATGTTCTTGGCCTTTTTATCACTTTGAAACCCTTCATCTCTCTCCTAGTCTCTCGTCTGATATTAACCAAACCAGCTTTCCTATGTATTGCATTTGAATGATTTATTTTCTTCCTATGATTGTCTTTAAGTCTGTGTATTTACCCTTAAATTATATATATTTTAGCCTCACTATTTTAACTTGGTGATCTCTCTTTTAAGAGGACTGCAATGATTGAGGAAAAGAGGCAGATTTTTTTTTTTTCCGAGACAGAACTTCTCTGTGTAGCTTTGCGCCTTTCCTGGAACTGACTCTGTAGCCCAGGCTGGCCTCGAACTCACAGAGATCAGTCTGGCTCTGCCTCCTGAGTGCTGGGATTAAAGGCGTGTGCCACCACCGCCCAGAAAGGCAGATTTTAAATGAATGAATTCATAGAATTCTAAGCCATCTGCAGAGACTATTTCTCATTAAGAGTAAGTTAATGGCTACTAAGATAGCAGAACATTTTTTTCCAGAGCACCCAAAGATCTGTTACGTTTTGTAAAATAAATTTATAATCATGTCCCCCAACAAAGAAGCCTCATGAATTCTAACAGTGCAAATGGTTAAATAATTCTATGTACATAATAATTCTTAACTATCAAAAAGGTGTCTTAAAAGAATCCACAGAAATATTATGTAGCAAGGATAGGCTATTTTGTATACGGAGATGTCATTCATTAATTCTTTCTTTCTTTCTTTTTTTTTTTTTTTTTGAGACAGGGTTTCTCTGTGTAGTTTTGGCACCTTTCCTGGATCTCATTCTGTAGACCAGGCTGGCCTTGAACTCACAGAGATCCACCTGGCTCTGCCTCCCGAGTGCTGGGATTAAAGGCGTGGGCCACCACTGCCAGGCCTGAGATGTCATTCTTACAAAGATATACACAAAGCATCATCAGTGATTTCATCTGATGCAGTGTTGTATATTGTGTACTTTGTATAACTTTGTGCTATATTTTTTACATATAATTGATACTACAAAGTATAACGTGTGTGTCTGTGTGTGCACACACACGCGTGCAGGATACACTAAAGTTCTAATTCCTTTCTTTGTGACATCTTGGGAACATTCTAAAGGGAAGAAGGGGAAATATTAACACAAGAACAAAGAGAAATTCAGTAACAATCACTCCTCTCACAGCTCACATTGACTCCTGATGTTATTCTTTCTTTAAAAGGAAAATTATATTGAAATCACATTCTAACGGTGTTGAGTATCTTCTTACATGTGTATTTGTTATCTCATTCTTCCTTGGTACTGTTATTTATTCACTTTTTAAAAGGATATTTTATTTTATGTGTATGAGTGTTTGCCTGCATGTATGTATGTACACCGCATGCATGCAATGCTTGTGGAGGCCAGAAGAGGGCGTCAGGTTCTCCTAAACTAGACTTACAGATGGCTGTGGCTGCCATGTGGGTGCTGGGAACTGAATCCAGGTCTTGTCAGAGTGGCCAGTGCTCTTAGACAAAACATATTTCTTCTATTCAGGGGCTCATCTTTCCATTCTTTAAAAAGGATCTTTCTTGGAAGTTTCTGGCTTTAATGAAGTTTTAACTTATAAAAACATTACACTATAATACCAGCAAGTAGCTGATTGCAAGATACTGTAATTGTAATTGAGCAGCCGGCTGAGAGGAGCAACAGCCTGAGACTATTAGTCAAGGAAGACAGTGGAGAAGCATTCTCGCTTTCATGTTAATTGGTGTGCAGAACCGACTGTCATTATCCGAAGGAAATGCCTCAACGCTCCTCAGCTGGACACCAAGTAACACAGAGTTAGCCAAAGCTGTGTTAGCAGGGCTTTGCTCCCTCACCCACTCTTCCAATCTCCTATATTGGAAGTTAGTGCCATTCAGAAATAATCTGAAAATTCATAATGAATTCTTTGTAAATGTTACTGGATAAACTCCAAAGGCTTGTGGGCCTTTGACTTTTATACTAACACTGCTCAAGTCATAAGTGTGCCTTCCTATGACTGTCCCTAACCTTAGTAGCAGCAGCCAATATCCTCTCATTGAAAAGGCTTCCTAAAAACCCCACTGAAAAACAATGCTGCGAAAATCCTTTGTCTTGAAAGCTGGTGTTCAATTAGGCTGTAAAAGGAATGTGCTGACAGCCCAAAGGCACACAGAGAACAGGGCTCTGGATTCTGTTTAGTACACAGGACCAGAATCTCTTCAGGCTTTAAACAGTACCGTCAATTCTCACTTTCATGAGTTTCCAATAAACTTAGGAGGATCAGAATGACCAGGTGAGTAACAAACAGACAACCAAGATTCCTTGGGGGATTTCTGGTGTCTTTGTCTATCCTAGAACCACAAGAAAATGCTCTCAGAGAGGGATGGCCAATGTAAGATTAAGGCAAATCCTTTAGCTCCCACTAACACCCCCCACCATGATGGCCTGTCAGATAGCCTTTCTCTCACGCCTGTAGGAAATCCAGGTGCTGAACATCGCCCATCCGGAACTGCACCTGAAAGTGTTAACAGTGGATGGCAGGAAGAGGGGTTGGATTGGTGGAGGAGGAAGAGGGGTTGGATTGATGGAGACAGGAAGAGGGGTTGGATTGGTGGAGGAGGAAGAGGGGTTGGATTGATGGAGACAGGAAGAGGGGTTGGATTGGTGGAGGAAGAAGAAGAGGGGTTGGATTGATGGAGGAGGAAGAGGGGTTGGATTGATGGAGACAGGAAGAGGGGTTGGATTGATGGAGGAGGAAGAGGGGTTGGATAGGAAATTAGAAACTGTTAGATAATCCTTTTACATCTGGATTGTCTTAACAATAGTTAGAGACCCAAGAAAGTTTTAAAAGATTCTGCTTTGGCTTTATCAAAAAGAGTGGAATATTTGGAAAAAAAAAATTCTAAAATGACAAATTCATGCGTTCCTAAAACTGTGTATCATAAATCCCTGAACATTTGGAGGGATGGGTACAGCTTGGCGGGCTACTTGAGCAGACACTGCTCTAGACCGCAAAAGGACCTGAGCCAGAACCCCTTCATACCTAGACAAACAATAATGCCTTCTGATGATGATTAGAAAAGACAAGACCATGAAAGACAGGGTCTAATGGAGTCAGGCAGGCCTGGGACTCTCTGTACATTCAAGGATGACTCTGACCTGGTCCTCCTGCCTCCAGTTCCTGATGCTGAGGTTACAACCCTGTGCCACTTTGTCCAGCCTGGTGACAGTATAATGGGAGTGGAGCCCACTGTGACAAAGGCAATACTGATCTCCTCCACCCCATTTAAAAATTACACCGTAAATTCAATTCTGGTGCTAACACAGCTCACTTTCTCACGGTGGCCCACTCCTTGGGTAGAATGACAGACGGCCAGTGCAGAGTGCAGAGATGGGGGCAGTGAGGCTGAGATTGGCCATAAATGCCTTGGAGGGGAAAAAACCCCAATGGGAAGCCATCTTATCCATTGCCTAAGTGACCAAAATCAGGCTGCTTACTTCCACTTGGCCTGCAGTCTTGTCCACCCTCATAGTCAGAAAGTTGCTGACGAGTACCTGAGGTGAGCAGCCCTCACTCCATCATACACACACTTAGAACTCAGTCACCAATAAAACCCTCTGAGGAGAGACTCCTCACAGACTGAAGCATAATGGGGGCTGGGGCACATTCAACGCAGCCAAGCAGAATGAACTGCACAGGGCAAGGTGGAGGGCAAGTTGGAAACATAGTGTAAGTGTGGTGTTTGAATGAGAGAGTCCCCCACAGGCTAAGGTTTTGTTCACTTGCTCCCCTGTGGGTGGTGCTATTTGGGGAGCTGTGGACCTATCTGGAGAGACAGACACCATTAACTGCAGCCTTCTTTCCAGATCTGTCTGCTCTGCAACTTGGGATTCCCAGGTGGTCATCACAGCTCCTTATCCTGGGATGACATTTTAACAGCAGGTCCCATAATTCATTGTGTTTCTTCATTCAAAGTTCCTAAAATGAATTGATTGGCCTAGATTATCTTTTAAATGCAGACACACAGGTCTGCACTTGGTGGCTGGCATCTCTGCTCCATGTTTCAATCTCTACCTATGTGATGCTTCCTGGAATCTTGTCTTAATGCTCTCCAAGTGAGTCTGGAGGAGTCAGAGGTTTGGGAGCCACTGAGGGAACGTAGGTAGGGACTGAGTGTCCTGGAGAGACAGGTACCACTGCTGGTCCAGTTGTGAGGCCACAGAGGATCAGTGGTGCCCAGTGGTGCCAAGTGTCTGATCCTGTGCAATACAACAAAATCCACTCCAGAGTAACAGATGGATTCACAAATGACAGCTTTAAACCACAGATATTATCCTATACTTGGAGGACTGATGTCTAGAATGGACTTGGTCTGTACAGGATTAAAGTTGAGATATTAGCAAGGCTGTTCCTTTGGGAGCTCAGGAGAGTCCATTCCCCTGCCTTTAGCTTCTAAGGACTACCTGTACCCCACCTTCAAAGGCAGGGGAGCTGATAGGAAACACTCTGGCACCAATTTTTCTATTGCCCCCTCCACATTTAAAGGAAGCCCATAATCTGTGATTTCCTGGGACCAGGGAAATATCCTTACCCTAAGGGCAGCTGCTTTATGAATGTTCTTGAGTCTTTAGCAGATCTATAGGTTTCAAGCACAGGGGTGTGGCACACTGGGAAGGGGTTGGGGGTACAGATCGCTAGAGCTGTGTGCAGTGAAACAGGTGAGAAAGCTACACGGGACTGTACCCAAACATGCAGAATAAACCTGATTAGTACAACATTCTGCTGAACAACACAGTTCAAGGGGTAGCCTGGTTATTACATTTGTAAGTTTAAGTCAGTTTTCATTACTTATACTTTGTCAGAAGACATTCTAGCTACAAACAAGAAAATAAACTTGCAGAAATACACAAAAGCAAATAGAAATGTGTGTCGATCAGTAACTTGCAAGAGATTTTTTTCCTGTAATTATATAAATGTATATATTCTATGAATAACTACTACCCCAAAGTCAAATGTAATTAGCTTAGATTCCTGAGGAAATCTATTTCAAAATACATGTTAATCAATTTCCAAGTTATGTTTTCCATAATTTACAAATCTCCTTAAAAACATCAGTACCAAATATAATTCTTATAAAGAAATAGTTATGTGCAGTAGCTCTTTTCCAAAATAAATACATTAAGGTACACATGAGTCTCCCCCCCCCCCGTCTCTCTTTCTCTCTCTCTCTCTCTCTCTCTCTCACACACACACACACACATACACACGCACACACACACGCACACGCACACACACACACACACACACATCTACCTTCTGTACTTAAGGCTACCAGAATATAGAATTTCATGGAGATTTTCTAGCTCTGACCAGTTCCTACAGATTTTAAGTGTGAAAATCTGTCATCACTAAAGAAGAGTGGAGACAAGTGAGAAAAGAAGGTTAGGACGGAAAAGTCAAAGTGGGAGAAATATATAATTTCAGAAAGCTTTGAAGAAAAAAGCCTTTTCATGCATAGTTGAGTCCCCAGAATAATCCCTTGGATATTTAATATTAACCTTCATTGATAGAATGATGGAATCTTTCCTTCCTTAAGGGTGCATCCATTATCAATCAACTACATATATGTACAACACACGTGACATGCATGCAATAATCAGCTTACCTGTTTATTTCTATTTGGAATTGGGCAAATATCTGTTGAACGCCAACAGCATACTGTTACACTGCTATGCTAACTACTTTTCAACCAAACAGGTTAAAAAACAAAAACAAAAACAAAAACAAAAAAACTTGGTCCTGTCAATTTAATAAGGCAGTTCGCTAAAGAAAAAAATTTAATCTACAATCAAGTTCCTCTTAAAAGGCATTAAAAATTAACAACATGTGAAGTCTACACATTTGGTCCTCTCTAGCGATACGCAAGCTCATATTTTCCTGATGACAACTTTAAATGCAGAGGCAGGCTTCGGGAGCCTAGGGCAGACACACTAATTGGCCACGGCGGATGAAGGAGGCTTCTCATCTTCACAGATGCCACTCTTGAGTCAAAACCCACTGGGTGGTGTGAAGTCCACAAAATACTGCCAATAACCAGGGGACAAGGTGGGACTTACTCAGACTGCTTAGCTGGCGGATGATTGCAGCAAGAGTGCTATTAGTTACACATTCAAGCTCACTGGTGATTCCTTCCGGCAGAGCCCCACGGCACAGGTGCCGGGGTTCGATATTCCTCTTCACTAAAGGCATGGCTGACAATCTAAAAATTAAAAAGATATATATGTTCATTTAAAAAAAAGGTCATGATTTCATTTAAACAAACCTGGAGTTTTAATATTTTTTGGAAGTGGACTCTTGGCCAGGAATTTTAATTGGTCTTTCATTCCTATGTGAAAGAATTGGCTGGGCGATACATGTTTGGTTACCTTAAAACTTCATAGATTTCAGATATACATAGAATTCTCCTTTAATAGGAGAATACACTAGAGTTCCCGGTACAGGCAAGAGCCTGGGCACACGAATCATTCCCTCTCTCCCTCTCCACTAAAATGACAGCAGAAAGAAAAGAAAAAAGGCCAGAAAAACAAAAAACAAAAAACAAAAAACAAATTACAGCCGGGCTTGGCGGTGCACACTTTTAATCCCAGCACATGGGAGGCAGAAGCAGGCAGATCTCTATGAGTTTGAGGCCAGCCTGGTCTACAAATCAAGTTCCAGCACAGCCAAAGCTGTCTCAAAAACAAAGAAGACCCTGTCTCAAAAACAAAACAAAAACAAACCCATTAGTATTAGTTAAAGCAAAATACATACAGAATCCTTTATATATCTCTCCCAATGCTCAAGGATGCTTTGCAGTACTCCTGTTATTACCACTGGGTGGGGACTGCTGGCAGCCAGCAAGGTCTCTGAATGTCCCTTCCTGGTCACAGTTCCTTCCTCACTCCCCAAGACCCTGAGTGTCTGGCAGGTGTCCCCAGTCCTTTCTGTTGAGTTTACCACCTATGTATGAAGCCTCTAATCATATGGTTTAGTTTTTTGATTGATGTGATATAACTGGAGTCATACCAAGTCTTGTGATTTTTCTTGTATATAATGTTTGTAATACTTATCAGAGTTGGTATATTTCATTTTCATTGCTTTATAACAACAGGAGGGAAACCTAGCCAGCTTCCTGGGGCCAGTGAGGTCACGGACCTTAGAAAAGAGTCTACAACTGCCACTGCCAGAGCAGCGTAATCCCTTACTGCATTCTAAATCTGATAAGTGTAACCACCACCGCTCATCCAAGACAATGGGTACACACAGCTCCTGCATCTGTGGCTCGGGGAACATCAAAGAAGAAGGGGCAGAAAGACTGTAAGAGCCAGCATCCCAGGACTTCTACTATGAAACAGTCTCTTCTAGAAACAGCCACATAAACAAGGCTGGAACAGTGGCAATGTCAATGGACATGTCAACATTGGAGGGGGACATTTTGCAGGGTTCCACTCTAGACAACAAACTAAAGCAACTGGTGACTTCTGGGAGAACAAGAATTAGCCTCTCTTAGGGATGAGCCCCACACTGATTGTCCAATGCAAAGTGGTCAGCCTTGAAATCATATATACACATCAATAAAAATGGACTCAGCAGGGTGAATATACAGAATAATAGTCAAATAAAACAAGGCTATCAACTAAAAGAAAAGAAAGGGGGAATGATGTAATTCTACTAGAATTAAAAACATTTTAAAAATAAAAAAGACTCCACAGCCTTCACTTTTTGGGTTTTTAATACTTCTGTGGAATGTCCAGAAATATTTGTGAGTATTCATGAAAATAGACTACATATTCTTTCTTTCTTTCTTTCTTTGCTGTTCAACATTTGTTTTTACACATCAGCTGTGCCTATGCCACAATTTACTTACACATTCTACTGTTGAATGCTTTTGAGTCATTTTAAGTTTGAGTCAATTATAAAGGATGATGCTTTGAAAACTAAACATACATGTGGACACACAGAAGCACACCAACTGTTGGGTTTCAATGTCCTTCCAAGACTTGAGTGTAACAGTCCTGGTATCTGAGGCAATGTGATGAGGGCAGGGTAGAAACTTGAAGAAATGGGGTCCAGGGCTTGGACATTTCAGGAGTGCCACTGAAGGAGGCTGGCAGACTTTAGCCACGTGCCCCTCATTGCAAAGTTCTTAGCAATGAGGTTAAACAGTTTGTCCCTCTATTGCCTCTAAGACACGTTACCTCACCAAAGGCCCAATGCAACAGGCCGACCAACTGTGGGGTGGAACCCTGAACTGTGAGCCAAATTAGCCTTTCCTCTTTGATGACTGACTCCAGCATTTTCTAACACACCAAGAAAAGCTGACAGACACAGAACTGAAAACAAGAGAAGGGAAGTCACCACAAGACCAGATGAAGCACAGCCAGATCGCAGACAGACGAGGCTGTATTACCTGAACTCTAGAACATTCCCTGCCCTCACTACCAAATGCTAAGGAATCAGGGGCACTGGGTACTAAAGAAATGGGAATGGAATACAAGGAAATTTAAAAAGTGGCTTTTTAAAAATGCACTTAAAGATCCTTCTTCCCTTGTTGGGAATCCCCTCTTCCGCCCACTCGGCATGATGCTGGGCACAGGAATAGAGATGGGAAATGCAGACAGTCGTAGAGCAAACATCTTAACTGCCCAGAACACTACATCTCAGAAAACTCCCTACCCAGAGACGGGGATATTTCCCCCAGGGAACATATGAAAAAAAATCTATAAACACTGACACTGGTGTCTCCCTGCTAAAATGACAGCCAGGTCACCCTGCAGTAGCACTTGTCAATAGTCCCCCAGGCACACATGTTCAACCAGCTTTTGGGGCCTCAGATTTCAATAAAAGGCAGTCACAGCAGGAAAGAGCTCCCCAACAGGACCCGTTTCCAGCTGTCTCCCCTCTACAATATATTACGTATTTTTAAACAAAGAACTGCTTTCCCAAGAGGAGATGGGATTCTTTGGTTTTTAAAACACTTTTCAAATGTTTTATTTCATGTGCATGAGTGTTTGCTTGCATGTCTGCAGATGCACCATGTATGTGCAGTGCCCCCAGAGGCCAGAAGAGGCATTGGAGCTGGAGTTATAAACAGTTGTGAGCCATTATATAGATGTGGGAATTGAACCCAGTCCTCTGGAAGAGCAGCCAGTGCTCTTAACTGCAGCCCCCACACATAAATTATAAATGCAATCAGAACTGCACACTTATTGAAAGAGGTTTATGAGTTTCATACA
Source organism: Onychomys torridus (assembly GCF_903995425.1). NCBI lineage: Eukaryota > Metazoa > Chordata > Mammalia > Rodentia > Cricetidae > Onychomys > Onychomys torridus. The sequence continues at coordinate 5,197,728 of NC_050464.1, forward strand.
TCGCTCCTTATGTAACACTAGAAAATCCAACCACTGAGATGAATTTTCAATTTCACAAGCTTCTCCTATTGCTTTTCCAACTTCCAGGAAGAGAAGCCCAGTACATAGATGACTCTCGTTAGCAGTTAAATCAGTCTTGACATACTGATCTGGGATTCCTATGGCTCGAGGGAGATTAATAACCTATGTTTAAGCCCATGTAGTTGAGTTTTCCATTACCTGAAGCAAACAGTACTGTCAGCCAATACAGTAACTAAATGGCATGCTGCATGGACAGAAGCCAGAAAGTCGCAATGTGGACTAACCCTTGATTCTCTTCCTCCTCTCTTCATGAGCTTGGAGTCCACTGACTCCAAAACTGTAACCTTCTGATCACCTTCCAGGTACCCATGAGATGCAAGGTGCTGAGGATGTGACAGTGGGGGAGAGATGTGCAAGGTCTGCAGAGACCTTCCTCCAGGGGAGCTTTAGCAGAGAAGCCGGACATTGGCTAAGTCATAGTGTTGACATGCCCACTGTGATGGCAATAAAGCAGAGGTCTGGGGGGTTATGAAACCTTGCAAGGACATGGTGCTGAGCAATCTCAGGGCTCATGGGCACTCTCTGTGACTGTGACTGATGAACTTAAACCTAGGGAATGCATGATAGCCAACTTCCAAAAAGTCCACAACAGAGACTATGTGGGGGAAGAGAAGGAGGAGGAGGAGGAGCGAGTCAAGCCATGAGGAATTAAGGAAAAGTTCTGTTGAATCACAGCTTGTTCTTTGCTATTTTTGCCTTAGTGTCCCATGATGGCAACTGAGCACACTGATGATATTTCAGACCAAACTACCTCATCCATTCTGGTACGTGTCTACGCACATCACTTCACCCATCTGCACTTCAGATGCCTTTCTAGAAAGTGGGGACAATGACATTTCCCCAAGGGGAACTGGGGCTGTGTGTGCCTCCACACATACATCAATCACTCAGGAGACTGACTAGTATGAAGTAACACTAAAGAGTAACTGGTTGTAATAATTGCATCTATATACAATGATTATATTTTAATTATTATTCTCATTGTAATGAGAACAGTTGGCTGAAGGACAGACCCAAGAAAATTCTCAGCATTATTTGCAAAATATCATTGAAGAGGTACATGTTCAATGTGGGTGTGTTAAAATATGAAATTCCAGATAGTAAAGTCTCTGAGTAAAGGGGTAAAAGATTTATTATGAATTAATGTTTACTTGTGGGAGGATCATTTAAAACAAGGTGGTAAGTTATCACAGTGAACTACAAAACTAGGGTTCCTTATGAGGAAGAAAAAAGAAGAGAACCCATTAGTATGCCTGTGTTGTGTGGCACTGATCCCAGGAGATGGGAACAAACATCCACTCACTCCAGATTAGGGAAGCAGACAGACCAAAGGACACCACTACAGTCAAGCGTGGTGAACCAAGGAGGTAACTAGTGTTACTCAGGAGCAGAAATGACTCACCCAGCCTGGACAACCACTCACAGAAGCTGCTGCACTACAGCTGTCTGCACAACTTGTGGCTGGAAGGTTCCTCCCTGGCGGCTAGCTCTCACGGTGCCAAAAGGTACTAGATAGTTGCTGGCAGAGAAAGGTCACCAATGTTTCTACCCAGCTGTGGACTCGACCGGTTACAACAACGACCTGCTAGATATGCTTGCTGATGCAATAGTAGCATAACTTTTATGGGAATAATCAATTTTCTTTCTATTCAGATGTGAGGCCCTTTCCATAGGAGGGGACTCATGCCTCGACTGTAAACCTGGTCAAGAATCTGTGGCTGGTGATGTCATAGGCCCCAGGAGAAAACGCACTACTGCTGTTTTGTAAATGGACACGAACTGCCTTCTAAATGTTTGTGTTTATATCCACAGCCTGGTTCAGCTCTCAGCCTTCATCAGAGGAGCGCCTTTTTGCAATGATGGGGGTGAATGCAGCAGCTCACAACTCATCAAAGTGCTGAGAGTCACTGACTGGTCCTTAAGCTATCTCTACCCCCCTCCAAGGCTGGAGAACATCCCGGGAGGAGGAGCAGGAAGAATCTAAGCATCAGAGGTCAGGAGGAGTGATGTAAAACAGCGTCTGGTCACGGCACTGCCTTTGCACTCCTGAACTCACCACAGCTGTGGTTACCTGCATAAACCCTGCACAGGACTGGGCTGGTCACCGTACTATCATGTGTGGAGGAGGAGCCAGTGAGGCCCATCCCTCACAGACTATGGGAGTATGAGCAGCTAATGGGTCCTGGGGTGAAAGGCTGACTGTGATGGGATTGCCCATGATGCATGAATAACCTCCATGGATGTTCATGCAAGCAATCTTAATTTAACTCCATGGGACGCACACATGCACACACACACACACACACACACACACACACACACACACACACACACACACGTTCCAAGGGCCATGTTGGGAAGGAAGATGTCAGCAGGACAGGGAGGTGGGTGAGACACAGATGTGAAAATGACACAATTTCAGTGTGTGCATGTACGAAACTGCCCAAGAACTGAAAACAAAAATCACAGAGCAACAAAGGCGAAGAGAGGGCAAGGGCTTCTGAAGAGGATGATGGCGGACCATGAAGCAGAGGCCAGACAGGATCGCGCTCCCAAGGCCGGCTGAGACTGCAGCAACTTGAAACTTCCTCTTTTCCCACTTGAAATGCATTCCTGCCTGTGCTCCAAAGTGATCTGAGTCTAAGAATCTGCTCACTCCGATGCCACGAATGCCCTCAGCACAGCCTGATTCTGGAAAAAGGAGTCTGCTGGTTAGTCAGCCACGTGCTTATGTATTGTTTGGTCCCCTGCCGGCTGCTGTTCTAGAATTTCAGCCTTGACTAGTCTCTCAACTGTTTCTCCTGTGTCTCTCTCGCTGAAGCTCCCACACAGGTGTAAAACACTGACAACACACACGGGACTGAAGTCCCTACCTGCAATTTCAGTAAATAGGTTTTCAATCCCACTGTAAGCAACACTTTCTGGGCCAGTGTGAAGTCCTTGCACACTTTCCCCAGGTTGCCTTTATTTTATCTGACACTAATTCAGTCTTGAATTAACTGAGAACAAGAATGAGAAAGGAAAACCAATGTCGGGGTGGTCATTACTCCTGGGAATGCTTTACAAATGGCAAAGACAAACAGTTGATTAATCTAACTGTTGCCCACAGAAGAGCTCAGCACGAGTCTCTATTGGAAGAACCAGAATGCATCAAACCATGCTTTCAAGTCTGTCTGTCTGCTAAGAGTGAAGCAAAGGTTGCCAGTGAAAGTTGTATGGGTTACTGGGGGCTTTGTTAATCAGTGTTAGCGGTGTGGTTGATGTCTCCCACTTGTCTGGAAAATGGTCTCAACTTAGCGAGACAACCTAGATCCCACAACTGTGAACTAGATCTCAGACTCCTAGGAATCTGGAAGTGGGACCACAATGCCCAGCTTGGAGTGACTGTGCTCTTTAATGGAGGAGACAGACAGACCTCACTGCATGAGACAGATCGACAAAGTCTGCAGAGAGAAACTGGAATGCAATACCTGAGCAACTGGCAAAGTCAGGAAAAGCCAGGGTCCCCGCACCTCTACTGCATCACCCTGTCAGGAGGATGGCAGTCCAGGGAGGACACTCTGTCCCTGCAGGGCTGGCCTGCGCTTCCCTGGAGTTCTGGCTTCCTCAGTGACATCCGCCCTGCCCCCACCTCACCCCTTTTCACAGATGGGACTTCCTCAATCACATCTTGGCCTTGGTTTCTCAGACAAAAACTAACACAGTGACCCCAAGAATGGTGATTTAGGACTTGCCTGAATACCACTCTGCAGGTGAGGGTGAGGGACTGATGACCTAGCTGATAGGTAACATGCAGTCTTGTCATGTGGTATGATTCAGTTACTGACTATTTCACTGGGTAACCTGGAAAATTCCTGGTTGAGGAATGTGCATGGTGGGGCCTCTGAATGATAGAGAGGAGACACCAACCACAAAAGAGCAAGGCAGCCAGTGACAGATGAGCTGTCCTCCTGTCCCATGGAAAGTCAACGAGAGACTGAAAGCTGTAAATGAGCAGATCATGGACAAGGATGAAAACCATAAAGCCTTGCTGGCAGGTAAAAGCAGTCTTCTTAGGACATGTATGTACCTACAGCACAGACACAATGGGAAGCTGTGGGCTAAAGATCGACCTGTGGAGTTAGAATGGGGAAAGTCTGCCAGCCAAGACAGGAGCAGCATTTGGGCCCCAGGAAGTAGATGAAACCTGGCATCCTGAAGACTCAGAGGGAACATGTAGATAGATACATAAGATGCTGCTGAGTCCAAACACCTCCAGGGGGCGCTGTATATCCTTCCTCTGCAACAAACTGTGTCTAGGGGCAGACAGTGGCATAATCCAGTCTCGGAAGGGCAGAGCCCAGTAAGAAAGAAAGACATCACTGGGCATCATGCTGACTAATCAGAAAGGATGCATGGTGGCTGATAGCTGGAGGTTTGTGTCTTCAAAGGGTGACAGATAAATTCTACAGAGAACCTTAGAATGTTGACCTTAGAATGCTGGATGGGATCCATTAGTCAAGGCTGTGATGGACTGTCCTCTCTGTGGTGGCTTGAAAAAAAATGGCCCCAAAGGAATGGTACTATTAGAAGATGTGGCTTTGTTCAAGTAGGTGTGGTCTTGTTGGAGGTAGTTTGTCACTGCAGAAGCAGGCTTTGAGGTCTCATATGCTCAAGTCATGCCCAATGAGACAGACTACTTCCTGTTTTCCTACAAGTGAAGATGCTCCACTTTTCCCACCATGATGATGATAATGAACTACAGGCCACCATGTTTCCCACAATGATGATAATGAACTTAACGTCTGTACTGTAAGTCACCCAATTAAATGTTTTCCTTTATAAGAGTTGCTGTGTGCTACAGGTCACAGGAAAATGGAATGGAATCCAGCTACTATTACAAAAGCTACTACTTGGAAAAGTCAAAGACTTTTCCAAAGGTCAAGCCATGGCTTGAGAAGTCTTGGTGATATTTTAGCTTTTGTGTATATATTAGCTGGTTCCTACAATGATTTTCTTGTATGCTGTGTGTGCTTCCAAAAACTCCTAATGGCGTATTTATCTAAAATACCTATCAAGCATCCAAGGCCAAACGATCTCCTGAACTAAAGTAACATCCTTGTGGAAACAACACCTGTCTCCTAGGTCAGGCGGATAGCTTTATTTCTTGTGTAATTTTAGCTGAGACCCTCCTTCCTTATACAACCTCACTAACATTATAGACTCTGCCATCACTTCAGAGAAGGCCCTTGGTACAAAGCTTTTGGTGTGTCACCAGGTCTTGTTGGATTCCCAGAATTAGTGGAGTTCTGTCAGCTGAGTTACCAATTTGAACCCGCAACAGTGCATGAGATAGAGCTGAACCCTGTGAGCATCATGGTCAGACCTCCCAGTCTCCACTGGAGATGCAGACTCACATGGCCAGCTGACGGAGCGGAGCGGAAGCCCCAGCCTAGTGTTCACAGTGGTGACTCAGCATGTGGGTGCTGGTCAGAAACCAGCACAGCTGCAATTGGACCAGTGAAGGGAGGAGACAGCAGAGGAGGAGCCAACAGGAGCTGCTGCCGGCAGTTACTGTCTTGTCCACTCTCTATGAAGAGAGAGGTAGTCTGAGTTCAAAGGTTACCGGACAAGCCAAGTCGGGTTTCTTAAGCAGGTCATGATAAAGGCATAAAACCTTACGTTCTGCAAATTAACAAAATTAACACCCCTCCCTCCCACAATGTCCCACAATGCGAGAGAAACTGAATATGAAGCCAATAAAAAGTGCCTGTCTGAGGCAGTGGTTCCCACGAGCTGGTCCAGTGGATTCCTGCACAAGGTCTCAGGAAGTGTGAAACTTTAAATATGATAAATAAAAATTCTGAATTACAGAGCCTTCCTGGAAGGACAAAGAAAACCAGATGAACTCATCAACCAGGAAGTAGGCATCCCATCATCCCACCCAAGCCTCCAGGTGGCCTACAAGAAAAGGGTTCCAGCCTGCTAGGTCCAGTCTACTCCTATGCTGTAAACCTCAGGAGACAAACTTTTAGCTTGCTATTTCAAACACGTGTCGGCTCCATCCCAGAGCACATCCACACGATGTAGAACACTGGATTATACTCATCTTCAACTACATTAGCAATGCAGTCCCTAACACCTAACAGTTCTTTCTTACGTTTCTTAAATTCTTTTTAAATTAGATTTTTCTTAAAGTTGCTTATAATATTTAGTACTTTTTGTCTATTCTTATATATGGTAAAGCAATATTAATCTTGGTAGTACTAACTTTTAATCAAGTTATCTTTCCTGGGAATTAGAGCATGCTGTACCATGGCTGTAGCTGTAAGATCAAGCTGGCCAAAAGACCAACTAAAATTAAAAGGCAGTAGGTTTTTTCAAAGACTCCAAACAATAAAATAAGCTCATAGGCTACAAGTAACATGTCGTGACAAATACAGACCAAAAAACCAAATCTGGATGACAATGGCTAGTAGATTTTGATAGGATCCAATCATTGTAGTTTGTTTCCTAATGGCTGTGAGTCGAAGTCCCCCAAAAAGCACACTGGCCACTGAGCCTTCTGCAAGGCTGACTGACCAATCAGAACCTCACTGACTGTAGAGAGGTTGGAATACTGCCGGTCCAGAACCTAACTACAGTTTATCTTGTATGTACAATATACAACATACCTTCAGCCCACTAAACAACCATTCCTGGTCTACTTCTGTGTCTGATCTTCCATTCTGTGACTAACAGAGGAACCTCCTGGAACAGGTTAACTTAACAAAACCCCAGTTTTCATCATGCAAAGTCTAAGAAGCCACCAACCAGCATCTGAAGTCACAGCTGAGACTTCCCAGCTCTGCTGTAACCCAGAGCCTAACATTTTCCATTTGAAAAATGCTTTGATTTATGACTGTCTTTGTTCTGTTACTACAAAGACATCATCAAATGATCACCATATTGGAACCTATTATTTAAGATAATCTGAGTCTGTGTTCCTGGGCCTCAGTCACTCATATTTCACTCTAGAACTGACTGCCTCTTAACCCTTGTGAGGGGAGAGTTGTGTTTTGGGGCCGAGGGTTCCTTCATGAAGAAAAAAAACCACGGGGTTGGGATTGAGCTCAGTGGTAGAGTGCTTGCCTAGCAAGCGCAAGGCCCTGGGTTCAATCCTCAGCTCCAAAAAACAAAAACAAAAACAAAGAAACCAAGAATAGAGCTCACCAAAACAAGGGCACACACGAAAACCTTGGCCAGCATGGTACCAAATGGAGAAAACATCAAAACCTCGCCACTAAGATCACGGGAAGACTTCAATACAGTGCTTAACATCTTCGCTACAGCAAAGGGTTAAAAATCAAAGGGTTAAAAACAGGGAGGAAGGAGCAAGGCTTCGCCTATTTGTAGATGATGTGATGCTTTACACCAGCAACTTAAAGGCTCCATCCGTTTGCAAGACCTGGCAGGGCTAACGAGTCTGTCTTTTCTATTCCTGATGGGCTGGTGACCTTTACTCTGATTGCTGCATGCCAGGCAATTAAGACTGCAGCATGTGGCAGAGCTAAATTGGGTGACACCGAGTGCATTATACCCACTGAACTAAGTTCGTACGTGCTGCAGATGTTGGCTTTCTAGTTACATGAACTTGTAACTCACCTTGGAAGACAAGCGGTCCCAGCGGCATCCTTGTGGTCACACTGCGAGTGGCATGATGCTGACCAGAGCCCACTCTGCTTTTCACCTAAGGGTGCCCTTTCTATTCCAAGGGTCGGGACTCAATCTAGATCTATTTGCCTCTGTGTTACAGTACCATGGGTGGAGTCAAGTGCCTCCTGCTATCTCCCAGGGGACAGCCATCACTAGCTCTACCTTCCCACAGTCAAAGCAAGGACAGCCATCACTAGCTCTACCTTCCCACAATCAAAGCAAGGACTTGGCTTCCTGAATTCCCACTAGTCACATGGTCCTCTGCAGTCATGCATATCCTCTCTGTTGCACTTTAGAGAAATGCAATCTGAGGGGGGCAGAGGGACCATTAAGATCACATTCACCAAAGTACTGCACTGTGCTAACTGGTTCCCTCTGCTGTCCACAGTGTGGCCTGTCATCGGCTTGAGGACTGGAGAGGCCCTTGACTTCCATTTTCTCTACTTCCCTCCCAATTTAACTGTCATCTGCCATGAACAGTGAGCTCCAGCATGTGAAAGACAAGCAGGCTGCATTTCTGCTCTTCCATTTGTGTCTGAGATTTTTCTCTCACTCACAGACGACCTGCTTGGATCCTCACCTCCCCACACTGCCTTGTAGCTGACTGTGTGCACGACCTGAGACTCCTGTCTCCCTCTCTTCTGCACTTTCCACGTATGCAGTTAGCTTTTGGCTGGCCACTGTAGAGTGTAGATATTTGCGCCATAGCCTACACTTGCTCAGGCCAGAGGAACAGTTCTGAGTCTCTGTGGGCCAGGATCCAGTATGGCCCTTTGTGACACTAATTCTATTTGGTAACTGTGAAGAAACTGAGTGTGCAAGACTGAAATGCACAGAGTCACTAAGGAGACTCAGTGAAACGCTGTGGCCAGGCCAAGGAAAAGTGCAATTTCCCACAGATGGGGAAGAAACTTCTCGCTCTCCTTCAGTACTCCATGCAATCTATTCTCCCTACAAGCCCTGGCACATGCCAAATGTATGCATTTCTTGACTAAAACGAGAGGTGTATGACTAGGTTTGCACGTCAACAGGTATGTTTAGAATGATAAACAATTATTTATAGGAATTATTTCAAAGGTTTTATAATCAATAGAAACATTCCTGTGTAGGTTTGTCCTTCAGGTTCCAATTCATAGAAAGCAAGACCCACATTTGAAATGTCTGCATAATGCTGCTGAGCTACAGATCACAAACAACCTCCAACAGTTAAAAAACAACGAAGAAACCACAAGCTAAACACACGCTGAGGGCTGTGCTGGTCAGCAGGCATGGCTAAAGAGACATAAAGGAAGAGGGAAGGAAGTCCCATCCAGGAAACACAAATGGCTGGCAAACAAGAGAGCAAATGAGCGTCCTTCCCTCCAAATAAAAACAGCAGATGTCAATCAACCAGGACCTTTCCCTTGGGAGGCCAGCAAACTGACAGTCAAGCCTGCATCTCCCACCACAACCCTAAATGATGGGCTCCTTAGTACGGCTGCCGCTGCCATCCTAAAGGGGTCCAGATGGTCCACAGGCACACAGATCAGCACAGATCAGGCATGGCTGCTGGGAGCCCTGGCTCTGAATTCTAGACCTCTGCATCTTAGCTGCCACAACACCTGTCACGGCTTCTACTGCGGCTGAGGACTCCACTGAGCGTGTGAGTGTACAGGCTGTTTTGAGTATCGATCTAGGCTATCATTCTGACAGCACAGAAAAGTCCCTTCCAGACACCACCACTTCTAAAGTTGTTAGAGCAACCACCAGGGTGGTCTTAATTCCTGCCCTTGGGTTTCTGTTGCTGTGATAAAACACCACAACCCAATGCACCTTAGGGAGGGAAGGATTTATTTCAGCTTACAGTCTACATCATAGTCTATCACTGAAGGAAGTCAGGGTAGGAACTCAAACAGAGCAGGAACCTGGAGATAGGAACTGGCTTCCTCAGTCTGCCTTTGTGTACAACACAGGACCACCCACAGTGAACTGGGCTCTTCCACATTAATCATATGTTGGGGGATATTATTTTAAGGTGTGTTACTTTTGTTTATGCTGCATCTGTTTAACTCTGTGAAGCTGTGTTACTTACTGGGCTTTACTGTTACTTTACTGTCTAAAACACCTGATGGGCTAATAAAGATCTGAACAGCCAATAGCAAGGCAGGAGAAAGGATGGGTGGGGCTGGCAGGCAGAGAGAATAAACAGGAGAAATCTGGGAGAGGGAGGTTTAGGAGCAAGAGAAGGAGGAAGACATCAGGGGCTAGCCACCAAGCTTCACAGCCGGCAATAGAGTAAGAAAGAAAGATATACAAAAATTGAGAAAGGTAAAAGTCCAGAGGCAAAAGACAGACGAGTTAATTTACAGTTAGGGAAAGCTGGCAAAAAACAAGAAGCTAAGGCTTCTTAAGAATGAGTCTTCGTGTACGATTTATTTGGGAGCTGGGTGGTGGGCCCCTAAAGGGTAAGAAAACAACAAACAGCAAACATCAGTCAAGAAAAAATCCCCCACGGGCTCGCCACAGACCAGTCTGACAGGAGCTTTCTCTCAACTGAGTTATGCCTGGTTGAACTAAAACTATCCAGCCCATTCCTGCACGTTTCCTTCTGCCCTGTGTGCAGTAGTCCCTCTGCAGGTGCCCTGGACGTAGAGCCTCAGCACTCCAGGAATCTCCACCCACACTACAGCCATTTCAGGTTTCCTAACTCTGGTCTGTGACAGCCAGGGTAGGTAAGTCCAATGTGCTTGTTCAGGCGGCATGGCAATCCAGGGAGTCCACAGTTAGTGAGCAGCAGCCCTGCATGAGCCCACCCTGTACGTCTAGAGAAATAGCATCATCTTGTCCTCACCAGGCCAGCGTCAGACCTCTGCTCCAAGCAGAGCAGCTTATGTAAACCCCAGTATAGCCAAGTTCTTATGGTTTTATCATCTGCTCATGTCTGCGTCAGGGACTGAGTGGGCTGAGTTCCTTTCACTGAGAGCTGGTAACACCAGGAGCTTTGAAACTGCCAAGCAGGCAGAGTCGTGAAGAGAGCTGCCAGGAGCTACTGGCTCTGGCTGGGGACAGCGACAGAGAGCTGCTAAGAGGGCTGCCAAGAGCAGCCATCAACACTGCTGCTGACAGCTGCCAGTAATGGGAGCTCAGAGCTGCTGAGGCTGAGAGCTGAGAGCCACTGACACGCGGAGCTCAAGGCTGGAACACTTAAGAAGATGGACTTTGTGTTTGCAAGACGTCGACCCAATTTAAGTAGAAGAACAGCAGCTGATTGATACCGCTTAAACCTGTCTACTCCACATTCAGGATTAATGTGTGCACTACTGCACTATCCCACCACACAGAGCACTCGGAGGGGAGGGCACGCTGCCACAGGCTTTTATAAAATGTCTATACGTCCTACCCAGGCAAATTAACTGACTTATTTCAAGTGACTTAGGAATAATTCTGGAAAATCATCCACAGCCACTAGACAGGTCACATAACTATTCCAAGATGTTGGGACCAGAACTCAAATTTCCTCAACTCCATACTGCAAAACTTCATAAAAATGAGTAAAGATTTGGAAAGCACTAAGCAGAAATCAACAGCCATAATATGTGACTTATAGTGCTATACAAATAAGACTCAAATGATAAACACTATACAAGGATACACATGTGCACACATGCACACACTAGTGAACAGGCACACATGTGAGTGTGCACACACACACGTTCCCCACAAGCACACACATACATGCACACTTGCATGTACATGTCCTCACACATGCACACACACACTTTTAGCAGACAATGTCTACTGGCATTCACATTCCATTCCTATCCCCCAGTCCTCTTGTTAGAAACGAGTTGCTATGGTCCATCTTCAGTGTGAGGCATATTGAGAATTCATCAGCGTTACAGGTGTGGAGGGAGCAGCGCCTCCCCTCGCTGTTGGCCCCTGCTTGTTTTGGAACTCTGAGAGATGGAGAGTCGCAGGCTGGATGCTCTGTGACAGAGCCCACAATTAGAAATGGAGGCAGCCTCAAGCCCTCTGTGGCCCAAACCAACAGGGTGGGGAGCTTTAGAAGGGTCAGGTGTGGGCTGTGGGGAAAAGGACAGAGATTTCCAGGGATTGAAAAACCACTGTGCTGTGCTGCACTAGCATGTGAGCTGTTTTCTCTTGTTCTGTTCATCTCTATCGGCAGAGGTGAGTTATAGACTGTGCTGCCGTCACGAGTGTCTAGACTTTATCATCTTCTCATCCTTCCCTACTTCAGAGACTGGAAGGTGATTTCATTTCTTTCTTCCTGAATCCTCTGATTTCCATTCCTGCTTCACTGTGCTCACAGATCTCTGGGCCACCTTGGCATGTTCCCAACCTCAGGTAAAGGTTCCCAACATTTACAGTTACTAATGAGTCCAGTATTACCTACAGAGTTTTCACAGACACCTTTATCACGGTCTGGAAGGATTTTCTTTTCCTATTTTTGAAAATGTTTCTTACATTCCTGATTTTCTGAGACCTTACCAATTATGAATTTTATCATTACACGAAGTGATGAGTATTGCTAGATGCAGCTACATAAACGATCACAGGAGGTGAAAATACTCTGCTGCTTAGTCTGTTAATATTGTGAATCATGCTGATTTCTAAACACTGTCAGATTCCTGGGCCTCTGCAGTCAACAGCACTTGGCATCCCATATTTTCCTTTTCACACTAATGAAATCAAGTGCTAAGGATGTTTTTGTTGCCAGGAGTCCTTGGTATCGGACTAATTGAGAATGCAGAGCCAGGATGTCTCCTTTCATCACTGGAGTTCTGCAATCAAAAGAGAACCTTTGATTACATTTGGATACGGGACGAATGGGCTGTGAGTCAGGACCACCTGACAAGGAGTGGGCACAGAAGAACTGGAAGAAAAAGTCCCGGGCATGACACTGTGGCACAACTCTGTCATACACAAAGGTCCTTCTTGAGAACTGTACAGATCAATTAATGGGGGGAGGCAGTGCTGGAGAGATGACTCAGCAGTTAAGGGCACTGGCTGCCCTTCCAGAGGACCTGGGTTCAATTCTCAGCACCTGCATGGCAGCCATTTGCCAGGGGATCTGATGCCCTCTTCTGGTCACTGCAGGCATGGCATGCACATAGTACAGACAGATACAAACACACAGAAAAATACCCATATACATAAAATAGAAATAAAATCTCATTAAAAATTCTCATGGGGGAATAAGAATAGAACTGTAAAATAAGATGTAAACCAGGCAGACATGTTACTTGCTTCACATGAAAATGCAATGAATCTCTCCAGCCAGTCCTTCTCTTTTAACACCCTGAAACACTGGTTAGAACCACAGGCCTTTAGTTATTATTGAGACATTAAATTACACTGTTAGTAAATATCCAAAGCCATCAGTATCCCGTATGCCATTCTATTTTCAGTTACATTTCTAGCTACGCTGTTGTTGAACCTGCGTGGCTTGACTCTAAGCGGCTGGCACTCCTACCATGCAGGTTGACTTGTGGGCTGCAGACGTCTCGGCAGCATCACCGCTGCGGCTCAGGTGTCAGCAGGGACAGCGAGCGGGATCAGAACTAGATGAGAAAATAAAGGAAATAATTAATAACAGTAGTTGAGATGTTCTCAAGTCTTCTCCTAAACCCGAAATTCAGATTTTACAACTCAACAGTTTCACCAAGGGAGCCCTAATCCCAGAACAACTAATTTTTTTAAATTAGTTTAAGCAAAGATCTAATACAGTACATAAAGCTTTATTTAGCTCAGCTTCCTGTTCTGGAAGAAATTCTAGAAGTAATGTCAAGGATTCATAGTTAATAAAAGTTAAAGGGCAGAAAAAATGTCAGCTGTATTCTAAGCACCTTCAGCTAAGTGATTTGATTTGTTCATTCAACAGTAAGTTATTTTAGGCCTTGTTACCGCCTCTACAGAATTAGTCAAGTAATACTGATCATTCATGTAAGGACTATTCATTTTTCCCAACATTTGTATTTAATTAGAATCTTGATAATTGTGTTACAAACATTTCGATGGTGAAAAATGTGGAGATAAACACCAAAAAGACAAGTCAGCCCCTTTTAGAACCAAACACATACAACCCTTGAGAAATGACTGCTCACAAAAGAATCAAAATAAGAAACACACGGGGGTTCTACTGCAAAAACAGCTCCTGTGAGACACCAAGAACAATGCAGCCTAGAAGTCGGATGCATTTGCCAAACCGCCTCTTAGCGGTCACCAGTGGCCAACCAGTCACCAGGAAAGCCTGGGGCAGGCAGTCCAGGCCCAGGGGGATAGCAGAAATGGTACAGGTTCTGAGCAGAGCAAAGCAGCTTCAGTCTTCCAGAAGAATCATCTGAACCTGCCTCAGTTACACCAGTTCAAGACTGAGAACCAGCATGGCGGCCACCATCCTTCTGAGAACACGTTAGAAGTCCGCTGGGTCGCCTGCTCTTGATTTTGAAGCGTGAAAGAAAACCGGGCACTGAGGAGATGGCGGGTGGTTAGGAGTGCCTGCCTACTGCTCTTGCGGAGGGCCCGAGTTCAGTTCCCACAGGCTGCGACAGGCAGCTCACAACGGACTGTAACTCTAGCTCCAACGCTCTGACACTGTCCTCTGACCTCCACAGGCACCAGCACTCATGGCCACATACACACAACACACATGAACACATAAGACTCAAAAGAAAATAAACCCTTTTTGAAAAAGATGTCCTTTTTTTCCTAAGTAATTTGTGTACGGTACCAATTTATTTATAAGTTCAGAAAATTATACTTGGGTTTTGGGTTATCCAGGCCTCATTTTTCCTCCACTAGATGATTTTAAGAGTAACCAATTATCATGGTCTGAATCAGAAACACCATCCCCCCCAATCTGACTCATGTGTTTGAATAGTTGGTCCCCAATAGGCGCTGTTTGGGAAAGCTATGATACCTTTAGGAAGCACATTGTTGGGGTGGGTTTTGAGGGTTTATAACCTCTCCTCGCTTCCTGTTTCCTGTCCCTGCTTCCCACGTATGGTCAAGATAAGATCCCCCAGCTTCCTGTTCCTTCACCATGCCAATACCTTCTCCACCACGGACTCTGGCTCTGGAATGGTAAGCCAAAATAAATTCCTTCTACCAGTTGTTCTAGCCATGGTGTTTTTTATCACAGTGACAAAAAAAAAGCAGCTAATCTGCCAACACTGTTAGGCTCACTTTAGAAATGGGTACATCTAACTGCACCTTAGGGAAGGAAAGTGTCCAGTGTCCTGGTTTCCGAATAATCAGTTATACCCAGGCACTCTCCAACCTGTGTGAAGTCACAGATACACCACATTTACTACTAGCTGACATTTGGTAATTGCTGCAGTCAGGAGTCAGGACCATTCGAGAAGCAACATCACACATGGGTCCAACTTACCCTTCGAAGCAGGTAGAGCATCCACTGCAGCGAAGAACTGGAGTGTCAGGGGGTGACCTGTGCAGCACCACACAGGACAAGCAGGCACCGGGCTAACTGACTGGTGGACACGGTAGCCTGTTACTAACTAGATCCTGTGGTCTCTCTTCAGATATAACACATGCGGGTTTCTTCCCTGAAGAGCTGCTCATGTTTCTAATACAGGCCAGAACCACCAAAGTCTTTAAGAATTAACTAGATCATGTTAGTGATCAAAGTTATTATATGTGAAACCCAGCACAGCTACCAAGAGGTGAAATCCTGGTGCTGGAGAGATGGCTCAGTGGTTAAGAACATTGGTTGCTTTTCCAGAAGACCTGGGTTTGAGTCCCAGCACCCATATGTCAGTTCACAACCACCTGTAACTAGAGTTCCAGAGGATCTACTGCCCTCTTCTGACCTCCATAGGAACTAGGAACATACATACATGCAGGCAAAACAGTCATACACTTAAAATGAGTAAATCTAAACACAATTTTTTTTCTTTTTTCCTTTTTATTTTTTGAGATCAGGTTTCTCTGTGTACAGCCCAGGCTGTCCTGGCACTCACTCTGTAGACCAGGCTGGCCTTGAACTCACAGAGATCTGCCTGCCTCTGCCTTCCTGCCGAGATTAAAGGCATGTGCCACCATCAAGTGGCTTTAAAGATGAATTTTTAAAGAGGTGAAATCTTGCCAGCTCAGGACACACGTTTACAGAGAGCACCATGGTTCCAGCTCTTCTTGTGCCCAAGGCTAACTCAGCAACCCTGTGTGGCTACCACCCAGGAGCAGAGGATAGCCCCTGTCTGTTCCTGCCCATCATGTTCCTCTGTCAGGAGCATCCAAATCATCTCTATCCTTTAGAGATATCATTCACTTTCACACCACTCCTCAATCAATACATTTGCAGTTACAAGTCAAACAGCCGGAGTTCCCAATTTGCAATGACCAAAGCCCCTTCCTGCATACCAAAGCATTTCTCAGCAGACCAGAAAGAGCAAGTGAGGTTTCAGGTAACCAGCACTTTACAGGGGTTTCAATGGTCCAAACCAGCACAGGGCAGGGGCCTGGAATCTGGAGGGAGGCAGTGGAAGGGCTATGGATTTAGACACTGACTTTGTGTCACAATTCAGGTGGCTGGGGATACAGCCTCACACTAAGATGCGGGAGAAGTTTACGGGGAATAAAGTGGAAGACGCAGATCATGGGCAGAAGTGGGAGGGAAGGCTGAGCTATCTCCTGGACGAGGAATACCCTAAGGTAACCTGAGCACCTAAGCTTCTTGCCATGAGAGAAATGCTCCAGAGAATGATGTTCAATCGGACGGCCTCCAGGGACCTGGAACACTTACCTGGGTGCCAGCTAGTGTGATGGAGAGACTTAGTGTTATATTTAATTTTAATTAATGTTAACATAAGCAATAATATGAAGCAACTGACCACCGTGTCAAACAGTACCACCCTGGGGATTCTGGCTCAGAGAGCTGGACAGAAGCTCCTATTACAAGTATCTAAGAAAGAAATACTGGGAAAAACAACATACATACGTTCAAGTGATTGCTGACTCCAAGAACAAGCAAATCAATAATTAAAGAGGTGGTCTTTGTGGAGCCACACACCCTTCCAAAATCCCATCAAAGATGTATCTACCCTTGGCCATTTGGGTTCTGATTAGCGACCTCAACACAGCAGCATCAAAATGTACTCATGCTGTCTCCAGGTAATTGTCAAAATGTTGCTACCAAATAAAAATCACTTATAGTAAGTACATCGTGAAGCCATAGTGAGTCACAGCTTTGGATAAATAACCACCTAGTTTTGTTGTTGTTACTGCTTTCAAGTCTTGTCCTAAAAGCAAGAGAGGAAAGAGGGAAGAGGACCAGACATCTTTTATGATTACGAACATGAATTCAGATAACTTCAAATGCATTTTAGGCCATTTATGGCAACAGCAGCAGTACAAATTACCTTCAGTTCACATTTCTCAGCACGCAGCATGAAAGGTGACATACTATGCATGCTCGGGAAGTCATCTATGGAGCATCTTCCAAAGCCAATGGTAATCTAACGTTCTCTGGAGCAGTCTGCTGATCTCACTTGCTGGTGACATTTAAAGTCAATAGGAAATAAGGAATTCTGTGATATGAAAATGCTTCACATCAAACAGACTGTGTCTAAACTGCTCACTGTTAATCTGCCCAGATTCTCCTAATCTGATTGCACTAAATCTGGTGACTATTTTGGTCCATGCCATGGCTCTTAAGCCTCCCGATCCTACTTCCACAGAACTCAGAAGCTGACACACACAACTCACATGTGGCCCCTCCTGGTGCGGCTGTTTGCTGGCTTCATTTCCTCGTCCCCCTCTCTTAACTAGACTCCATTTCCATCTACCAGATCAGGCCAGCAGCATCCTCAACTGTTCACAAACCAAGTTCTGTTTGCAACACCCTGCTCAAGCCTATAAAACACGTGGCCACTATTAGTGTTGGAAAGCACACTTCATAAAACATGAAACATGACATTTCAAGGGACTGGGGGCAAAGTTCAGCATAGGGAAGAGAAAGGAAGGGCAGAGGAGAGAAAGAGAGGAAGGGGAGGGAGGGAGAGAGAGTGGGGTCAGGAAGCAGATGTCTGGCACCAACAGCAGCAGCTCTGGTGTTCTCTCTGTGGTTTCTGGAGTTTAGTTCCACTGCATTACACACCTACACCTTTTACAGCAGAACCAGTAGGACTGCGTTTATCTGGCCCCACGACTCAATACAACATATAACTGGACTGTAAAGAGGATGGGGAGCCACTGTTGAGTAACAAGAGTCAGTCCTTGCCCTTACAAGTCTTTACTGAACTGGTAGGGGCACACAGATAAATATAAAGCAGGTGCTGGAAGAGACGGTGGAGTAAGTTAAAATAAAAACACCAGGTGGCAGTCATCAAATGCAGTGCAAATCACACTGTCAGCTAGTATTTTCGCTTCTGAAAAATCCTTTTAAATTTCTTTATTTTATGTGCATGAATGTTTTGCCTGCATGTATGTATGCACACCACAATTGTGCATGGTGCCCTTGGGAACTGGAAGTGAGGATGGCTGCGAGCCTGAAATGCTATGAAGGAAGGAAAATCAATCCCTGCCATAATACGACTTTGCAGAAACTCAGGACTGGAACGTGTGTTTGACCACGCTAACCGTGCCTGGTGGAAAATATTGAAAGGATGACCATGGAAGGCTACTGTTTTGGACTCAACTGCAGTAGGCCTCTGTGGGTCAGACCTAACAGAAATGTTGTCATTCATGCTAGGTGCCAGTCACACCATCAAACGGAATCCTGAAACGGACTGACTTTCAAGGGGGGGCGCAAATCTGAAGAGAGAAACACTGAGCAGCCCATCAGGGGTGCCGTGTAAGATGGGCAGCAATGCTAAAGCACTCAATCCACTCGTCACCCCTATTTCTGCCAGTGGATCCACGCCTGTCTGCCCAGCACACGAGACGACTTACTGTCTTTATACAAGTAGTTGCCTGACTACAGAATCACCTCTAACAGCCATCTTGAAAGCGTGAGTTGAATTCTGCCCCTCGGCTCTGGCCTCCCACTACAGGTTAGAAAGCCGCTGGCTTTCATCCTGGCCGAAGTGTTGGAGGGAGGGAGACCAAGTGCTGAGAGAAACCTGGCAGCAGCTGCAGCAAGGCAGGATCTAAAGTTTGCCCGTGGAACATGGACACTGGGAAGCCATCCTTTGGATGCAGAGTATATAAAGTGAATGTGAAGATAAAGGGCTGACATCATCTGAACACCATGCGAGCCGCTGCTTGCTCCTGACACGTTACATACAGTGCACATGCATCTCCATGGAGACGGGCCTCTCACACTTGACTTCATTGGTGTCAGGTGTTGAGTCTGAGAGACACACCTACTTAGTGAGAGCTCCCCTCCTCCAACTCCCGGCCACTTCCACCTGAGCACTGCAGGCCAGAGGGAGTTCATGTTTTGTTATCCCAGAGACTAAGCACCTCTGTCTGAACTAAGGCTCGCTTTGTACTTAGAGGAAGCTGCATCCTTGAAACATCAGGTCAGTGCTCCCTGCTCTAACCCAACACCAGTGTCCGAAGTCTACAACTCCACCGCCTTCCTGAGGGCTAACACGGGCCCAAAGGTGCCCAGGGCTCTCTAGCTTCAGGAGAGATGCCTGCCCACCACACAAGGTCGCCCACCACACAAGGTCGCCCACCACACAAGGTCGCCCACCACACAAGGTCTACCAGGAAGGCACACACCTCTGGACTGCAACACCAGTCTGTCCCCTCTGTACATATCTACTTCCTTGACAATGTCAGCACAAATCAGGTCCCTGTCCCTTGACCCTGCAGCTCCAGTGATGTCCAGTTCTTGAGCATAGCATCCAAGTCCTTCCATGCAGGATGCCAATTGCTTTTCCAAGGTGGCCTTCAAGTACTTCGCATCAGCACACACCACCTCAGCCCTAGCAGGCCAGCACTGGCATTTCCCATCCCTTTCTTAACGGTGAGCAACCAGCGGTGACCCCTGTGGAAGAGCCCATCTCTCTTCTCTGTGCCCGCTTCACAGAAGGCCAGTCTGCAGTGGGCACTTAAGCGAGCCTCAATCTCTCATGGGCTTCCCTCCACTTACTCACAAAGAGAAGAAGGGCAGTTCCTTCAAACCTGTTCCCAAGCTACAAAGAAGAGACTGGGAGAGTCACTAAATGACTTCATGACAGGAAGAACCAGCCTCAGGACATGACAACACTGGCCAGCGGTCACTGCCGACTGCAGAGTGGGTCACTGCACATGGGTCCTAAGCCCTGGGGTCACCCAGAAGGGACATCACAGCACAGCAGCTTCCACTCAATGTTAGCCAAAACAAAACCAACACACAAAACTAACCCTTAAGATGTCTTCTGGAAAGGTTCAGCTCAGCTCTGGTAGTAAATCTGTTGAGGTCTTGATTAGCAGATCAAAATAACTAGACCACTGGAGAGCAAAACCTGTAGAGGCTGGAGATGGTCAGATATTCATAGCAAACATACTTGGTTTTCAGAGGAAAAGTGGATTACCCAGCTATACAATGTTTCAGCCTACACAGGCCAGGCTAGTGTTTCTTTTTCTGTTAATCTCCCTTGGTGGGAGAGTATGGCCCTAAACGTTCTCAGACCTTCCATCCTAATTCCACTCTCCCTCCCATTCCTCCCTTAGTACATACACAATACCCAATCATTTGACAAATAAGAGAGTTTCTCAAATGCCTAAGCTTAAAAAACAAAAGAAGAAGAATTGTTTCTGACCTAATTGAGCAAGAGAAAGCTGGCTGTGCCTTGGACTCAATGACCTCAAACTGAATCTGTGGTCACCACTTTCAAGAATCACATGGGCTTAGCATGAGAATGTGTGCCAGGGAGCAGCTGTTTCCAGGCCACCAAATGGTTAATGAGCCTCTCTGGGATGAGCATCGACAGATAAAAATAAGAATATAATTTGTTCAGAATGAAATAGGCTTCCCACTTTGGGAGAGGTTGATGAGGAGAAGCACGTGGCCAGGCTGGTGGACAGCAGCACCGCTGAACATCAGCAACGTGGACTGGTCCCAGCTGGCTTCGGAAGCAGTTTTCTCGAGCTGTCCTCAGAGGCAGCCCAAGACTGAGGAAAGAGCCGGGGCAGCAGCCAGGTCGGGTAGCAGACGGGATGGGGTCCAGAGGGTGGACACCAACCGCTAAGAACAGGACCCGAGGACAGGAGGGAGGCAGTGGGGCCACGGGACGCCTGACTGACTCCTTTGTCCAGCATCACAGATACAATGCAGCTTCCTCATTAAGCAATCCCCCCACTCCGGAGTTTGTCAAAGTGGAGCAGCGTGTCCTTGGCTGATCCTCTGGCTTTCTCTCTCCCCACTGCCCTTGCTCCTTCAAAGACTGCAAACCACTGGCTCCCAGGAAGTGCCCCGTCACATGTTAAAGCCTGAAACAGATCTGGGCCGAGGGGAAAGCATCCTGGCCTAAACTAAACTGGTTTATGTTTTTCTCTCCTTTAATGGTTGAATCTTGAAATGAGAATTCATCATTGATTCAAAGAGATGCTAAAAATAGCCCACTACAGAATGCAGAATGAGACGCATCTCACCATCTTGCTCTTATTTTTTCCCAGCTTGACTTCCTTCAATGTATCCTTCAAACATGCTGCCTTTTTATTAGCCAAAATGTAAAACACTTCAGATACACAAAACATTAATTTTCAATATCATATCAATTACATATTACTGAAATTACTGCATTATATCTTACTTAAAAATGGTTTCCTAGCCAGGCATGTTGGAGTGCACACCTTTAATCCTAGCACATGGGAGGCAGAGGCAGGTGGATCTCTGTGAGTTCATGGCTCAGTCAGCACTACATGTTAAGACCCTGTCTCAAAACAAACAAAAAACACAAGAGTTTATAGGCTTACTCCCTCTACTTCTAATCACGACCTTCATTAAACGACTCCTGATGACAAGAATACAATCTCATTACATACGATGAAAGGATTAAAACAAAGCAACCATCCATCTGGCTCCCCATCAAAAATGGCAAATTATTTTTATTAATAACAACTTACATTTGAATGCAGAGGGTCAGTTACAAAAGGCTTTCAGATAAATCATCTTATTTAATCCACAACACTGACACCAGCAAAGTAAGAATTACTTTAAAAAATTTATGTGTATATGTGTGTAAGCACCTATGTAAATGTCTGCCACGTGTGTATGGATCTGTGGAGACCAGAAGTGGGCACCAGAGGCCCTGGAGCTGGATTTATTTATTGCTGACATAGTGCCAAGATCCAAATTCTGACCTTCTAGAAGCACACTTGCCGCTCTTAACCACTGAGCCATTTCTCCAGGCCCAAGAATTACTTTTATATATTCAGTAAATTAGGGCACAAGCTAAAAAGTGAAACATGCACTCACAAGTCATCCCTCCAGGACTGGGACTACATAGCTTAGTAGCAGAGCACTTGTCTAGCATCTGGAGGCCTTCAATTCAATTCCCCACACTCACCCTGGGGAAAAACAAAAGAACCCTACATGAAGGGTCTCCTCCACAAAAGTCTGCTCCTTCTGGCTCTGCGCCCCATTATCTTCCTCGGCATATCCTGAGACCATCTCACCCAGAAGGAGCACCCCTCCCAATAACTTCAAATAAACTCAGAACCCATGTGATGCTTAGCACAACCTGCCTTCCATCCCTCTGTCTTTCCAGTGCACACTAAATAAATAAATGCAATTGACCTTGACTCCTCAGTACTCCACAGGTGCCAGTATCCTCCTCTTGAATGACCAGCCCCAGCCCCAGCCCAGCCCCACTGGCCAGCCTTTGCTCCCTCAGCCTCTCCAGAGGAGCCACACAGCCTTCTGTTGTTGGCCAGAGAGGGGTCGTGCCTTTATGTTTTTTAACTTCTGCTGACAGCTGGAACTCTGCACTGCCACAGCTGTTTGGGGAGAAAGAAAAATGTAACAGCAGCCTTAATAGCTACTCCCACCTCCCAGGGCCCTGACCTCCTTCTGTTTCAAATTCCTGCTTCCAAACAGGTGACGGATACCCTGACCTAAAATAAAACACCATGTCCAGCAACCTCCCCAACACTGAAAGTTAAGTCTTAGCCTGATCACGGGATTGCCATTCAGTGTCACTGGATATATTAACTCTAGTTTTGACAAAGGAAAATAATGAGAATTATTACATAAATGAGCAAAATACTTGGGAAAACTGCACCTGTATCAAATGAAAGCAAAGAGGCCTGAGGAACATTACAGGGAGTTTTGTTGGTTTGGTTTTTTTTTTTTTTTTCATTATTACCATGACAATTTTTACTATTCTAGAATCAAACTATATTTCACAGCTAGCTGTGAAATAAATACTAAATCTGATACAAAGACTTTGTGTACAAATTACCTGCAGATAATGTATAATCATGGCTATTGTAACAACTAGGTCTGTAAACTTCTACCCACAGAGGACTGTGTTCAAAAAGACTGACGAACACAGCTGGGCTGCTTTACCACACGGCTCCAGCCCCATTCTCCCAAGCCTCTGGTGTGACCCATATAAAGTAGTCAGAGAGCTGAATGACCACTTCTGTCAGGACTGTGGCCACTGCAACAGGAAAGTGACCACCACAGAGCTGGTACCTAGACATGACATCTTTGTTGTGATCCATGAGCCTTTGGAGCTGGTTTGCTGGAAGAATGTGGAACAGTCTGGAACTGGAACTTCAGGCTAGAGAAGCCCTTGGATGTTATAAACAGAACTTGCTGGACTATTCTGGTGGGAGCTCAGAAGGCCAGAATGCTGAAAAAAATGTGGAAAGTGAGAGTCTGGCTCATGATGTTTCAGAAGGGAACACGGACTCTCCTGGGAACTCACCTAGAAATCATTTATGTTACATTTTGGCAAAGAACGGCTGCATCAATGTTGAATTCAAAGGTAATGGGCGCATTTGTTGACCCAGGACGGCAATTAGGCTATGTCATACATAATACTGCCATCATCCAAGTCTACAGCAAGCCAGAGCAAAAAGCGAAGCAGAGCAATGATTAAGATGTGCAGTTCGTGCAGGAAAAGTGTAAGCAGGTTTAGCCTTACAGATAAAGCAGGTTTGAAGGCAGCTGTGATAGCTAACAAAAGCAGTATCATTAGGAGAAACCATACTCTCTGCACTGGCACAACATGAAAGGACCCTAAAGGCAAGACCTTTCCCGCTGAAGCTTCCATCTGCTGAATATGCAAATTCATCTGAAAGGGTAGGCACTCGGGAGATTCCCTGCTTGAAAACAATCATTCAGACAAGTGTTTTTCCAGGGTCAGTACATAGAAGCTGATATAACTGTGATCCGAGATCTACCCCAGATTAGCAGCAGAACTTGGCAGTGCCGACCATGTGGCGCTTCTTTTGCATTTGTGAACTATGCAAGAGTAGGGGGTGGGGCCTGGGGCCGAGGTTCTGAAGAGGTTCCACACAGGCCAGGCAACGCGTGGCAGGGTCAGAGTTGCTGTAAGAAGGATCTGAGGGGCGGTGACATAAAGCTATGGAGGTGAAGTCGAGGCTGTAGTAGAGATCTCAAGATATTAGAGATGTTGGAACCATCAGACATCTAGGGAGGAAAGCTGAAGACCTGGAGTTGAACTGGCCCAAGAGAGAGGCTATGTGTGCTGCAGACAGCTACCTAAGCCCCTGGAGCCCAGCTGATTCCATCGTGAGCCCCATATGCCAGGCATGGGGCTGCAGATTTGGCGTTTTCCCTGCTGGGTTTCAATCTTGCTTTGCTCTGATCATCCCAGTCTTCTTCTCTTTGAAAATGAGGATGTTTACTTTATGCCAGTGCACGATGGAAGCATTTAGCTGGTTTTCTGATGTAGGGACTCACAGGTAAGAGACGCCCTTAGTCTCTGAAGACACTTTGTACTTACCTTTTCACAGTGTTGGGACTGCTAAAGATCATGGGGACTTTGAAGTTGGATTGCATGCATTTTGCATTATGAATTAGGAGATGACCACAGGCCAATGGGGACTGAGTGGTGTGGAGAGTAAGGTTGTGGTTTAACATTGATGTGTGTTGACACCAAATTGACAAGGAGGTAAGCTTGTGATGGTTAACATTGTCAGCTTGACAGAATCCAGAATCACCCAGATCTCCAGGCACATCTGTGAGGAAATGTCTAGATTAGGTTGACTGAGGAGGGAAGACCCACCCTAAATGTGGGTGACCCCATCCTATGGGCTGGGGTCCCAGATGGAATGAAAAGGAGAAAGTGAGCTGAGCACCAGTATCCATCTTTCTGCTTCCTGGATGTGGGTGGCATGTGACCAGCTCCTGCTGCCATGCCTTCTCACCCTGATGGACTGAATTACTTAGGTCTATAAGCCAGCGTGATTCCCTACTTCCTTAGCTGCTTTGATCATGCATTTCTGTCACACCAAGGAGAGAAACGACCAGCATAATGATTCACAATAAGAGTATCTCTAACATCAAATCAATCTCTGATTCGCTAAGTTGCGGTACTCATTTAATTATAGCATCCAATACGATCTTGCTAGAAACATTTTCTGTGGCTCCCAAGCCTGTATGTTAAAGCAGGAGTGGGGGTGTCTGCAGAGATCAACCACCCAAAGCTCTGGGCACTGGTGAGGACATGGCTGGAAGATCCTCAAGTGCCCCTTGTATAAAAACATAGCTGACAACACCTCCTTCAGGGTGTGAAGATAGAGGGGGTGGGCTATCCCAGGCAAAGAACCCAGGGGAGTGGGCGGTGCATTTCATGAATGACAGCTATCCCTCTTCTGCTGTGGGGAGCACAAGGTGGAGCCTGTCAGCAGACTGAGAAGGCCACAGAAGAGCACAGCTGCCACACTTAGCTGCTTCACCTGGATGCTCGGAAGAGGAAGCGTTAGCGTCACCCCACACTCGTGTGCAGGTGGATGAAGAGGAAGCATTAGTGTCACCCCTACTCGTGTGCAGGGAGATGAGGAAGTGTTGGCGTCACCCCACACTCGTGTGCAGGTGGATGAAGAGGAAGCATTAGTGTCACCCCTACTCGTGTGCAGGGAGATGAGGAAGTGTTGGCGTCACCCCACACTTGTGTGCAGGTGGATGAAGAGGAAGCATTAGTGTCACCCCTACTTGTGTGCAGGGAGATGAGGAAGTGTTAGCGTCACCCCACACTCGTGTGCAGGTGGATGAAGAGGAAGCATTAGTGTCACCCCTACTCGTGTGCAGGGAGATGAGGAAGTGTTGGCGTCACCCCACACTCGTGTGCAGGTGGCACGCCCCCTTCTCCATCCCTGAATGTGACAGTGGGGGCACCAATCCCAAGGACAGTGCAGATGCTGTGGCAACTGACCAAAGAGCTAGATGCCCCTGGCCAGTTCCTCTCTTACCTCTACACGTGGTACAAAAAGAAGTACGTCAAACCTGGAAGACCTGCTTCTAGAAAACAGGGCTGTCAGCCATTAGCCTTTTATTTAGAACAAAGCCTTCTCACTCTAAAGATGTCTCTGGAAACAGAAAGCTACCCACTCCACTACTGAAAGCAAACATCTCAAAAACGCTCTGTGCAGTAATCTGGGCAGCCATTCAAGCCCATGAAGTTGCTGTGTTCTTCTGTATACACTCAACTCCATCATCTTCAGGGCGCAGAGAGGACGGCAGATAAATGAATGAGTACTTCCAGAGACACTTACTGAATCCTACCACAAAGCTGCTAGGGAGTAAAGCTGACATCTGAACTGCCCATTTCATTCACAGATGATGCCTCTGGAAATACTGTGTCTAAGGGATCAAACCAAACCTTCTGGGGTGGGACAGTAATGCCCATTATACAGACACAGTATGCCCTGGGTCTTAAAATAAGCCCAGTACACAAAGAAACCTAAATGAAGGAAATGCCAGGTATCAAAAAGGCTTCCCTAGAAAAGCAGACATCACAGCTGTGCTCGGCATGGCAGCACACCACCAATGGGGCTAAGAAGGGACTAGATATTGTTTAAGTTTTATAAATCACCTGTGAGTCGAGGCCAAGCCAGAACAAGTCTACCTGTCAGTTCTTCCCTGTGAGACACTACCAAGTACACAGGGGTAGGACACTGGCGATGGGGAGAATTGGGAGGTTTTCCCTTCGCACACTTGTGGATGTTCTTGAATGCACAGGTTGCCTGACATTGGGATGAGGCTGGAGAATGGAGCCCAGTTCTTCTGCAGAAAAGGAAGGCAGAGAAAACCCCTAACAGTGGTAGGGCAGAGAGAGCACTGCCGTTCAGAAGCTCAGCAACTGGTCTCCGGAGCACAGAGAGCTCCCAGGTCCACTTGCACTGAGACCTGAAAGTCTGCTGGGAACAAAGGCTGATCCCAGAGTAGGAGACAGCAGAAGTGGGATTAATCTGACTAGTGCTGCTACAAGGCCCAAGCCCGCCCTCAGAAACCCACACAGCAGAGAGGACAGGTGCTGTGCCAGAAGCAGGGACCCAGGGTCTTCGGTGGCCAGTTTCCCCCCTCCTCTCCTCCCAGTCCCTCCCCCATGGCCCCTCTCCTGTCCCACCCCCCAATCCGCTCCTCCTCTGTTTCTGTTTAGGAAAGGGCAGGTCTCCCACGAGTATCAACAAAACATGGCTTATCAAGTTGCAGTGAGACTAAGCACCTCCCATGTATTAAGGATGGACAAGGCGGCCCAGCATGAGAGACACAATGCAAAGAATCCATTAAAAACCAACAGAGGTAGACCTAGACATGTCCCTGATGTTACAACCAGCACAGGTAACCCTGAATGAGACCATAAAGGATCTGGTAAGAACAGAAAATGGATGTGAACAGTAAAGAATGAGGGCCAGTGAGATGGCTCAGCAGGCAAAGGTGCTTGTTGTCAAGCCTGACAATATGAGTTCAAATCCTCAGGACTGAAGGAGAGAACCAAGTCCTGCAAGATGTCCTCTGACCTCCAAATGTGTCCTGTGCTCCACACACATGCACCCACACACATACAAACATATATACATACATACTAAATTTAGAAAATGTAAGTTTTTTTTCAAAAGATACACCTGTATACACAAGCAGCAAACCTAGAAATTATAATCTCAGAAATAAAGGACATGAGTTTAAGAACAAACTCGATACAGAGAAAGGTCTATGTTCTGGAAAGAGAGATGGGAAACCAAGGACACCCCGAAGGCAGGGAGAACAAACATGGCAAGGAGACAGCCAACAGCTGCGTCCATCACACGGAGAACTCGGCAACCGTGAGGACCCGTGATCGATCCCAGCGGTTCCACCAACCCCAAGGAGGGGGAGTGCCATGCAAACAGCGGGCTTCACAGCTCTACGGTCCACTTCCTGCCACTGTGACAAAGGCCTAAAAGACAGAGTGAAGGAGCCAGGCAAGAGTCATGGGTGGCAGCTCAGAGGTTCAGCCCACAGTGGCTGCTCCACTGCTTCTGGGTCTAAGATGCGCAGAGGCAAGGTGGGGCAGAGCTGCTCACCTGGTGAACTCTGGGAAGCGTACAAAGAGGCAGAGGGAAGTGAAGAACAAGATGCCCTTCAACATCAAGCTCCCACGAGCCTACCTGTCCAGCCGAGCCCCCTCCGAACAATTCCATAAAGTTATGAATTTTCAGAAGATTTGTGCAGTGATGCCACCAGAGGCCTCATGAGCTGATTGTGTCTGAATGGACAGAACCCTGAGGCAGAGACCAGGTCTTCATTCACACCTGAGCCTTGCTGGGAGGGCACTTCATCTGCAAGCCAACAGCGAACTGCTAACTGCAGAGTAAATGGCCAAAGGGCCAAAAGGAAAAGAGACCTATTAAAGGGGCGGGGATTAGAGTAGGAGGAACCTAACAGAGAACCACTCACCATGTCTTTGCACGGCATCAGGGACCGGGATCTGACTGGGACGCAGGGGAATGAAGAGATGGCAGACACTCACACAGACAGCTGGGACTGGAGGACTGCGCTCTCTGATGGAGAAACTGTAGCACCCTGAAGGTCAGTGTGTTCATTACATGCAACTGAACAGGGGGGTGTGGTCACTGCACACAGATTAAACAATCTGAGGAGTGGATGGGGTCCTGAGTGAGTGTGTGAGGATGGAGTCCTGGGTGAGTGTGTGAGGAAGGAGTCCTGAGTGAGTGTGTGAGGATGGAGTCCTGGGTGAGTGTGTGAGGATGGAGTCCTGGGTGAGTGTGTGAGGATGGAGTCCTGAGTGAGTGTGTGAGGATGGAGTCCTGAGTGAGTGTGTGAGGAGTGGATGGAGTCCTGAGTGAGTGTGTGAGGAGTGGAGGGAGTCCTGAGTGAGTGTGTGAGGATGGAGTCCTGGGTGAGTGTGTGAGGAGTGGATGGAGTCCTGAGTGAGTGTGTGAGGATGGAGTCCTGAGTGAGTGTGTGAGGATGGAGTCCTGAGTGAGTGTGTGAGGATGGAGTCCTGAGTGAGTGTGTGAGGAGAGGATGGAGTCCTGAGTGAGTGTGTGAGGATGGAGTCCTGGGTGAGTGTGTGAGGATGGAGTCCTGATTGAGTGTGAGGAGTGGATGGAGTCCTGAGTGATGTGTATTATTGAGAAAGACGGTGGGAAGTGGCAAAGCCTACCTCTGGTCTCTGTACAGATGTTGGCAGCATATTTAAAACTAACAACCACAGCTTCTTCCTCCCAGATTACTGCAAGCTGAGACTCACCAACAGAGACCTCCTGTGGACAGCAGCTCACCCCTCCCCCTGGCACTGAGGTTCCAGGTTGTTGTATCAGAGTGAGCACAGCCCATGGGCACCCAGATTTTTGGACCTGTGTCTGTATGTCTGTAGTTTCTTCATTCCCTGTTACCCAAGTCAGGTTTCCAGGACCACGCTGAGCATGATGCAGCAATGGGCAGTGAGGTTTAAATGGTTAAGAGGCTCAGTTTCCAGCATCCACTTAACAGCTGTCTTAACTCAAGTTCCACAGGATCTAGCACCCTCTTCTGGCCTCTGTAGGTACTGCATGCACATGGTACACAGACATACACACAGGCAAGATACTCATATACATAAAGTAAAAAAACAAAAACAAAATACAAATCTCTAATAAAAAGAACTAGGTGAAAATAAACCACTTATAAAACTAACAAAATACAAAAGACCATTTCGCCACAGAGGACACTCGGAAGGCAAATGAACTGCTTTAAAGATGGTGACTAGCCAGGTGGTGGTGGTGCACGCCTATAATCCCAGCACTCAGGAGGCAGAGCCAGGCGGATCTCTGTGAGTTTAAGGCCAGCCTGGGCTACCAAGTGAGTTCCAAGAAAGGCTCCAAAGCTGCACAGAGAAACCCTGTCTCAAAAAAACAAACAAACAAAAATCAAACAAACAAAAAAAGATGGTGACCATCAGTACATCACTAGTCATAGGAAAATGCAAATCAAAACCAAAATGAGAGACCATTACACACACAATAGAACATTTGCAATAAAACATCGACAGCTAAGAATCCAGAAACACTGGGTCATTCACACTCTTCTGGTACAAATGGAAAACAGCAGTCATTCTAGGAAACAGTTTGGTCAGGTTATACAAAATCAACTACTACTACTACTACTACTGACTGTTCAGCAATCACTCCCAGGGGTGCTCATCCCAGAGAAATAAAAGTTTATAATCTCACAAAAATCTTATCTGAAAGTTCATTTCAGCTTTACTGCTAATACCAAGAAGCTATTTGGACAGGTAGCTGGACAACCTGCATAATGACATACTAGTCGGCAATAAAATACATATACAATGGATACAACCCCCTGAATAGACCTGAAGGGTGTTCTGCTTCATGATAAAGGGGAAGCTAAAAAGAAATATATTTGGGACTGAAGAGATGGCTCAGCAGCTAAAATATTATACTAATTGTGAAGGATGTCATCATTGGAGAACCTGAGCAAAAAAATAGATGGGATACTGTAAGTGCGTGTGCATGTGCGTGCATGCATGCGTGAGTGTGTGTGCGTGTGTGTGTGTGTGTGTGTTAATATTCTGTGAGAGTATAATTATTGGAAAATAAAAGTGTTGTTTTTTAGAGGAAGGCAAAATAAGACCTTTTCTGGTCAACCAAACCAGAGCAAACCCACAGGAGAAAGACCCTCCAGTTCCTTGGGCTTAATGAAACACTGAATTGTGCAGGAAGGCTGGACACAGGAGAGCCAAGAGCACTGGGCACCGTGAGTTCCCACTGAGACATCTGTTAGTTCAATGCACACTGCTAGTCAGCTCCTCCACAGATGTTTCCTGAGAAAGTCTTCACCGAACTGGATCTAAGGAGGAATGTAGTCAATCGTGGGAGACGATACTCAGGCACAGAACTATGGATGTATAAAGAAGACATGTGAGGGATGTGCAAAGGGCTCCAGACACCCAAGAGAGAAGAGAGAAAGCCCTAGGAAACGGCAAACCGGGTGGGTAGGTAGAGCACAGGGCCTCTGCTGAGCCAAAGGTTTAAGCATCACTCTACATGGGAGGGTTTGGGGGGCTGGATCCACTTAAGAGAGGAAGGGGAGGGGTGCTTTAGCTTGTCGGTGTGGGGGCGATAACGCAACAGTCTAGGAGAGCCACCCTCATAGCCTGAGCCAAAGCCACATCAAAAAGCACAGAAACGAAAGGCGTGCTCTGCCATCACTGTGACAAAGCCTGGCAGAAACAACCTGAGGGAGGGAGGGACTGAGGGAGGGAGGGACGAAGGGAGGGAGAGTCATCTGGGCTGGCAGCTGAAGCAACTCCCTCTGCACAGGGAGGAGTGTGATGCTTCTTGCCAACACCATGGCCTCAGACCAGGAAGCAGGGCTGGGCTGTCACCCTCAAAGGCCCACCCTACAGACTAATCTCCACCCACATCTGCCATCCAGGCCCATCCTCAACCAAAGCCTCTGAAACTTCCCCAGGCAGCACTGCTTGCTGGGAATCCAGTGTTCACACACAGTGACTCTAGGGGACGGGTCAGATGCAAACTGTAATAAATCGCATCTACAAGCTAGTTAAGGATAAAAGGGAAGACAGAGCTGAGACTCGCTCTTGAAGTTCCACTCAACTGTCATCTCTCTCAGAAGCATTACAGAGGCAGGAAACACATTTTGATGGCAAACTAAAAATTACACATTGGGAGTCGGTGAGTTTCCAGTGCAGGGAACGTCCTGCTGTCTACAAAGTGCAGAGCTGCAGCCAGGAGCAGAACCTGCAAAGCAACAGTCCTGGCTGCAATCAAAGGTCTAGTCCAGCCATAGCTGGGATCACCCAAGGGGGTGAACACAGGACAGCAGAGGTGGTACATGCGAGGAGCTCTGAGACCTCTGTCGTCAGCACATGTCAGTCTGATCTCAAATCATTTCAACTCACATTTCTTTCTGGCAATAAACTCAGATGTAACTAACTACACCAAGTCAAAGAATTAAGGTAAATTATATCAGATCTACAAATATGCAAAAAGTATTTATATACTTTGCAAAATTATTTGAGAAGACTAACATTTTGTAAAATCCTCTTTATAACTAATATTTTTACTAGCTGATAGTATATATAACAATAAGTTTCATGCTGTTATTTACATGCACCTCAGACCACTCAGGCATCCTGACACCCAAGTCTTTCCTTCCTTCTACACAGACCAAAAGCGGACCACTCTACTGCCTCAAACTTAGCCTAAGCTTCAGGCCTGGTTTTCTGGTCTTTTCTTTGGTTCTCAACAGGCTGATCTCCATCACACAAAAGCCAGAGCAACTTTGTCAGAAGAAAGAACTCTTCCAAGGACCCAACCTACTCGCTTCCCTTCTTGCTGTCTGGGGTGTGTGTGTGTGTGTGTGTGTGTGTGTGTGTGTGTGTGTCTGTCACATATGCGGCACAGATCCACCCACAGGCAGCAACCACCTGGGGATTTTGGCTCCAAAGCAATCGCACCTGGAATGTTCTTCCCCAAACCCCGCCCTACTGTGTGATATTTTGATCATATTCTGACAATAAGGCTTGCTTGGAGTCAGAGGGCTGGGCTACCACTAGCTGACTAAAACCATTAACCAAAGAGGTTTGGAGGACTATAGATAGGAACAGAAAGTAGTAAGGTGGGGCTGAGAGAGGATCTCAGCCCTTTTGGATGGAGGAACAGAAGAGATAGCAGGTCACTGGTGGCTGCTCCACTGCTTCTCTGATTTTTATTGATAAAATAATTAGATAAATGCATCATTGTCCCATTCCTTCCCACCTCTGCTTAAACATTACCTGTTCTGACCCTACTCCAACTAAAACTGCCACGCCAGACCTCTACCTTCTTCTCTGTTACAACCTGTGAGCTTCCGCTCTGCAGTGCAAATCTCTTCTGCCTGGGTCTTCAATGACATTTCACCTATGTGTGCCGGGCAGGGTGGGGAGGGGCAGGGCAGGAACTTCTTAACTATTTTGTTCAATCATGTGTCCCCCATTGCCCAAAACAGGCTGTGGCATACAGCAGCCACTAAGTAGCCACTCAAAAATAAAAGTGGAGTGTGTCTGGCATTCCATTTTATTCTATATGAAACTAGAGAAATGCCTTCAGAGGTACCGTTGGTCCTCTGCAATTTGTTCCTGCAAATCCAACATTGGCAGGTTGGACATATGCAGGGGAAAGCCACACTCCACTGAACATATACTGACAAAGCAGGCTAAAGTATCACTGAGGTAACCTCTTTATTCTTAACATTCAACAATATGCCAAAGAGCAAGACATCTCACAAATGCATCAACTATGGATGCCACAGCAGGCTGAATCTCTCCACCATAGTAGGTCCTTACTGCTGTCCAAGCAAGTCACTTTCTGCAGCACACAGTGGTCCCTTTCTTCTGAGGGCAATTTATGGTAAGGTTTGTTATCTACCAATCAAGACATCTCCCAACACACCCTGGTCAGGGACCGTGGGATGATTTAAGTAAGAATTGTCCCCCATAGGCTCCTGCATTTGAAAGCCTGGTCCCCAGCTGGTGGCACTCTGGGGAGGTTTAGGAGTGGCTTTCACTGAGAGGGCAAGCTTTGGGTTGTGCTTCCTGCTTTCAAAGCAGGCACTTGTCAGCAGCACTCAATTTCCTGACAGAATAAAACTGCCTCCATACTGACTCTCCCAAACCAGAATCTTAGTACTGCCCACCAATCTGGCTAGGAAAAAAAAAATAGAAGAAACCAAGGAACCATGTACCTAACAAGCTGGTTGTGCCTACTGCCCAGCACTTCAGAGTGGGGGGCAGGAAGAGCAGGAGGCTCAGCAGTTCCAGGGCAGCCTGGGCTATATGACACTGCCTGTTGGGTATGTGGTATAAACCTTTAGTCTCAACACTCAAGAGGTAGAAGCAGGCAGAGCTCTGTGAGTTCCAAGCCAGACAGGGCTGCCAGGTGAGACCCTGTTTCAAAAAGAAATTAATTAAACAAAATGTGCACCTACTGATTATTCAGAAAATAGGTGTTTTTTTTTTTTTTTAAAGTCCAGCCTCATGCAACATAATGAAATGGAAGAGAGGTACAGTACAATGCAATGCATAATAATTTTAATTTATTAGATTAGCAAAGATGGAAAATCCCAATGCAGGCCAGAATGTGGGAGCAAGAAGGTACTTGCAGGCTCTAGTGTAAATGTGGACAGCTGAGAAGGGGGTCACAGCTCAAATTCAGCTCTAGAAGAAAGAAATACATAATTCTCCAATGTAAACTGTGATGACAATTGAACACAGAGGTAACTGGGACATGGATGTCACTTCATAAACCTGGAGAAGGTTGCCCAAACAGGCATGACCCAAAAAGGGCCCAAACGGCCCTCCTGAAAAATTGAATGGTGACTGAGCAATTCTGATTTTATCTTGTCACACACACTGAATAATATACAAATGCCATCAAGAGCTCCCTCCTCCTCCACCCTCTCAGCCTCAGCAACTCATTCCTACTTAGGGCAAAAGAAATAACATTTGAGGGGTCATTAAACTGACCTTGCTTTGAATTTTTCACACTAATCCTCCAGGACTATGTTTTGTTTACATTTGTTTCTAAACTCCCTTCTCTCATCTTGCTAATTTCAATAATGATCATTACATCAGTCCATTTGGTTATCATATTTGAGAATATTATTTATAATTTCTTCAATAAATTGTCTAGTGTAGCCACACGACTTTGAAACCTCACCCTCTTCTGTGGAATATTATCAAAACTGGAATGACAGATTATGGTTAAAGTTTAAGAAAAGTTGCTTAAATCCTGTGGCAATTTTAACAAACCTCAAAATAATTTTCCAAAAGGGACAAGACAAACAAGCAAAGCCACCTCATTTAGGAAGTTCATTGTCAATCAGCAGAGCCGCCACTCAGCAGCAGATGAAGGTCAGTTTTCCCTCACTATTTGCTCCATTCTTTTCTGATCTTTCACTGAGTTACTGAAGCATGGTTTGATCTGCCCTTCAAGGTCTGGAGATCAGCCTTCAAGAACGACCAGTCTTGACTGTCTTTGGTAAACTGTTGTGTTGGCAGCTCTCAGAAGAAGGCTTACCACAACCATGAATGACAGGCAGAGAACACAAGCCTCCTCCTGTCGCAGACACACAGCGTGTCTTGTGCTTCGGATATGAGGGCCTCTCTCACCCTCATCATGGAGAATTCTGAAAATCTGGACAGCACACGTCCTCCCAAAACACCGACTGGTTTGGAGGAAAAGGCAGAGAGAAATATCTTGTGCCAAAACCATTTCTGAAGCTTCTCTCTTGGTAAGAAAGCCTTTTTCCTACAAACATTTTAATTCGAGACTTAATTAGATTGGTGATATAATGGACTTTTATTATTCCCAGTTGAGTTTTACAACAACGAAGGGGCTGAGCTATGTCTGCAAACAGGAGGACTACTGCTCCCGTGCTCACGTCTACAAACAGGAGGACTACTGCTCCCGTGCTCACGTCTGCAAACAGGAGGACTACTGCTCCCGTGCTCACGTCTGCAAACAGGAGGACTACTGCTCCCGTGCTCACGTCTGCAAACAGGAGGACTACTGCTCCAGTGCTCATGTCTGCAAACAGGACTACTGCTCCAGTGCTCATGTCTGCAAACAGGAGGACTACTGCTCCCGTGCTCAACTGACAAAAATACAGACAAAATTAAACAAAACAAAGAAGACAGCAAAGTAAGTCTTCAAAGACCAATGAACACTATCTGATAACAAAGCATAAATCTAAATATTTTTTTCCAGAGCCAGTGTCAGACCAAAGTCTAAAACCCTGTTTCCAGATCTGGAATCCAGACAAGGCCCCCAAGAACTTACAGCAGAGAGAATGGTTTTCTTGAGTATCTCTGGTCATCTTCTAGGAACCAGACAGGCTGACTTTAAAATTCTCACAGAATAAATAACCAAAGAAAATCTACGAAAGAATAATGACGAACAGAGACGAAGACATTAGAAGTGCCGAGTTAGGCAGAGCAAAGCAAACAAAGCTATGAGGAACAGAAAGAGCAGAAACAGAGCCAGGTCAGCACTGAGGAGGCTGAGGAGGAAGGCTGTAGCGACCGACCGAGGCCAGTCTGGGCTGAACAGTAAGTTACAGGCCATCCCCAAGTACAGAGTGAGACCTAGTCTCAAACAAAAGAGGAGGGGGAGGGAGGGGGAGGAGGGGGAGGAGGGGGAGGAGGAGGAGGGGGAGGAGAGAGGGAGGGAGAGGGGAAGGGAAAGAAACAAACCAACTGACAGTAAGGAAACAAATACAACAGTGTTGCCATAACAACTAGATTCACTGAGGGGGTCATTATTGGACACTTTATAACAAAAGAAAAGTCAAGTATTTCAATGGTAACCACTAAGAACTAGAAGAAATAAAATTTTAAGTAGTCTTAAAGTAGAAAGGTCTTTTAAATCATTATTGCGGGGCTGGAGCGGTGGCTCAGTGGTCACATTGAGGGGCTGGAGCGGTGGCTCAGTGGTCACATTGAGGGGCTGGAGAAGTGGCTCAGTGGTCACATTGAGGGGCTGGAGAGGTGGCTCAGCAGTTGAGATCACTGGCTGCTCTTCCAGATGAGCAGAGTTTAACTCCCAGCACCTACACAACCATCTGTAACTCCAGCTCCAGGGAACTCGCATGCACAAAGTGCACACACATCCACTCAGGCACACACACAAACCCTAATAGAATAAATAAATAAATAAAAATTTTAAAGGTCTTTAAAACCCTAAAATACTTCAGCTGTGTATCACCAAAAATTACTAGCTATGAAGAAAAAAAAATCACTAAGGTCCCAACATTCTGTTCAATTACTGGTCTCTTGGAACCAATCTAAACTAATCTAAAATGAGAGAGAAAAAGGCGTATCAAGAAAGAATTACTTTATTTAGCAGTGTTTGCTTGATATCAGTAATCTTGTAAAATCGAAATATATCTTGGAGGATGAGACAAGAAGCAGGTGGAAATTGAGGATTAAAACATCAGGCAAAAATGCACTGTCTCTTGGAGACCACAGGCACAACGCAATGAGTGCAAACATCTTCTCAAACCGAGCTGAGCCTCTGAACAGAAGCTGTCTCTGCAAGGGTCTGCTTTCTCATTGCAGACTCCCGGCTCCTCCAATGACAGCCGCGGCTCTTATGCTGTGAGGACCCACCTGGTTTGGGGGGACGGACTGAAAGACTGGAGCCAACAAGCCACAGCTAGACTGGAGTGACTTCAACAGACAATAAAGGCTCTGACACAGAGAAAGGGAAATCCTACATGGACACGTGCAAGAGTAATTTAAAAGAAAATGCAAAATGGTCAAGACCATTATACTGCACAACTGTTTAATGAACCACAAAAAAGGTCACAAAACCGAACTCACAACTACAGTCTGGATGTGACAATGTTCTCAGGGGGTGATGACTCTCTCAAATGATGGAACCTTCTGGAGGGGAGATAGTAAGGAGCGCCAAGAAGCACCATGTCCTTGAAGGGGATTATGGAACCTCTGCTCCCTCCTCACCATGCCTCTCTCTGCTTTCTGGCCATGAATGGCTTTGCTCTATCACACACGTCTCCCATAAGGCACTGCTTCTTTACAGGCCCCAAACAAGACAGCCTATCGCAGAGTAGAACTTCTAAAATACTGAGTGAAAACAACAATCTCTCATCATAAACTGACAACCTCAGATATTTTGTTATAGTGACAAAGACCAACACATCCCTAATATTGAGTTTTTAATAAAATGAGGTATTTTTCAATGAAATGCTAGCACACAGCTAATAACAATAACGAAAACAAAAGAATGAGTTGAGTTCAGCTTACTCTCTTTGAACTACTCATGTGAATTACTCTTCATCTTCCAGCTTACCTGTTTCAGAAATAAACACTGGATGAATTTTCAGCCCAGCTTTGCCATCCATTAATCCCCTTGTGACAGAGAACTTTCGTTTCTTGTCTTTTAAAAGTAATAGTAATTCTGGGGTTAGACAGAGGCTCAGCAGTGAAGAGCACTTGCTGATCTCAGAGGAAACTTGAGTTTGGTTTTTGTTTCTTTTTCTTTTTTTTCTTTTTTGAGTTTGGTTTTTAGTACCTGTGTCAGGAGGCTCACAATTGCCTGGAACTCCAGCTCCAGGGAATCTGACACACCCTCTTCTGGCCTCTGTGAACACCTGTACTCATATGCACATACCCACACACAGAGACATAAAGAATAAAACAAAAATCTTTTCTTCCTCAACTTGACAGGAGACATTTACAAAAAAAAAAAAAAAAGTCACTACAACTAATATCACAATGCTGAGACTGAGGGCCAAAACAGACACACCCGTTCCTCTATGCAGGACTGCAATGGGATCCTACCCAGAGCAGTGAGGCAAGAAAGAAGGAGAGATCAGTGCCAATGAACATGGTAAATGAGCAGCAAAGTCAGACAGGGAAGAGGCAGTGACATCACCTTGCCGCTCAGCTTCATGACTAACTCATGTCATCATGTCACATGCAGAAAATCTGAAGGAGCACAGAATCAAATTACTCGAATCAGAGAGCAGGACGTGGCTTCGGGATATAACATTCACAGTGTTGGTTAAAAATAAGTAATGTTGAGAAAGGCAAGAAGGTTTTTGTTCAGAAGTGTGCCTGGTGACACACTGTAGAAATGGGAGGCAAGCTTAAGACTGGACCAAATCTTCACCGCATGCAGGGGGCGAGGAGGGGGGGGGGAGATGGGTCAAACCACTGGATTCTCTTATACACATGCCCTCGAGAGCAGAGGCATCACCTGGGAGATGATGCAGGCATGGAGTGAATGTCTGGAGAAACATCCCTGAGCATTAATTACTTCACCGGGATTAAGAAGGGGGAAAGAGCAGACCTAATACCTTTAAAAGGCCACCATAGCCACTGCCTTATTTACAAGACAAATATTCTGTGACTTTTAGTGAGACCCATAATGTAAGTCACACACCAGAACTCTGATCGTGAGCAGCTACCAGAATGTTTTGTTTGGACAGTCCTGATTTACTTAAGGTTGGCTCACAGTAACAACCCCAGTTTGGAGGCACTACCACTGTGGTGCTTTCTAAAGATGGGTTGGATTTAATTAGGAATGTTCGACTTTCCATAAAGATGGGAAATGCCAACTTCAAGCCTATGGAATGGTCTTCCACTTAGATTTATATGACTGTTTTACACTAGATTTACAGAAAATGTCTAAACATGGGGAAACTCACTGCCGCAGATCCGAACAGAAGACTCCACTGAGTCTGCACTTGTGTTCACTGGCCTGTTCCTGTTCAAACACAAGGAAGCAATGGTCTCTATTCTTGATGAGGCTGATTTAATTAAAATTCCCTATTGTCAAAGAATGCCGTCTTTCACTGATGAACATAGTTTCTGAGTGGTTTAGTTATAATATCAAGTAAAAAAGATTTAACACTTCTCATACACATGAAAAAGAAAAAAAGAAGCCTCACAAGAATCAAAAGATAAGTTCAAGGGCGAGGTCATTTGGAAAACAGAGTTGGGTCAGTGGTCAGCGGGGAAGGTACTTGTGGCATAAGCTAACGATCTGAGTTCCACCATCTGATCCACATAATATTGGAAGGAGAGAGAACACAGGCTCCACTCCGACTTCCAGAGTTCTGCTGTGGTGTGCACACACCCAACAGTAATCACAGATCATTTTTAAGTGGTTTTGTTTCGTTTTTTGTCTGTTTTTGTTTTTTGAGACAGGGTTTTTTGTGTAGCTTTGGCTATCCCAGGACTAGCTCTGTAGACCAGGCTGGCCTCGAACTCAGAGAGCTCTATCTGCCTCTGCCTCCCAAATGCTGGGATCAAATGTGTGAGCCACCACTGCCCTGCCTACAGTGATTATTTTTTGAAGTTAGGATGAGTCCTCTTAATTATTTTATTTTATTTAATGTATATGGGTACCATGTGCATGCAGTGCCCATGGCAGCCAGAAGAGGGCACCAGATCCCCTGGCACTGGAGTTAGAGCCCTTTATAAACGGCCGTGCGAGTGCTGGGAATGGAAGCCAGGTCCTCTGCAAGAGCAGCCCGTGCTCTTAACTGCTGAGCCTTCCCCAACCCTGTCAGTATCCTAACTTTGATATTGCACTACTCCCAACAGATGTGATATTGAGCAGAGAGTACACAGGATTGTTCAGTACCCTCCTTGAACTTACTATGAGCCTGCAACTGTTTAAAATAAAAAGTTAAAAATAAACTGTAATTATCTATGCCTGGTGATACAGGCCAGAAATTCCAGGTACTTGCGAGGCAAAGGCAGGAGTGTCTCAAGTTCAAGGCCAGCCTGGGCAATTTAGTGAGACCTGGTCTCAAAATAAAAAGTCTAAAATAGAAGTTGAGGGCAGCGAAATGCTCAGGTAAAAGTGTTTGGTGCATAAACTCAACAACCTGAGTTTAATTCCCAGATCCGGATCCTACAGTAAAAGAAGAAAACCCACTCCTGAAAGTTGTCCTCTGACCCCCCAAACACACACACACACAAACACACACAACCAGGGCATGCATACATCCACACTCACATGCACCACAATAACAATAAATAAATTTTATATTTAAAGGACAGAGGGTGATATAGCTTGGTAATACAGTGCTTGCCTAGCATTCATGGGGCCCTACATCCAATGTTCAATACTAGTAAGTAAATCAATATTAATTGCATTTCTATATAATAACAGCAAACCCCCAAGAAGGAAATGAAAATCTGTAGATGATCCTTTTGTGTGTTTGGGAACCTATCTTACATATTTTTTTGAAACAGCAAATACAATGGTTAGGAGCAGTATGCAGCTCCACACCACTCCAAGCCAGACCGGTCATGTCCCCAAACAAACTGGAATCACCCGATTAACACCCAAAACTTCAGACCCATATAGCACTCTAGAGGCATCACAATTCAGAGACTGGGTCCCAGAAGTTAGGATTTTGGAAATCCCAGAGATAAACCATTCCTGTAGGAAGCAGTACCTTTCAGATGCATGTCCCCAGGACCTTCTTATGGTACTGAATCTCAACAGGTGCCAAGAACCAAAGGCATGCTGGATGGCTTTATGTCAGCCTGACACATGCTAAAGTCATCTAAGGGAGGTGACCTAAATTTAGAAAATGTCTCTAAAATATTGGTCCATAGGCATGTTCTTAATTAGTGACAGCCAAGTGAGCTTCTGTCACATATCAAGGCCATTTAAATACAGACACACATACATCTGAACAAGCAGAGACTCAAAGTACTTACACACCCATGCTAAGACCCAGGTTCATCACTTGGACCACAGACATAGTCAATTATCTTAATAATAAGTTCTCAGTTATCCCCAAATGGTACCCAACTAATACCACCCTAGATACATCAGCAAGAGGTGGCTTCTTCAACAGATGCGTCAGAGCTGGAAGTCTCTCTAATGGGGATTACTAAAGCAAGCGGAGTAAAAGGCTAGTGAAGGAGTCAACGTCTGTGTATCCACTGGTAGAATGAAGGCGGAACAAGACCGGAGTCCTGGACAGAGAAACAGCAGGCATGAGGCTGAAGAGATGGCTCAGGGGTTAAGAGGACTGGTTGCTCTTCCACAGAACCCAGGTTGGGTTCCCAGAAACCACATGGCAGCCCATAACTCCATACTCCAGGAGATCCAATGCACTCTTAGGGCCTCTACAGCTACTGAATGCAGGTAGTATACATATATACATGCAGGGAAACATTCAAATATATAAAATAAAACTAAATTTAAAAATAAATTAATTGATGGAGGCAAACCTTCTATACCTAAACTATGTAGAATACCACGAAGATATTGAGAGGAAATGGGGAGAGAGAGGAGAACACTGTCGAGTCAGCATTACCATGCAGGCAATAGTTGAGAACAAAGGATGCTAGTCAAAATGGACAGGTTCAAATGAGCAGGCCATTAAGGTGCTTCTGTGGTTGCTATTTCAAAGGTAATCACAAGAATAATAAAGTCTTTCCTGACATCAAAAGAATTTAATCAATGAAACAAATCTAACAATGAATCACTAAGTAAATAAAGTGAAGTGAAATGTAGACATAATTATACAGTGACAGAATTGAAAACATAGTTAAATAGCAATTAATGTAAATGATCTTAACTTGCCTATTGAATGAAAAATATTTCACATTGTTTAGGGCAAATTATTTTGACTATATGAGTCATGTTTAAAATTCAGAATAATTAGTGCATTTATAGGAAGTTAAAATGCATACTCAAAAAGTTAAAGAGTAGACAAAAAAATTATTAGGCAAATGGAAATATTATGTTTTAATAATATCGGTTAAAATAAAATCCAAGATAAAACTATTGACATAGACAATAACTGCTTACAGACTGGAAGCTATACTTCCAATGAAGGAAAAGCTAATGACTCATGTGAACCAAATAACACATAAGAAACAGACTACAGGGCTAGTCCAGGACAGGCTCCAAACCTACAGAGAAACCCTGTCTGGGGGGGGGGGGGGGAGAAAAGAAAAAAGAAACAGAAAAACTGCAGAAACACCATCAAGGGCTATGACAGTAATGTAACAATGTTTCACTATTGGCAATTGTGGCAAGAAATTCACCAAACTAATAAACAGCAAGAGAAGAATTATATTGTTACCTCTAGAAAGGGTGAAGAAGCTTTGGATAGAATTCAACACCCATTCATAATCACAACAATAGCAAATCTTTTGAGGAGGCAGGAGCCATAAACTCAGAGATTAAGAGTGCTGGGTGGTGGTGGTGCACACCTTTAATACCAGCACTCGGGAGGCAGAGGCAGGAGAATCTCTGTGAGTTGGAGGCCAGTCTGGTCTACAGAGCAAGTTCCAGGACAGGCTCCAAAGCTACACTGAGAAACCCTGTCTTGAACAAAACAAAACAACAACAATAACAACAAAGAATGTGTACTGCTCTCTCTTCCAGAGGACCTGGGTTGGATTCCCAGCACTCACATTGGGTGCCTCACACCCCACTATAACTCCAACTCCAGAGGATTTGGTACCCTCTTCTGGCCTTCACAGGAACCTGCATTCACATGTACATACCCCCACACATACTAAGTCTCTTGAGTGAATAGGAATGGATGAATTCTTTCTTGATGTGACTTTAGGGCAAACATGAGAAAGCGTGAAAGAAGGTACACATGCTCACATGAGTATGCACTAACATTTGACACCCTAAATGAATGCTCAGAGCACTAAATATTTTCCAGGCTTTTCTCTTTCCTAATGTATTCATTTATGGTTAAGAATGTTCCTCTGAGTACAATTTTAGCTGCACCCTAAGTCTCTGTTTTTTTCCCCAGAGCTGAGAACTGAACCCAGGGCCTTGCGCTGCAAGTGCTCTACCACTGAACTAAATTCCCAAACCCCGAATTCTTTACATATAGTATTTTTATATTACTTCTAATCAAAATATTTCTAAAATGTAGTCATTCCTATTATAACATTTTCTCTGGCCATGGGTTACTTTGGGAATAATCTTCTGGACACATTTGGCTATTGATTTTTGTTTAAAAACAGCATTCTATTTTATTTGAATTGTCTAGCATCCACTGGGATTTTCTTTTGCCCCATTGAGCTGGGAGCTTGTGTAAATGTCTGTGTGAACTTTAAAGAATGTGCACTCATAGCTTTTAGGAGCAACATCTGGACATGCCAGAGAAATGGATTAATTATGTCATTCAAATCTTTACTAAATTTAGTTCCAGCCATTGCAGAAATGTGTTTATTAAAAAAAATTCCACAATTTGTGGTTTTATTTCCTTAATTTCATTTTAAACCTAAACTATAAAAACTAAAAATATTTCTAATTATGTAGACATCCTGTTATAGGGAACAGGAAGGTAAATGACCTCTTCCACAATTATTTTTTTTAATCTTTTTTTCAACTAATCATTATCCGAAACAGCTTAATGTCACCTACCTGGAAAATAAAGTAATTTCTTTAGGCATCTTCCCAAGTTTAATTGGGTCATATCCATAACTCCAGGGAGCACAGCAATTTGTTTAATTACACAGAGGTGCATTTTGCAACTAATTCATATTGCTGGGTACACATGAAGACAGCAGTTCTCCACAATACACTCTTGACAGATTACTGACTTTTTATAACTCAGGGATACTATTTTTTCCCAAATCAAAATTACCTTGGCCCTGTTCTCTGCAAAGAAGGCAAATGTCATTCCTCTCTTCAGTGACCACACACTGTCCTTCTGGGCTGAGACAGGGTCCTAGCATCACTCCTGCTCATGGGTCCAGACAGCCACCGGTGGCATGGCCACCTGATCTTAACGCCAAACCACCTAAACTCTAGCAAAAGCTCTAACAGTCCAGCCAAGTGCCTGGACTGGGTGAAACACTTGTGTGCCACTGTCCTTCCAAGGACCTCAGAATGTGGGTACAGAAGTAGTCTTGATTGGCACTCTCTAAATTCGATGATGTGTTACCTCCTGATTTGACCCAGCACCTCTGCTAAGGACAGTGTGCTGCCCCACCTA
The DNA here is from genome assembly GCF_903995425.1 of Onychomys torridus. Lineage (NCBI taxonomy): Eukaryota > Metazoa > Chordata > Mammalia > Rodentia > Cricetidae > Onychomys > Onychomys torridus. Next base: position 5,242,378 of record NC_050464.1, read on the forward strand.
TGGCAGCACACTGCAGGAACCCCTTCCCTTTACGATCACACCATGAGATCTTCAAGGAAGGAATGCCTCAGTCATCCAGACAGCCATAGAACCCAGAAATGCCTAGCACATACACCCTGCCTCAACTGTTCCCCCTACAACCTGTTTTCTGCATAGCAGTTCCAGGAATCCATCATAAATGATACCAGCCTCTTCCCTGCTCAAAAACTCCCACCTCAGAGTACAAAGTGCCACCTTGGTCCACTCGGTCCTAGACTGGCCCCCTTACAGTTGCAATCAGTTCGCACAGCTGGGCACACACATCTCCAGACATCTTGGGGACAGATGTATTCCTCGTTGATCTTACTGAGCTCTTTCCCAAAGTGTCTGTGCAGACAGCTCCCCTCCCTTTCACTCACACCTTCGCTTATGTCTCACAGAGGACTTCCCTGACCACCGTACAAACCTGGGGTACTCTTCGCCATCCCCACTCATCTTCCTAGACCATCCCTACTGTCTGTGTTTACAAGGTGCCCATCGTCTCTCCCCAGCGAACGGTGCAAAGCCGGTCCTCTGAAACTGGGCTAAGCGTTTGGCTGTAAAGCGTCACACACTAACTACTCCACTCTTGGCGGGTTGCACACTTCTAGTTGCCACCACTGACCTCTGTTCCACTCTACCTAGCTGTCCTGAGGCAGTCACACACCACGAAGAAACAAAAGGGTATGTCTGTATACCAACACAGTCTTACCAAATCAAGTCACAATCCGGGTTTGGTTCCCGGGATGCAGCTTACCAACTGTCCTACTTTCTGAGATGAGATAAAACATTCTGACCAAAAGCAACTTGGGGAGGAAATGGTTGATTTTATTACCCTAACACTGTCAACCTTAGTCTATCATGGAGGAAGTCAGGGCAGAAACCTGGAGGCAGGAACTGAAGCAGAAGCCTTGGAAGAACAGTGCTGACTGTCTTGCTCAGCCTGGCACCCAAGACTACCTGGCTGGGGGTGGCCCCACCCACAGTGGGCTGGGTCATCCTACATCAGTCATCAATCAAGAAAATGGCCTACAACCTCCAGGCCAATCTGAAAGAGGCAATTTTTCAGTTGAGGTTCTCTCTTCCTAGATAATTTAGTTTGTGTGAAGTTGATAAAAAGCAAAAACTAATGGGTGCACCAACCTCTGCTGTAGTACACAGTGAACAACACTCTGAGTAAGTGAAGCATCCCTTTGGTCTCTAAATCTGCCTTCAGTGAACAGCACAAAATACTGTGTCCCTGCCCCCAAGCTGAGAAAACAGTCACACAAATCCTTTAGACATCACACACACACACACACACACACACACACACACACACACACGCCTTTTAAACTGTTTCTGAGTAGCAGCTTGAAGAAAACGCGATGTGAAATCAAGGATTTATTAAGGAAGCTGGTACGTTCTTTGTGAATAGTGCAAACTACAGCAAAAAGCTGAGTTTTGCTCCTTTACTAAAGGCCACCAGGATGCAAACCACCACTCTTAGTCAGCCCCGGCAAGAGCTGGTGATGCCGTCTCTTCTCTGGGGGTTCCCAGCCACACCTATGGCTGGCTAAGCGAGGCTGAGTCCCAGCACAGCCAGCAGTTGGAGGGGTGACTGTGCGGGCTCTTGGAGCCGTCCACAGGCTCTTATCTTTCCCCAGCCACCAGTCAAACCACCCAGGGTCCCAGTTCCTACAGAAAGCGTGATGCAAGGTGAAAAAAGACTGACTACCAGGACATCCATACAGAAGTTCACTAGGGATGCCAGCGCTGCCGGAGACACAAGCCTTCACACACAGATTTCTCCAGCCCAGTCATTGAAATCTTGCAGTTACTGAAGCTGCTAGCTCTGCCATCTAAAATGCTGGCCATGGAGACTTAACCATACCGGAGGAACGAGCCTTGGTGCTTCACTCTTGGTCCCCATAGATTAATGGTTCTTGGAATTCACAGTTAGCTCTTTATTGTTATGGGTACTTCTTAGGAGCTAACTCAGATCTTCATTTAGTGAGAGGCAAGCAAGAAGCCTATGGTGATATTTTATTTGTACTGAAATGTGATTTTATTTGTATGTTAATAAATAAAGTTGCCTGGGCGTCAGAGCTAATAGCAAGCCATAGCAGAAGCCAGGCGGTGGTGGTGCACACCTTTAATCCAGATCACATGACAGGCAGATCTCTGTGTGTTCAAGGACACAGCCAGCATGGAGACACACGCCTTTAATCTCAATACCAACCATAGAAGACCTGGAGGTCTGTACAGACAGGCAGTGACGAGGAGGTCATGTGGCTGGGTTTACAACCAATGAGAAGGCAGAACAGAAGGTCTATAAAAAAGACAGACACACAGAAGTAGGTCTCTTTTTGCGGAGAGGAAGAACAGCAGCGGCAGTGAAGGGTAAGAAAAGGTTTTCAGCTCTTAACTATTGCTCTGACCTCTTGGCTTTTACCTCTGCAATTGGCTCTGCGTTTCTTATTTAACAAGACTGTTCATCTACAGAAGCCTCCACTGACTATGACCAATAAAACCATGAGCGTCTCAGACAATAAACACGCCCACTTAAACACAACTAGTCACTTTCACTAACCCGCAAGCAGGCCTAAATTCTTTGTCCAAAATGAGAAAGCACTCTGAGATATTAGAATGCAGAGTAAGACGCTGTGTCTCAATTAAGTCCGCCAATCATTAGACACCGAAAAGCAGAGGAGTGAAGCCACAAACTCCCAGTGCCTACTGGCGAACCACAGTTAATAATAAACAGACTGAGAGTGGGGCAGCTGCGGCTGTCCTGACCACAGAACTCCCTGCCCTAGCTGGCCTGCTGCTGCTGCTGCTGCTGTGATAAACGCATGAGCAGAAGCAGCCTGGGGAGGAGCAGGTTTATTTGGCTCACAGATTACAGTCCACCACTGAGGGAGGCTGAGGGAGGAACTAAAGCAAAGGCTGTGGCAGAATGCTACGCTGTTCACTGGCTTGCTCCAGGCTCATGTCCAGCTGTCTTTATTACACAGCCCAGGCTCCCCTGCCTAGGGATGGCACCGCCCACAGTGGGCTGAGCCTCCCACATCAATTAGCAGTCAGAAAATGCCCCACAGTCACACTCATAGGCCCATCTGGTGGAGGCAGTTCCTCACTGAGGTCCCCTCTTCCCAAGGGACACTTGATTGTGTAAAGTTGATTACTAAAACTCATGGTAACCATGTGTGAGCCTCACACAATTCTACCACGTTTTATGTTTTTGTTGGTCTTTGTGCGTTTGCTTTGTTTTGAGTAAGTATAGAAGGAACTGGACATGTCAACACTGGAAGAATTTTTTTTAATTAAGCTTGTGTAAGGTTCAAACAGCAAAGAAGTCATGAAAATTGGGAGGACAGCTCAGGTATGAATTTATCATTATCCCTGACAAACCTTGAAACTGCTATAAACTGCAATGTCAACTTTGGCGGGGGGTGGGGGGTAGGGGGATGGGAGGTGGGGGTGTAACAGCTTAATAGAATATTTCAAGGAATGATTCAACTGCAGTTGAAGTCTTGAGAAACATTGTTGCATTGTATAATTAAAACCAGTTGCCTGGTGACTTCGGAATTGGGGGATTTCTGTAATTTCTAGTTTTAAGTTAAAAATCAAGAAGCCAGACTCAGTGGTACTATTAAGGCTGGGAAGTAGGGCCAAGAGTGAAGTCCAGGCCTCACACAAAGACTGCAAAATTAGCATTCAAGAAAAAGCCCCCACTGGCAAAGAGGATGAGGGACATTTGACCCAGCAAGACCAGTAAGTTACAGACCCGCAGGCATAACAACGGTTCTTCAAACGTTAAGGCTGGAAAGCCAGGAAGTCAACACACCACATGGATCCTTGCTGCACCTCTCCCATGAGCCTCTCCCTCTCCCTGCTCAGATCTGCTTCCTACTGTAGTCTTTCTTAACACATCTGAGCTTTCTAACTATCAGACACGTGCCTCTGTCCATTTCCTGTTCAGAGACACAAAAACCTCCAAGTCCCAGCAGCTGCATCCAGAACTCCCTGCTGACGTGGGAACTCAGGGTCCCTTCTTCAAGTTACGGTTCTCAGAGATGACAAAATTTTACAGCTGACTCAGAAGGGAACTGGAGAACAATTTCATGACAGCTGGGTTAGAGGAAGAGAAAGCCAGGATTTTGTTGTTGTTTTGTTTTTAAGTGAAGGGGTCAGAAAAGCAGAAGAAAATGGTAGATCAAGAGAGAAAGAAAAAGACAGAGTTCTAACTCGGAAAAGCAGGGAGGCTCAGTGAGGATTTATAAACTACTGCAGTGAGGAAAGGACTTCTGGGTAAAAGTCCCTATCTCAGGGGCAGTAAGCCGGCTGTACGGGAAAGGCACTTGCTACCAAGCCTGAGGAACTGCAGTCAACCCCCAGAACTCATATGGCGGAAAGAACTCCTGTAAGTTGTCCTCTGATACACACACACACACATACATACACACACACACACACACACACACACACACACACATACGCACGCACGCACGCACGCACACACGCGCACATGGGGAGGGAGAGTGAATATAATAATAAAAACATTTTAAGTACATCTCTTATTAAAGGAATAGTTAAACAGATCACTTAAAGTATAACTAGGGCTGTCTGTGTTCAGGTGGTTGACACTGACTTGAGAGATCCATTAACATTAATATTCTCTCTCTCTCTCTCTCTCTCTCTGTGTGTGTGTGTGTGTGTGTGTGTGTGTGTGTGTGTGGTGTGTGTGTGTGTGGTGTGTGTGTGTGTGTGTGTGTGTGTGTGTGTGTGGTGTGTGTGGTGTGTGTGTGTGTGTGTGTGTGTGTGTGTGTGTGTGTATGTGTGTGTGTGTGTGTGTGTGCGCGCGCGCCGCGCCAGGCTGGCTCGAACTCCCCAGTGCCGGAACTAAAGGTGTGTGCCACCATGGCCCGGCTCATTTATATTAACTCTTAAAGTAGGATGTGTCTTTGTACTCTTAGATTCTTTTGGACAATGTAAACTACTATATATATATATATATATATATATATATATATATATATATATCCATCTAGTCCAGGGCCAGAAGTACAACTCAGAGCCTGCTCTTTTACTAAAAATCATGTAACAGTAGTTTAAAACAACTAATAACAAACAAACAAACAAACAAACAAACGAGAAATACCATCTATAAAGTAGTCATGATTTACCAGGAGAAGAGTTACTCTTAGTGGGCTGAGCGGTCCTGTTTGCTCCCACTACTGTCATAATCACCACGACCAAACACAACTAGGGAGAAAAGGATTGGTTTGACTTACCCATCCTGATCAATGCTAGTCACGGAAGGAACCAGGGCAGGAACCTGAGGCAGGCGCATAGGCAGGTCTCACAGAGGAGCACTGCTCACTGGCTTGCTCATCATGGCTTGCTCAGCCCGCCTTCTTATAGAACTCAGGACCACCAGCCTAGGGGTGACACCACTCCCAGTGGGCTGTCCCCTCTCCCGCATTTAACCATTAGTCAAGAAAAGTCCCACAGACACTGCCACAGGCCAATCTGATGGAGGCAATTCTCCTACTAGGGTTCCCTTTTTCCAGGTGACTCTACCTGGTCAAGCTGACAAACACTAACCAGTGCAACTTCTAATCCAAAGACCAAGACTATAAGCTACCAAGATGGCCCAGTGGGTAAAAGCTCTTGCCAGTTGACTCCATGTTGGAAGAGAAGACAGAATTCTGAGATTTGACCTCTGACCACACACACAGAAACACACACACACCAAAACAGAAATTCAAAACCAAAACTTTATAAGCTCTGAAATATGACATAAGTAGAAAATGTTCCACCATGAAACTTAGTTTTATGCAAAACAAAAAATATTATAAACATCGTGTAAGATTAACTTGAGGGCCTATATGTGATATATATAAAACATTCATGAATTGTGTTTGTACTTGGGTCCCATATTCATGATACCTCATTATGTTTATGCAGAAACTTCCAGCATCCAAAGCACTTCTTTTTTGTTTGTTTGTTTGGTTTTGATTTTTTGAGACAGGGTTTCTCTGTGTAGCTTTGCGCCTTTCCTGGAACTCGCTTTGGAGACCAGGCTGGCCTCAAACTCACAAAGACCCGCCTGCTTCTGCCTCCCGAGTGCTAGGATTAAAGGTGTGTGCCACCACCGCCTGGCCCAAAGCACTTCTGATCCTGGGCACTCCAGATAAAGGATACTTAAATAGAAGCTTGATCATGTAACCAATGGGACCTAAGACACAGGCTTCCAAACATGAGGACTGACTGCTAGTGTTGAAATTTAAACACTCCAAGGTCTAGTGTTAAAGTTTTGACTGTCAGAGAAATGTGACAGGGAGATGGTAAGATTAAGAAGTGGGGCCTGATGGGAAGTTTCAAGGAATTGGGTGTGTGAGATTGTAGGTCCTCAGTTTCTTCTTCCTACACCTACTCCGCCCTTGAAGCAATGAGTCCCTTATATCATGATGCTATCTTGATATCTTGTCAGATGCCTAAAGGCAACAGAGGGTCAACTGATCATAGACTGAAACAGTGACCCAAAATAACCTTTCACTTTATAAACTGGTTATCTCGGGCATTCGTTACAGTAACAGACTAACAATAACTAGCACAATGAAAAGGAAGGAAAACCATAAAATTACATGGTAAAAGAGTCAACATATACATAGATAATACATATTTGCTCTGATTTATATATTTATAATAAGATATGTAAATAACAGAAGACATTTTCAACCAATTTCAACACCACTACTCCAGTGGGCTGGTGGTAGAGGGGACCCTGAGAACACACCCCAGGAAAAATTTCAAAATAGTACAAAGTGGAGGGCATAGGCCTGGTGATGCAGGCCAATAATCCCAGCTATTCAAGGTGGAGGCAAGAGGAGCCGAGGTTCTGCTTGAGCGGCCTGGGTAACCAGTGAAACCTGTCTCAAAATAAGAAAACTTTTTTTTTGAGCTGAGGATCGAACCCAGGGCCTTGCACTTGCTAGGCAAGAGCTCTACCACTGAGCTAAATCCCCAACAAAGCTTTAAGACGATTTGGTGGTGGAAGGTATACCTAGCGTGGACAGGACACAGGTTTAATTGTTTGTACCATCCAGAAAAGGTAAAGCCAAAGCTGAAAATTATCCACAGATCCTGAGATCAGAACCAAGGCTTAGAAGCTTGACCTGAAACATGAGAGTGTACCGTGGGATATTTGGAGCATCTAAAATTAAAATTAAAATAATTTTAAAGATTCCTCAGAAGAAAGACAGGAACAAACAGTAGTAACCTCCAGAGCAGGCATGGGTCCAGGGAAAAACGACGGCAGAGAGACAGAAATGTGAGCATGGAACAGCCATTCTATCTAGGGTGTCTACCAGCCTAGAGGGACGGGCTCTGACCCAAACAGAGCTGGCCTTGAGGCAAGCGCAAAACTTAACTCAGAGAGAGTACTCATTCATCAAAGAAAAACAGCAAAATGGGCCACTGCCCCTTTAAGGACAACATGACCTCAAGAGGAACCCAAAGACAGACTAGCCCAAGTTGGAATCCATTCAAATAAGGACTACCCTGTTTTAAAATCTCCAAAAAATTATCCTGTACCCGACGCCCTTCCCTGGTTCCCATCTGGAAAAAAGAATTTCTACTCTTCTCTCTTCCTGGAGTTTTAGGAGCCCACCTACCCTGGCTAGCTCCTCTCTCTTCCCTTCATTTCTTAATCTACAGCAACAAGGCTTGGGAGACTACTCACCAAAGCTACTAATGGCACCCCTAGGCCAAACTCAACAGCTATCTTGAAGTCACTATAAAGAGGGACTTCTCTCTGACTCCTCCCATCCACGTTTTCTATACTAACTCAGAGCCATCCAGGTAAAACCCCAAAGGCCACCCTTCATCTCCACTCCCTAAATCCATCCTTTACTGTTACCACCAAAGTTCCAGAACAAGGCAGTCTACACTCCAGAGCTACAACTACTAGTGAACCCTGGTGTACACCGGCCTTAGGACAGTGTAGTGGATAGCCATCCCAGCATTGGCCTGGAAGTTCCAACCTCCATTGAGGCTTCGGTAATGGTCACGCCCACAAGGCAGGGCGGAGGAGGAAGCGGAAGACCAAGGATTGGGAAGAGGTCTCTCTCTTGGTTCCCGGACTCTGGACGCTGGAGGTAGACCGAGCAGAGTTCTCCAGAGAACACGGCCGGACTGCACTATACCCTTGCCAGACCCTGTAACCTACCCCTTCATTTGTAAGTACCCCACAAAATAAACCTCCCTTTTAACTACGTGGAGTGGCCTTAATAATTTCACCAATAGGACAGTCTCCATCACTAGGTGTCATTGTCACCTCAGGGTCACAAATGATATCCTGGCTGCAGCGTACTCCTGGTGTAGGCTGCCTTGGACACCGTGACCTTCTTGCTTCTCAATCACTTCACACCTATCTTAAAATGCAGAATTCCTCAAATCTCATGCCACCCAGCACTGTTCTTACACCCCAGAACACTTGTCCCACAGCAGCTTAGCCTGGACAAGCCTGGATCCCCCTATCACTAGCACCAGATGCTGTTGTCCCAATCTAAGCCTAGAAATCCCAGGCTGCCAACCAAATCACAAACCACCAAGGACAACAGAGTACTGCCCTAGAAGTACTGTCCAGCCAACTAACGATGGAGTCCCAGCAATTTGACCTCTTCAAATCTCCCTCCTCCCAGCCTTCCCTCTTCTGGTTCACCAAATCTAACCATGTCTCTCTTTTGTTCAAAATCCTTCAACCACAGCCTACTGTCCACTGATGTTCCAACTCCCCCATCAGCAACAGCCTGCACTGTTTCATTTTCTAGTCTCATGCCTTGCTACTTCCATGCGCTTACACCCTCCAGCTGTTTTCAGTGACTCCACTCTACCCTGCCCATCTCTCTGTACATTAGTTCTCCCTCCGCTGAGACTGGAGCCGACTCCTCTCCATTCACTTACTCTGGGAGTTTTTCTCATCTCAGAACAACCCTTAATTCTGGCCAGTGGTCCTCCTCTGAGGTTTTATGGTCCTTTCAGATGCAAACTGTAGGCTGGGCAGCAGTGGCAAATGCCTTTAATCCTAGCACTCAGGAGGCAGAGCCAGGTGGATCTCTGTGAGTTCAAAGCCAGCCTGGTTTACAGAGCAAGATCCAGGACAGGTGCCAAAGCTACACGGAGAAACCCTGTCTCGAAAAAACAAAACAAAACAAAACGATAAAAACTGTAGCCAGTGTGTACACAGAAAGCTTCACAGGCAGCCCACAGAGTTATCTATCCTGTTATCAGTATATTGACAAACTCTAAGGGATCCTGAAGGTTGAAGAGAGGTAAATGAAACATTAGGTCATTCAGGAAGCTTGCCCATCATGATACTGACCACACTCCACTGTCTGTCAGAATCAAGCATGGAGATCTGAAAAATCTCCTGTCTCTCACCTCTGTAACCCCTGTGGATAAGGTGATGAGTGATACTGAGTACGCACTCACCTAAAGAGAAATGGCCGCTTGAAAAAAAAAAATCAAATCAAGTCTGGGGGCTGGAGAAATGGACAGGAGCACTTGCTGCTCTTCCAGAGGACTCAGGTTCTGTTCCTAGCACCATATGCGGGCTCAAAACCATCTATAACTCCATTTCCAGGGGATCTGATGCCCTCTTCTGGCCTCCATGGCGCTACATGCACCTGCATAGACATATATGCAGGCAAAGACCCATACACATTAAATAAATAAATAACTTTCTAAAAAGTCTGGAAAGATATACCCCATAGTATTAAGTCTGGTTAGTCCTAAAGAAACTGCATTGGCACAGACACAAGGGGGGAAGGGTAGAAGCCAACACTCTTTAGTCCATGCATCTCTATATTGACATTAAATATTTTCCCCAAAGTACATGTGGTTCCAAATGCCCAAAAGTCAAGTTAGAAACGACGCCTAACGAAATTAAAGGGCTCTGAGGCTGGGGAGACAGCTCAGTGGGTAAGAGCTTGTTACACATGCGTGAGGACTGGGTTTGGATCTCAAGCACCCATGTAAAAACCCAAGAATAGCTATGCACCTGTAACCCCGCACCGGGGAGGAAGGTGAGGCAGAGACAAGGGGCTGATGACCATCTGCTAAAAAACTGAGGGCTTAAATGAGGCTGTGCCTCAAGAAAGTCAGAGATCAACAGAGGACCCACGTACACACATACACACATGTACACTGGACACAAAAAACCTGAATTTAAACAAGCACTTAAAATAAGTTAATTAACCTGTAAAGAATTGAGAAGGTGAGCAATTTGAAGTCTGTGCAGCAGTTTAAAGACACACTCTCAAGGGAGAACCACAACCTACATTCTACAGAGGAAACTTTTGGAATCAGAAATCCAGTAAAACACAGCACAGACAAGTCTTTTTGTATCTACTGAACAAAATTGTTTTCATGCAAGCATTCCAATTGCCTGTCAACGTATAAGTCTGTATGAAAACTGCACAGTATGTCTACACAGACACACTGATGACGGACCATGTCGGGGTGAGGGAGGTTGTCAATGTTGGCACGACCACCTAGCAAAATGTGTTCCAGCTTTATTTGCAGAATTTTTGAGATGATCGGCAACCATCAGTGAGAACGAGATTATAAATTTTAAGCAAACTGGTCAAGCCATTCTTTAAAGCAGCTTCACTTGAAAAAGCTAACTGCGCAAATGTGAGGTTTATACATGGGTCTAGAACAAGATTCTTTTCCCTGCTGTAAGTAAAGCATCACAAATACCAGTCCAAGCGAGGCCTCCTTTACAATCCAGTGAGCTTTGAACATCTAAAACAACACAGCTTTCTTAAAAATCAACTCTGAAGATCTTTTAAATTCAGAAAACTGAGCGCTACAAAGCAGCTCTGAGACTCCCGGGAGAAGGAAGCTGAGAGGATCCGATCTTTAACTGCCTTTGGGAAAGGTCAAACCTGCTCTCTCTGGTTTAGCCTCTCAAGTACATGAAAGAACTGGCTGAAAAGATCCACTCACTGCATTGTCTCGCTGCTTGAATAGGAAAGTTTGGTAAAGCATACACAAAAACAGCCGGTGCTCAGAAGAATTTGCCCTGGACGAGACAGAGAAACCAGCCAAGTGTCTAACACGCTAAGCTTGGTTTGGTGTAGAGTCGCAGGTATTGTCACAGTTTTAGACAAGCTAAACTTCCAAAATGTAAAACATTTCAAATGAACAGTCTCTACCCTTACAAAAACGTGGATTCAGAATCTTAAAAGTCAAAATATCATGCCTCATTAGGCATTTGAATTTAACAGCTTCGACGCGAAATAAAAAGGACCCTTTTTAACCTTCGTCTTTTGAAAACTCAAAAAAAAAAAAAAAAAAAATCACTGCTAGAAGGCAATCACCATATTAAAACCAACCCCTAAATGATAAAGAATCCCTTACTCCACTCAACAGCAGCCAAGAAGATGACAGGCTCCCTTTAATCCCAGGCCTATCGCATAGTTTCTCAATAATTAAGAACTCTGCTCTCCACTGCAGAGAGGCCAAACCAAGAGGAAAAACCAGCATTTGTTGGGAAGTACCAAAGCCAGAGGGGGGAAAGATGTTCAGCCCGGGAAGCTGCGCCGTGGACCAGGCTGGGAGTAGCCGGAGCCACGGCGCACGCGGCCCGGAGGACCCCGGCGCAGGCCAGGCCGCACGCGGGACGGGAGCTATCGGGATGAAGGATGCGCAGGGAGGATGCGGCGCCACCTGCGGCCGGGAGGGACCAGGGCAGGTCCGCAGCCCGAGCGCGGCGCCCCCGGAATCCCGCTCCACGTCCCCCAGAGGTCGGCCAGGAGCCTGGCAAGGACCCCAGCCGCACTCACCGTGCCGCGATCCCGGTTCCATCGTCCCGCCGCCCGCACCGCAGCGCGCAGCAGCGATAGACGCCGCCCCCGGCCCGGCACCGCGCGGCCACGCCCCCTTCGCGGCCAGGGGGCTGGATTGGCGAGCGCTGCGGCCAATGGTGAGCGGTCAGGAGTGGGCAGCGTAGGCGCTGCGGGGGCGGGGCGTTGCGGAGGAGGCGGCGCCTCCTCAGGCCTCCTCCTCCTCCAAGGTGGGGAACCAGGGCACCCGGGTAGCCCCCTCTGGTTGCAGACCTCATGAGTCACCACCACCTGTAACCTAACCTTCACCTGGGGCTTGAGGACTTCAGACACAAGCTGTCTACAAACCTATAGGTCCTCAGACACCGTGCAGGGCTGAGCATTCACCCAAGCCTAAAAGGATTAGAGCCCTGTCATCAGTTGGCATTAAGCCCTGATCAGATCACTTCAGAACTCTCCCATCGTTTTCATCCACAGATTCCTCTTCCCTCTGTCTTCACCCATTTCCAAATCCTATCCCTCCATCCACGAGGAAAGCCACACTACCTATTAAACAGGACAGTCTTGAACTATCAACTCACCCCAGTCCCAGATGGTGCCAGATAACTGAAGCGAAAATGAACAAGACAGGGAGGAAAAGGGATAAAAGAGAAGACAGTATGTTCTCCCAGGATCCAAAGGAAATGAGTTTTACAAACAGAAGTGTTACACATGCCTTTTGTTTTTATTTACAAACCAGATCACAAAATGGAAACAGTTGTGTATGTGTATGTATGTATGTATGTATGTATGTATGTATGTATGTATGTATGTATGTATATTCCCAATAAAGAGCTCAAGAAAACCTGATTCAGATTGTCTTCAAGGCATGTGATAAACTAGCCACTAGTAAATGTCTAACTGTTGATAGAGATTTTAGCAGAGTTCACACCACCAGAAAGACAGCAGAAAAACCATGCACCATTCACAAAGTCTGCCCTGCTTTCCAAGGATTTTAACAGCTCTATCCTCAGTTTCCACAACATAGCAATGTGTAATATACAGATAAACAAATTTCAGTTCCTTGGTGTTCTAGACATTGACACTGGGGTGATAAATTTATACAGCCCAAAGATGAATTGACATTCAAACTAAAACTGTCTTTCCTCCTTTTCACCTGCTCTTACCCAGGGGAATGGCTGCCCTGTGTGTATCTAGGTCACTGATCAAGAACTCCAAACGCTGAAGGTGTTTGATACCAAGGAGTCCTTGTCTCGCCAGCTACGATTTCCCCAGCACTCCTTCTTCAGTAACCCTGGCCGTATCCGCGCTGCCTCTGGACTTACTTTGAACATACTGTGATCCCTAATTGCCTGTTCCTGGAGTGTTGGCAGTTGCTACATACAGGTCACTGCCCTTTAACTAGACCTCAGTTCCTTCCCTGAGGAAGATATCGCTTTATTCTCTGCTTCCATCCAGTGTGATACCACGTACCAGCATACTGAGTAAGTATGTAGAACATATGACTTACTGTTAGCATCATGTCCTCAACATACTAAAATTATTTCAAATGCACTACATATCTAAACAAGAAGTCTGGGGCAAGCACCAGAGCTCCTGCAACCACATCTCCATGGTGTCACATGTCTTGGCTTGTTAGAGTCATTAGTAATATGTCCCTCATCACGGGATGCTTGCCATCGTCTTTACAAGATGAGTCCTCTAGACAACGCATCACATGCAGGAAAATGGTAGATAGACAAAGTTCAAAAGATCAGTGATTTCCATGCCAGGGGGTTCTACCCCTTTTAACAAACTTTCCAGGAAGCCCCAGGAGCACCTTCTCTTTGCTTCTTCTTAGTCAGACCTGTGTTACATGGCTACAAAGGGGTCAAAAGTGTTACATACTTTAAGATAGAAAGACATCCAGTTTCTGCTAGTAAGAGGGAAAACATATGCAGAGTCTATGTATGGCCAGTACCTGCCGAAGTTGCTAAATAAGTAAATTCATGACTGAGTCTCCCATTTGCCTTATTCAAGAGAAGACCCACATTATAAAAAGCTACTGAAATCTCAGTAAGAAAGCGATGTACAGGGTTTTAAAATGAGCAATATAGCTGGGCAGTGGTGGCACACTCCTTTAATCCCAGCACTCGGGAGGCAGAGGCAGGTGGATCTCTGTGAGTTCGAGGCCAGCCTGGGCTACAGAGCGAGATCCAGGGCAGGCACCAAAGCTACACAGAGAAACCCTGTCTTGAAAAAAAAAAATGAGCAATATATCTGATCAAACCCTCTGTCAAAATGGGCATGGGAAAGCACAGGGATGGAATAGGCATATGCTCCACCAAATATACCATTGGGAAGTTATAAATTAAAACACAAATTAAACAGCACAGCATACATACTGGATTGACTGAAATCCAAAAATACAATGATGCCAATTGTTGGCAAGGATGCAGAGCTACAGGACTGATCATTCACTGCTGCTGGGAATGCAAAATGGCACAGCCACTCTGGAGGACAATCTGGCAGTTTCATACAAAGTAAAGACAAGTTTTTCCATAGGGTCCAGCAAACATTTTTAGAAATTTATCCAATGGAATTAAAATGTATCCAAGTGCATACAAAACTCACACCTCAGACTGGAGAGATGGCTCAGTGGTTAGAGAACTTGCTGCTCTTGCAGAGGACAGGGGTTTAGTTCCCAGCGCCCATAGAGAGCTCACGACCATATGTAACTCCAATTCCAGGGATCAGACACCTTGTGCTGACTGCTATAGGAGCTGCACACACATGGTACACATATATACAGTCAGTCAAACACACATACACATAAAAAAAATATTTTTTAAAATCTTAAAACATATGCTTAAATGTTTAGCCACAATCACTAAACACTGAAACTCCTTATTGGTAAGGAGATAGCCAGTGATGTATCCAAATAGTGGATATTCCACAAGGAGAAAAATTGAGCCACGGAGCCACAAAAGAATGATGAAACCACCAACAGCTAAATAAGAGAAGCCAGTTTGGGGTGGGGAGGGGGGAACTGTGTCTTACATGATTCTGAAAATGTGACATTCTGAAAAAGTCAAAAATATGGAGAGCACAAGATTGGTGGTTGCTAGGGGTCAGGGGAAGTAGAAAAGTGAAAGACTGGATAGACCCTTAGGACAATGCAGTTCCACTGGAGGTGACACTACAGTGGCCACATGTGCATCACACATTTGTTCAGACCAAAAGAATGAAAAGTTCTCTTGCAAACTGTGGGCTCTCTTCAATAAAAATGTACCTACATGGGCCTACCAATTGTAACAAGTGGGCCACACTAATGTATTTATAACCAAAACCTAGGAGGAGAGGCTGAGTGCCTGGAAATGTGTGTGCTTACATGCTCAAGTATTTTGTAGATCCAGATGTCCTTTCTAAAATGAGTTAATCGTTGACAATGACAAGCTTATAGAAACTGTAGTAATCACAATGAAGACAAACTTTCATCTCCTCAAAAGGTCACCTTTGCCCTAGTGAAGTCACAAATTACATTCGAGTCCTTCCTCACATAGATAATTAAGTTCTTACGCAACTTTGTATTGAAAATTTTCCAAATGCGGAAGGAAAGGTAAGGAATTGTAGGATGAATGTCCGTTTACTTTGTCATTGCCACACACTGCCACACTGGCTTTTCCTCCTGCAGGTGCTCACTCTTGCTCCCTCTTCTTTTCTCTCTCTCTCCCTCCATCCCTCCTTTCTATCCCCTCTCTTCCTCTAGCCACATAAGTCATTTAACTAAACCACTTGGAGGCAAATGCCAAACACCAATACATTTGACCCTAAATGTGTTGACTTTCTGTCAGAGTGAAAAAAAAAATTGCCTGAGAAAATTAACTGTAAAGGTGGAGCGTTATATTTTGACTATGGTTTCAGAAGTCCAGGTCCGTGTTTGCTTAGCTCTGTTGCTCTGGGCTCCTAGTGAGACAGGACATCATGACAGGAACCCCTTGGCGACTGCTTCCTTCATAGTGGTTATACAGAACAGAAAGAAGTGGAGAGCCCACTATCCCTTTCTGCTTCAAAGGTAATTCCGCAGTGACCCCCCTCCTCACACAAGGTCCCAACTCTTAAAGGACCTACAGCCTCCCAACAGCACCTTCACATGTGGGCTTTTGGGAGACATTTAAAATTCAAACCATATCACTAAATACTTCAACAAGTATCTCAAATGCGAAACTTCCATCAATTCTTAGGCATATAAAAAAGGCATGTAGCTGCATCCTAGAAACCAGGCGTTCAGACTTCACTGTATCTCCTTTTTATTTTTGCTATAAATATTCAGCTAACTGATATGAGCCAGCATCATACTAAGGTGACAAAATTAAATTTGGAACGAGGATAGAGGGGATCAGCCATCATGGTGGTGAGAATTCTGGTGATGTGAGTGACTGATAATGTTCCATGGAATCCTGTGTGAGCAGCTCAAGGTGTAGCCAGACTTGAGCCCACCCCTTTCTATGTGTGGGATGCAGCTGTCCAACATGATTATGTACCTGGACAGCCTTCAATCATAATCCTAGTAAGAGAATCATGGTGACATTTCTAAAACCTCTTGAAACACGCCATCTTTGTTCCTTGGCTAATCACACTCTTGGCTGGGATTCCAAAGTAAAAAGAAGTAAAGCTCTAGAAGTCCATCTGCACTTGGAATGGATAGTGACGCCCGGTCTTTTTGAGACACTTTATAAATTAGATGTTTGCTCAGTAATTGGTTTAGGCTCTCTTTTGTCGCTGCTAACCTGTGAGTAGAAAACAATTGTCATTCTCCTGCACCTAATGGCCTGTCATCTTACAGAAAAATTACACGCTGTTCTACGTCAGATGCAGAGTCCAGTCTCACTTCGGGAAAGCCGAAGAACAAAGAGGTGCCACTAATTAAGAGAATATAATTAAAACATGTAAGAAATCAAATTATAAAGACATAATCATTGTCATTGCTCCTGACATGTTCATATGTATTTGTTCTCAGAATGAAGTGAGATAATGACTACATATACTTGGCTTCTCAGGAATTAATTTAGATCCATGCATAAATTTTTACTTATCTACTCTACTTAATCTAGCTTCCTTTAAAAAAAAAAAACACCGCAGTGTTGGGACTTGAGAGGCAGAGGCAGGTGGATGGCTATGAGTTCGAGGCAGCCTGTCCTACATAGTGTCCTGCATAGCCCAGGCCAGTCAAGGGCTACACAGTGAGACCTATCCCAAAGAGTATAATAGTACTGGAGGCTTGAAAGAAGGTGCATCAATTAATAACACTTGCTGGTCTTGCAGAGGACCCATATTTAATTCCCAGCATCAACATGGCAGTTCATAACCCCTGTAACTCCAGTTCCAAGACATCTGGTGCCCTCTTCTGGCTTCTGTATGCACATATATGCAAACATTCAGATGCACAAGTGAAAATAAATCCTTTTTAAAATTTATAAATTAGTGTTTATTCTCATCTTGACCCAAGAGTCATGTAAACATATCCTGTATGCATACATTTCATAGGGATAAAATCTCCAGTTATGTAAAGATACAGGTCTTAAATGGAAATCTTCACTTAATTACCTCACAGCAGCAGGACAATATATTGGTAATAACCTTATCATGAGGGAAGCAATGTTAGAGATGAAAATAACAGACGTTTATCATGAACTCACTGTGTTCTCATGTCCATTCTGCAGTGAAAATATAAAGAAGTGTTATTTTCCCTAATACTACCCAGGATATTTTACAGGTAAGCTATTTTTTCCATTAACCTAGGACATTCCCTGTGGTGGTTTGAATTAGAAATATCCCCCATAGGCTTAGATATTTAAACACTAGGTCCCCACTAGGTGCTACTGTTTGTGGGAGGTTCTGTAACCTTTAGAAGGTAGAGCCATACTCATGAAAGTATGTCACTGAGGGGTGGATTTGGGCATGGCTAGCGTCACCCTGCTTCCAATTTGTGTCTCTGCCTCTGGCCTGTGGAAGGAGATATGATTATTCAGCTTCCTGCTGCCATACCTGTCCTGCCACGATGGACTCTCCCTCCAGAACCATAAGCCAAAATAAACACTTTTGTCCGTAAGTCCCTTAAGTCATGGTGTTTTATCACAGCAAGAAAAAGTAATTAAAACAGCTACAAATGTTGCTGTTCTTGCCAGGGGAAGTAGCATGGCTTCAGGAAGAGACATTTGACAAATAGCTGGCTAGTGATTCTTTCAAAGCAGCTCCCACACCCAGTTCCCATCCCCACAACCCAAGGTCAACATCATCACTTCTTCTACTTTATTTCTCCTTCTTTTATTCTCCTTCAGTCTGTCTCACACAGATGCAGGTGTTTTTAAAATATAGCCCCAACCTCATCTATCTCCTGTTCAGAAGCCCTCGGAGGAGGCTCCCAATCTCTACAAGACAAATCCAGCTGTCCTCACGCACTTTCAGCATTTCTGTCTGCCCATCTTCATCTGGGAGGCACGACCATCTTCATAGCTCAAACCCAACTTTTCTTTGAAGCTTTCCTGGGTAGCTGACCTGACTACCTCTGTCATTCCTCTGGGCTTTCCATGGCATTGGGACCTTAAAAACAAAACAAAACAAAAAAACAAATCAAAACAAAACAAAACAAAAAACAACAACATTGTTCCCTATAGTATTGGACATTCTTCCTTGGAGGAGGTTATTTCTAATTTCTCAGCTGCAATCACATGCTCAGCAGCTAGCTTGTGGTTGTTCAATGAATATTCATGATATCCTAACATTAACTAATGTCCAAGCAATCTAAACAGTACTTGGACAGTAGGTTCATAAAGGAACACAAAACTGGGGCCTGGGGAGATGGCTCAGCCAGTACAGTGCTGATTATGCAAGCATGAGGACCTGAAGCTGATACCCAGCAGCCAGCTGGATAAAAATAGCCAGGTGTGATGTCACATGTTTATAATCCCAACGCTGGCGAGTCAGAGGCAGGAGGATCGTTGGGACTCACTGACCTGCTAGCCTGGACTAATTGGTAAGTGCAGGTCCCAGTGAGAAACTGTTTCATAAAACAATAAAAAGTGAGTGCATATGCAAACATGGGTGTGTGTGCAGGTGCAAGTGCATGGGAGTACACACACAGACACAAAAAGACACACACAAATAAATAAATAAAATAAAATTATGTCATCTGTAGAGAAATGGATAGAGTTGGAGATCATCATGCTACTGAAGTGAGTCAGACACAGATAGATAAATATCATGTTTACTTTCATATACAAAATACAGATTTTAAAATATGAAAAGACATATATATTATACATTACATGAACACATAATTCAGACTATCTGAGGGAAGAAAGAGGGCTAAATGATAAGAGAACCTAATGAGGAGAGGAAAGACATATCTCATATGTCTTCTCATATATAGAATATATACGTGTATATGGGGACAAAGGGGCCATGGGAAGGGAAGAGGGGAATGCAAAAGGGTCATGGAGTAGTATGATCAAAGTGCAATGATATCCATGTGTGACAATGAAACTCAGTATTTTTATGCTAACTAAAAATAATAATAATGACAAAGCCAAGTATGATGACATACACCTTTAATCCCAGCACTTTTGAGGCAGAGACAGATAGATCTCTATGAGTTTGAGGCCAGCCTGGTCTACAAAGCAAGTTCCAGGACAGCCAGGGCTGTTACACAGAGAAACCCTGTCTCGAAAAACCAAAATAGTAACAACAACAACAAGAGACAGTGGGCTCCTAGGCAGCAGGCTTGAAAACATCCGTGGTGAACATGTGGAGAATAGACGTCCCCACTTCAGGATGGGGCTGAAGAGATGGCTCAGTGGTAAGAGCACTTGTTGCTCTTCCAGAGGACCTGGATTCAATTCCCAGCAATCATGGTGGCTCACAACTGTCTATGACTCCAGTTTCAGGGGATCTGGTGCCCTCATCTGGTCTGTCGTGGCACTACACACACACATGCCAGCAAAACACATACAATTAAAAAATAAATAAATTTCAAAATTTTTTTTCCCAGGAAGATGCTGGTAGCCATGTGACTATTGGCTGGCAGAGTGTGATACTCCATGTAGTCTGGACAGTGCATGTTACCTGTTCCCACACTGCTCAGCCCTGTCTGCCATGACTCAGCTAGCTTCCCCTTACCCTCATGAGGCAGATGCACAGTGCTGGGCTTGCTGAGGGAAGAGACATAGGAAACATCAGGACTTGCAGTTACCTGGTTGCTGAGATAGTAAGTACACCAAGGTAAGTGCAAGACACACTTAGTTGTGACTCCTTGTTCACTTCCTCTGGATTCTAGAATCTCAGAGGATTGGATGCACAGGACATGACCTCTTGAATCAAGTCTCTGTGGATTAAATTCCAAATCCATAATTTACTTGGGAGAGTGACTTAGTATGTTAAAGACCCCTACTTCTCTCATATACATAGGTATTTAAATAGCTATGCAGGGGGTGGTAAGAATACTTGCTGCTCTGGCAGAGGCCCCAGTTTTGTTCCCAGAACCCACATGATGGCTCACACCTGCCTGTAATACACATGGCGGTTCACACCTGCCTGTAGCCCACATGGTGGTTCACACCTGCCTGTAACTCACATGACAGCTCACACCTCCAGGTCTAGGAGATCCAATGTCTTCTTCTGGCCTCTGGAGGCGCCTGCATGCATGTGGTACACAGTCATACATTCAGGCCCACGTACATAAAAGAAAATAATAGAAAAATTATGGTTAAGAAGGAGCTCTGCAATGACCAATAGTCATTAATAATATTGTTCTCACCATCCTTTCCTCTTTATGTTTTGTGACTAGTGAGATCAATTCTCTTCATCATTGATATAGTTTGAATCTGCAATGTTCCCCCCAAAAATCCAGTGTTAAAGGCCGAGACCCCAGGATGGCACTATTGGAAGATTTGTCTGAGGTGGATCCTAAGGAGAGGCTTTTCCTTGCCCTCTTGAACTCCCACCATTATGCTCTGCCTAACCACAAGCACAAAGCCACAGGACCCACGACCCTTCATGGACTTAAACGTTCAGTACTGTAAGCCCAATTAGCCTTTCCTCTTTACAAACTAATCATCTCAGGTACTTACGTTATAATGTTGGAAAGCTGACCAACAAAACCTTCCGGAGGAAGTGTGTTTGTGGCCAGTGTTCTACAGGGCAAACAGAAGAGTGACCTGCGGTGGCCAAGTCTAAGCCCGTAAAGCAAAAGAAGGCTCACTGTACACACTACACAAATAGGAACCAGGTCGTGTGGTATGCCTATAGTTTCCAATAAAGAATTCTATCTTTAAAATACACCCTACAGCCTGATGTAGCTGAGGACAATGGCCCTCTAATGGCCCCAGATTTGGCTATTAAACTATAACATCTTCATTTTATTGGTTGGGTTATTACTATACCCAGTTTGCTTCTAAAACAAATATTGCACACTCTCTTCCAGAGCATCCTGTGCAAAATTACCTGTGGCAGCCACTGAGGATTGGCTTTTATCTGTGTGCTGTGGTGGGGTAGAGTGATATAAGCCACCAGGCCTCTGGCGGAAATCAAACAAATCCCAGGTGGATGGGAGTTGAGTGACTTGCCTTCATTATCAGAGTCCCCTGACACCAAGGCCTGGGGGAGGGGTTGCTCTTTAACTATCTATGCCATATACACATGAGTTATCGTGTAACAACTCTGCTCATGAAACAAATATTTCTCACAGATTTGGATGTTTGTTAATTTTTATTTTTCCTCAGAGAAACCCTCGGTAAGAAGATATTTCACTAGCCAGTCAGGCACCTAATATATATGGAAATTAAATGACTTGCCTGCCATCACAGGTCCCAGTTTCCTGCCTGGCCAGGTTTCTGGTCTGAATCAATCTGTTGGCAAGGACCATGTTTTAGTCAATTCCGTGATGCCTGTGTCAGGTCCACTAGCCCTTCCTACCAGTATGAGACCATCAGGTTCTCGGTTACTGCGAAACACTAACTATACTCAATTAGCATGTGTAGAGAGGCAAACTGCAAGGTGCTCTGTAGAATGTCATGCCAAGGGCACTATTTCTGTTATTAGGACCCCTGCGTCATAGAAGGAAACCTTAAACTTGTAATGCAGCAATTCTAAGCCAGAAGGGGGCAGGGATAGGGTGAAGAGCAGCCGGATGCAGACAAGCACCACATCACCCTTCGCTGCCCGTACAGCACTCCTGCCCCTGACCACCGCAGATCTCAGCCGGCCCAGGAGCTTAGGGCACTTCATCTCTTACTCAAGTGTCTAGGAAAATGCCCGCCCACCATTCACACTGCTTAGCATATACTGGGTGAGACGTATGCATAGCTCTAGAGAATTGAAACCGTATGGGAAACATGGAAACAGTGTAGTGGGAGCCGCCAGGCCAGAGTCTGGCTTTCCCTCTGACCGCTAAGAGGCCATGTGCATCCATTCCCCTGGCCAAGAGTGGTCCTGCAGTCTCCATGGTAGCAGACTTTACCAAAGAGACTCGGGATGCTCCGCTACTCAGAGCCGTGTAAGACGCCACAGCGCTGGACTCGTCACTTGCATTTTTCTCTAGATGGTGAGAAAACATCTTGTGTTGTGACATTGCTTAGACACATTCAAGCTAATTAGCTTCAGTGCTATTCTTAGCTATATTTTGATGTTTTGATGAGCCTGGCCTATAAAGCCAGATAATACAAGGACGCCTACGTGTGGCGCCTGTTCTCTGTGACAGGTGTGGTTCTGATGGAAAGCTATCTACTGACTTATCAACGTCACTCTAACACCTTTCCCAATTCTTGCTGTAAAACTGATTTGAAACAAGATCTCAGTACGTAGCCCTGGTTGGCCCAGAACTCTCTGCATGATGAGATCTAATCACAAATCAGTTTTATATCCAGAACTAGGAAAAATGAAAGAGTGTTCTTGATATGCAAAGGTATAGTTCTCTTTCAGTCAGCCTTGTACTCACCGTGTAGACCAGGCAAGCCTAGAACACAGAGATCCACCTGCTCCTAGCTTCCAAGTGCTGGGATTTAGAAGTGTGCACCACCACACCTTGATGAGACCAACAAAATATTTCCTAGTTGTCCTCATTCCCAAGTCCAGCTTTGGATTCTTACTCATTCTTCCCAATCCTCTCTAGTCATGTTACTGGAAAAGGACATGCTTAGATGCAAAAGAACTTCCACCCATCTGTCCATCATCCGTCTGTCCATCCATCTATCATCTATCTGTCTACCAAGACGCAAAAATCACGGTTTTTAACACTTTTTTTTTTTTTTAAGGAACCATCTCTGTGTCGATAACAGCTGCTGGGATCTCAGTGATCAATCCTTGTTGGGCTAAATATAGCTACAGCTAATGATCTATTGACAATTGCGTAGAAGCCACGCTGAAAGCAATTTCCCACTCTATTACTTGTGGAAGCCGGGAGAGGTCAAGGAGAGCCTGGCTAGGGACACTGTCACTGCCCCTCCCAATCTTTCTGGAATTCCAGATTTTTGAAAGACAGGCTTGATGCCTCTGATCCTCATGTCTTCGGCGTGTCAAAGAGACCACAGCTGTAACGCTTGCTGCACATTGTCCTGTCTTTCCAGCTCGTCCACTCCTCCCCTAGAATTCAGGGTTGGAATTTCATGGAACATTACTGTTTTGCTCCCTAACTCATGTCGACATGCCACCCAGCAATAGTTTTCCTCATCAGACCTCTCAAAGGGAAGTAATTTTCCCTTTGAAAATTATCCTTATTTCATTTAGCAATTATCATGAAGACTGAAAATCTTTTGTAATCAATAAATCATACATTTTTCACTCCTCAAAACTTTGCCTACTTAAACCCTCATACATTTCCGGTTTAGGGGTCTGTTTTCAAACTTAGCAGATAGACATAAATCTGTATTTGCTCACCCCAACATATGCATGGGAACTCCAAGGGTCAAGCAGATCAAGAACAAACAAAAGGCCCTGGGGTCAGAATTAGGAA